>NC_050582.1:4975420-5275420 GCF_011100635.1 Trichosurus vulpecula | reverse complement strand
ATTGTTCTGAGAAAGTTACAATCCTGCTGTTCTTTTATATTTAATGTTGTGTGGGCATGTAAAGTAACTGCTTTTTATATTTGAGTAAAAGTATTATAGGGATATATGCCCATCGGCTGTAAGTTCACTAAAAGCGCCCCTGGAAAAACTTCAATAGATGACAGGACAGCAGGGATTGACGTGTACCTCATCCTATTATTGGTGGTGGTAGTAGTACTAATGGTAACATGCTTTGTAAATGAAGACAAATGCAAATTCTAAGACCTACCATGAAATTGCCAAACATGATAAAACAGAGAAATAATCAATATTGGAGGGGCTTTGGGAAGTCAGGGACACTAATACACTGGTAGTGGAACTGTGAATTCATTCCACCACTATGGAAAACAGTTTGTAATTATGCACCCAAAATTGCTAAATGGTTCAATATTATTAACCTTATTTCTCTCATTTTTGGATGGATTTCATAGAAGCATACTAATATTAATTAGTATAGTCTAATAGTTTAGTCTAATAGATTGAATTTTGGATTTAGAGCGATGCTAGACCTTAGTTCAAAGCCCATCTCCACCATTTAATCTATGTATCTATGGGCTAATCACTTCACTGCTTGAAGCATCAGCTTCCTCATCTGTAAACTGGAGACTATAATACCTACTGAACTTATCTCAGAGGATTCTTGTAAGGAATGAGACAATGTACGTAAGTATGGAAAGCTTTGTAAACCTCAAAGTGCTTTATCAATTTCCAGCTGTTATTGTTTCTAGAGGACCAGTGATGAAACACACCTCCCTTTTTGCCATAGAGAGGTGGTAGACCTCAGGTGTAGATTTAATTGATCAGCCAGCATTACTGAGCACCTCTTATGTGACAGGCACAGTGTTAGGCACTGGGGATGCAAAGACAAGTGAAAATAATCCCTGTCCTCAAAAAGAAAAGAGTCTGTCCACAGTAGACAACATGTACATATGTAGGTATATACAAAAGAGATATGAGATGATTTGAAGAAGAAGATACTAGCTGCTAAAGGGATCAGGAAAAGCAGAGCTGGAACTTGAACCCAGATTTCTGATATGGTGGATAAGCCACTGCATTTGCTGTCAAAGGACTAGGGTTTGAATGTTGGATTTGTTACTTTCTACCTGTGTGACTTTGGCCTAACCACTTGACTTCTCTGGGCCCAATTCCTCATCTACAAAATGGAGTCAAGGGAGAAGAATTGGACTATATGGCTTCTCTGTTAGCTCTAAATCCTTTGAACTGCAAGTCCAGCATTCTTTCCACTAGACCCACAATCAGCAAACCCACAACTAATTATTTGTTTCTTCTACCTAAGGGGCCACTAGCCATTGATTAGGATCCTTAGTAAATTAAAATGGCATTTAATTTGATGGTGTTTTTCATTAAGTACCAGGAAGCAAAGGTAAGCAATAGCATGTCTGACCAAGCAGAAAGGTTTACCTAAACTAATTGTTTTCTCAGTTGGAATGTAAACATGGGATTAAGAGTTTTGCAAACTGATTGAAGATGGAAAGCTATCTAAGAGGCTGTCTGTACCCATACCTAAATAAGCCTTCACCAGCCAATAGGAGCACTGGGTCTCAGATCAGAGGACCTACAGTTGAATCCTGCCTCTCCCACTTAACTACCTGGGTGCCCTTGGATAAGTCCCTCCCCCTTTCCAAGATGCTTTCCAGCTCTAAATATATGATCCCATGCTCCTTCACAAGTAGTCATCCTGTCTCTGCTTGAAGACTTCCAGGGAGAGCTCCCTACCTCTGGAGACAGACACAACTCCTTCCACTTCTGGACAGCTCTAATTGGAAGGCAATTTACCCTTTGTTGTTGCTGTTCAGTCATTCAGTCGTGTCCAACTCTTCGTGACCTCATAACCACAGCAAGCCAGGCCCTTCGATCTCTCAAAGTCTGTCCTAGTTCATGTCCCTTGTTTCCATCTCACACTCTGCCATCCTTTTTTCTTTTTGCCTTTGATCTTTCCCAATATCAGGTCTTTTCCAGTGAATCTTGTCTTCTCATTATGTGACCTGAGTAGTTAACCTTCAACTTCCATATTTGACCTTCCAGTGAATAGCCTGAATGAATTTCTTTAAGCATTAACTGATTTGATCTCCCTGCTATCCACGGAACTCTCAACTCTTCTCCAGCAACACAACTCAAAAGCGTCGATTTGGTGGTGCTCAGCTTTCCTTATAGCCCAACTTGCACAGCCATACATTGCTACTAGAAAAACCACGGCTTTGACTCTTTGTCAGCAAGGTGGTGTCTCTGCTTTTTAGTAAGCTACAGTATAGCTTTCCTTCCAAGGAGCGAGTGTCTTTTGATTTCATGGCTGCTGTACCTGTCTGAGGTGATCTTTGAGCCCAAGAATATCAAATCTGACACTGCTTCCATTTCTTCTCCCTCTGTTTGCCAGGAAGTGATGGGACTGGCTGCCAAGATCTTAGTTTTTTTGATGTTCAGCTTCAATCCAGCTTTTATACTCTCCTCTTTCACCCTCATCCAGAGGCTTCTTAATCCTTCTTCACTTTCTACCATCAGAGTGCTATAATCTACATATCCGAGATGGCTGGTATTTCCCCCAGCAAACTTAATTCCAGCTTTTGATTCATCTGGCCTGGCATTTCACATGATATACTCTGCATTTCAGTTAAATAAATAAGGTGACAATATATAGCCTTGTTGTACTCCTTTTCTAATCTTAAATCAATCAGTTGTTTCAAGTTCAGTTCTAACTCTTGCTTCTTGGCCCATATAGGTTCCTCAGGAGACAAGTAAGACGATCTGGTTTGTTGGACCACATCTCCCTCGACCTCCCTTCCTGGATACTCTCTTTCAAGATTTGCTGACACTCTCTCTCCTAGTTCTCCTCCCTGTTTGATCACCCACTCCCCATTCTCTTTTGCTCAATCATCAATCATGTCCTGCTCTCTATGTGTGGGTATCCTCCAGAACAACATCCTAGACCCTCTTCTCTCTCTCTGCACACTTTGTCATCTCATCACCTCCCATGAGTTTAGTTATCTTCTATATGTAGATGACTTTCCATTTTAAATATCTGGCCTTACCCTTCTGAGCTCCAGGCCCTCATCTCTGTGTGCTAAATATCAACCTAGCTGTCCCATCAGCATCTCAAACTCAACACGTGCAAAACTGAAATGATTATTTTCCTCTTAAATCCATCCCTCATCTTAGATTTTCCTATTGAGTGTGCCACCATCATTCTAAGTACCAAGGTTCACACCTTTGTATTTTCCTATGCTTTTCCCTCTCCTTAACACCTGATACCCAATTAGTTGTCAAGGCTTATTGCTTCTACCTCCACATCTTCTGAATGCACCCTTTCTCTCTACTCACATAACTACTACTTTAGTTCAGTCCCTTATCACCTCTGGCCTAGGTTATTGCAATGGCCTCCTAACTGGTTCCCCTATATCCAGCTTCTCTCCCTTCATAAGCCATTCTCCAAACAACTTTTGAAGTTCTATACCTAAAGCATAGATCTGACCATGAACCTCTGCTCAAGAAGTTCCTGTTGCCTTTAAGATAAAATAGAAAATGATCTGTTTGGCATTTAAAGCCCACTGCCATCTTGCTCCAACCATCTTTCCAGACATTTTATACTCTTCTCCCTCATGTGCAGTTTGTTGCAGTCACACTGGCCTACCTGCTGTTCTCTGACACTCCATTTCTTACCTTTGCACAAATTTCCCCCAATGAATGAATGAATGAAAAAGGTATTTATTAAAGGTTCCCTACGTGCCAAGCACTGTGCTAAGTGCTACAACTATAAATAGAAAAGGGGAGCTAATCCTTGGTCTCAAGAAGCTCGAATTCTATTTGGGAGACACAACACATAAAAGAAAGTTCCACTATGGGGCAGACGAGAAGGTCCAGAAGACCTAAGGTTACAGTAATGGGGTAGATGACGAGACCCACAGGTCCTTAGATTATAAACGTCTGTGCCAGGGAAGTTCAGGGCATAGACACAGGGCAGAGAACAAGAAATGGACTTCTCGACTCCCATGTCATCCAAGCCATGTGAGCAATAAAGAAGTCTGTGAAAAGGGGGATGGGAACCCCGTTGATGGTGAGTCTTCCTGCAATGATAGGCTCTAGGACAACCTAGGACAAGGTGAAGGAGGGTACCCCCAGTGATGGTCTGGTATGTCCTCCTTCCTCACTTTCATCTCTTGGAAGGTATATAAAAATAATTCAAAGTACCTTCAAGGGGGAGAGATTGCTACTAACTGGGGAAATTGTGAGAGGGCTTCATGTAGGAGGTGACATCTGATCTGTGCTTTGAAGGAAGCTAGGAATTCAACAAGGCATGGATCGGGAAGTTCATTTTAGATATGGGGGTAGTGGGTGGTGGAGACAATCAAAGTCCTGGAAGTAGGAGATGGAATGTTATGTACAGGGAATAGCAAGTAAGCTAATTTGATCAGTAAAGTGTGTGTGTGTGTGTGTGTGTGTGTGTGTGTGCACGTGTCCACATGTGAGCACAGGGAAACAGTATAAATTAAATCTGTCAGAGGAGGTTGGGAACCAGATTGTGAAAGGATTTAAATGGAAAGCTAACTATGACCTATTTTATCCTAAAGATAATAGGGAGCTATTTAAGATATTTGAGTAGGGAGGTATCACATTCAGATCTCTTTTAGGAATATCAGTTTAGTAGCTGAATTTGGAGGGCAGATTCAAAGGAGAGAAAGTAATTAGAAAGCTATTTTAAGAGTCCAGGTAAAAGATGACAAGAGTCTGAATTTGGATAGTGTCTGTGTGAAGGGAGAAAAGGGGATGAATGTGAAAGATGTTGTAGAGGTAGAATTGGTAGGACTTGGCAACTCATCAGATATGGGCAGTGAGGGAGGGAGAAGAGTCAAGGATAACAGCAACATTTTGAACCCAGTTGCTGGCAGGAATGGTGGTATTCTCAATAGAAATAGGGAGACTTTGGAAGTGGTACGGATTGAGGGGAAATATAACAAGTCCATTTTGGACATACCAGGTTTGAGATGCCTATGGGACACCAGGTAGAAATGTCTTTCAAGTAGCCCAAGTAACCTAGGATTGGGGCTTGGCAAGGCATGGTTGGTGAGAGGACAAGGAAGGGGACAAGGGGTTCAAGGGTAGCTAATGGTATGGTTGGAATGGTCAATCAGAGGATCAGAAGGAAGACCAGAGCAGGTGTAATGACCTGCTCAAATAGGGAGAGGTAGCAGTAGTGAAGGTCATACTGGGAATGAAGAATGGGTTTCAGAGGAACAAGGCAGAGGGAAATATTGAATTTATGGTAGAGCAATATTCTATATAAACTGACCATCCCACAACCACGTAAGTTAGACTAGTTTTCCCTTAAAAATGTATTGAAACTGTCCTCGAGATTTGATTGGCTCAGGGAACTAAGACTCAGCCATTGACATAGTTTCTTGGTCACTTGAGTATAAATGGTCAGGACTTGAGGGGTGGGAGCTCCTTCCTGAGGCTTTATATGATAGCGTAACAGCATGAGCAACACTGGGGAGAATGCAAAGCAGGGTCACTCTTCCAAACATCTAGCCCAGTCTGCAGAGCAGGAACCACAGTGGGACTCCCAGACCCAAAGGGGAGCCTGCAATTTTGTTTCTCTGTGCCAAAAGAGATATCCAGCACCTGATAGAGGTAGAGGCCTGTTTCAACAATGTGGCTAGCAGCTGTTGTGAGGGTGAAAGACCAACACAAGCTCAGCAACAAGAATGCTACCAGCACGCTGCAAAAACACAGGTTCTTTTGATCTGTTTAGTAAGGAAAGCAATGTTAAGGGGTTGAAAAGCTTACTTCAATTCAGCATACAAATATCATTCACTTAGTTCAGGGGAAAAAATCAGCACCCTGAACTTCAGAGCAAAATACAAACAAAGTACAAACATTGACAGACAGATCTTGTCTGATTCAAATCCCAATACATAGTTACCAGAGTTTAACAAAGTTCCAGCATCTGGGTTTACGAGCTGGAGGGCTCTTAGCTACAGGTGCCCAGAGTCTCCACACCACCAAGAGTGAGAGCCCTGTGCAAATAGCTCTGCCTTCTCTTCTTTGGTTCAGATGTCACGTCATCTGAATGACCAGAACTTAGGCTCCTATGACTGGCTCTTGAGTTAGCACCTCCCCTTAGTACCCTGGGAGCTTCACACCCACATAGGCTTAGCACCTAATAGGGGTTTGGGCCTGGGGCTTAGCACCTAGTAAGACTCAATGAAACAAACTGAATTAATCAAAGGAAACAAAAGCCAAACTCTTCAAGGGCACTTGGTTGAACTGCATGCTAAGAGCCCATTTTGCTTAACAACACACGGAGGACCTAAATATAACTCTTTCAAGTCAAGACAAATCTAATAAGATAACTAATATCTAATAAGATAATAGATAATAAGTCTCAGCATCCGGGTTACAAGCTGGAGGGCTCTTAGCTACAGCTGCCTGGAGTCTCCACATCAGCACCACCACGAGTGAGAGCCCTGCGCAAATGGCTCTGTCTTCTCTTCTTAAAGCATTTCAGACATCATCTGAATGACCAGAACTTAGGCTGCTATGATTGGCTCTGGAGTTAGCACCTCCCCTTAGTTAGCCCTATCTTGGGCCCCACCTTAGTTACCAATCCACACCCACATAGGTTTTACACCTAATAGGGGTTTGGACCTGGGGCTTAGCACCTAGTAAGGCTCAATGAAATACACTGAATTACTCAAAGCAAACAAACCAGATTCTTCAAGGGCACTTGGCTGAACTGCGTGCTAAGAGCCCATTTTGCTTACCAACACAAGGCCAGCAACAGTCTACTGTTGCTTAGACACAAACCCAGATCAAGAATTTGCAGGGTTCAGACCAGGGGGACAGCAAGCAAACTTTGTCCTGGATCAAACCACTTTCAAAACACTGAAAACTTGCAGGTCTCCAATGAGCTGTTCCTGAGATCCTAGAATAATGCAATACTCAGTACCCCAAGAAGGCAGCAACAAGACCAGCACAGACATTCCTTCCAGAAGCACCACAGATCCCAGCCATAATATCAAAGTCCAAAGTCAGGAAGTATACTGGAAGAGTGGGCAAATAAAAAACGTATTATTGAGCCATTATGGTGGTAGGGATGCTCAGAACACAAACATAGAGGAGAATGATTCAATAATATCTACAAGCAATACCTCAGAGAAAAACAAATATTCATCACAAACTCAACTAGAATTCCTGGAAGAGTTTTTTCAAAGTTAAAAATGTTTTTATAAATAGAATTAGAGTGCTTAAGGAAAAAATTGGAAAAGAAATGAGAGTTATGGAAGAAATAATTGGAAAATGAATTAAGAGCTTGACAAAGAGGTACAAAACCTTGCCCAAGCAACAAACTCTCTGAAAATTAGAATGGACCAAATAAAAGTCAACGATTCCATGAGACAATAAGAAATATTAAAACAAAATCAAAAGACTGAAAAACTTAGAAGAAAATCTAAGGTATCTTATACCAAAAGCAGCTGATTTGGAAAACAGATCAAGGAAAAATTATTTAATAATCAGTGGACTGTATGAACACCATTACCCCCCAAAAAGCCTAGATACCCTATTTCAAGAAATCTTAAAAAAACTAACCAGATCTCTTAGAACCAGAAGGCAAAGTAGAAATTGGAAGAATGTACCAGTCATCTCCTGAAAGACACCTTAAAATGAGAACTCCCAGGAATATCATAGCCAAAATCCAGAGCCTCCAAGTCAAATTAAAAATACTGAAAGCAGCCAGAAAGAAAGAATTCAAGCACCGAGGAGCCATAGTCAGAATCACACACAGTTTAGCAGTTACCATAATAAAGGAGCAGAGAACTTGGAATATCATATTCCAGAAGGCAGAGGATATGAACTTACAGCCAAGAATAACTTATCTAGTAAAACATATAATGCTACAAGGGGAAAAATGGATCTTTAATGAAATAGAGGACTGACTTCCAAGCATTTCTGATGAAAAGACCAGAGCTTCAGAGAAGCTTTGAAGCCCTAACATAGGAGTGAAAAGAAACATAAAAAGATAAACATGAACGAACAATGATAAAGGACTAAACAATCTAGAAACTAATAGCTGCCTCTTGTTCATCCTTTCTTGATCATGAAAAAAGAAAAGCTTGTTAAAATTTAGGAGCAACTTAAAAATAAGTAAAAGTTTATTAGCGTGTGAAAAGGGAGATTTATAATAACAGCCCAGTCCCAACCCCAGCCATATGGAACCACCTACCCCACCCCCCTACTGTTGCCTGGACTCAGACCCTATTCTAGATATTGGGGATAGACATTCACAATGATGGGAGACAGGAGGCGACCAGGAATGCCTTTAGTGAAAACTTCAGCAGAATTTTCAAAACCTTATATGACAGAATTAATTGTTTGGGTAAATTAGAAGCAAGGTCACCAAAGAACATTAGAAACTATGCATTTGTAAATTCTTAGAAACCCAAGTTGCTTCGGTTTCTTTATCTGCAAAATGAGCTGGGGAAGGAAACGGCAAACCACTCCAGCATCTCTTTCAAGAAAGCCCTAAATGGGGTCACAAAGGGTCGAGCATAACTAAAAGCAACTGAACAGCAGAAACCCAAACAGGTTGTGCTGCAATTAATCGAGGTTGTTTAGAATTTTGTGCTAAATTACAAAGGAGGAATTTACTGGAGTGCAGATTAATTCTTCAGATAGTCTGCAGTATGACTGGGAGATCTGCCCCTGAAAGCCCCATCTTTTGAAACCTGACAGCCTCCAAAGCAAGGTAGGGGAGGAATGGGAAATAGAGGCCACTACTTGGAGCATCTCCCTATCTCTTTTGCCAGGGGTTAAAACTGAAAAGCCTCAGGGAGAGGTGAGAGGATGGGACTAGGTTATGAACACAAAAGGAATTGATTTGGCTTTTTGGGAAATTTAAAAGGAAATAAAGAAAAAGTTAGAGGGAGCTTGGAGTGTACTTCGGATCTTTGAAAATGAGCTAACTGATGACAGAGGGATCACAAATTTTGAAGTGCTGCCAATCAATGGTCCTAAGAAAAAACATTTTTTTATGAGATTTTAAATGTTACCACTAGTGATTAAAAATCCAGAATTGATTTGGATGAAATTTTATTTTGCAACTAAATAGAATAATTGTGGTAAATCCAAACCTAAGATAGGCCTACATGGCATTAAGAAATTTATTAGCTGGGTGACCTTAAGCAAGTAACTTTTGTTTGCCTCTGTTTCCTAATTGATAAAAGGGATAGGATTAGCACCCACCTCCCAGGGTTGTCGGGAGGATTAAATGGTATAAGCACAGTGCCTGGCATGCGGGGAGCACTATGTAAGTATTGGCTGTTGTTGGTATTATGACTGTTCTGTCTCTAATTCAATGTGACTGCTCCATGCTAGATAATGCTATAGCAGGTTTTAGGTGTGATTAGTATAAAATGCCAAAGGTGATCAAATGAATAATTTTCTAGGAAATCCATTTGGCTGAATCGACATCATCTGATAATGAGTTTTGTTTCATGTTTTAAATATCTGTTACTGTGTTTCTAAAAATTTTTCTTATGAAATTTTAGAAACCATTTTCAGAGATGCTGTTAGACAAGTGACTTTTCTTTTAATCTGGATGCCATTAGATTGCAAATGGAGCAGTTAAAAGAATGTGATAAAAATAGATATTTGGAAACCGTTATAGGTTTAATGGGAAATATTTGGTTTTTAAAATAGATACCAACAAGAAAAGTAGTAAGAATCATTCATCGTTGGAGAGGAAAGTTGCACAGAGGATTGATGTTGTCCTTATCTGAGAGGTCCCTCGAGACTTTGCATTAAGCTGGGTCAGAAGATCTTAGCAGCCCAGCTCAGTTAGCACATGTTGGAACATTCTAAAGGACTCAAGTTTGAGAGATCAGAACTGAGAAAATTGGGTCCCCTCTTCCAGTCCTTGTCAAAAGTGGAATTTACAAGTTCACTATAATAAAGAGTAAGAAATTCAGATTGGTTTAAAACAGGGGTGGGGAACCCGTGGCCTTAAGGCCACAAGTAACCTTCTAAATCCTTAAGTGCAGCCATTTGACTTAAGGATTTAGAAGGCCACATGTTTCCCACCCCTGGTCTAAAATATATAAAAATCCAAATGGGTCCCAAATTTGGCCTGAAGGAGGGACTTTTAATTACTGCAAATGAGAGGCTTTGAGATTAGACTTTCAGTAAGAGATAAGGAGGCTAGCAAGTATGGGTTTGTCTCATCTTTTTGTCTGTACTTTTGTTTCGTTGTAAAATGCTCAGAAAAGTCTTTGTTTTAAATTAAACGTTAAAATACTTAAATCATTATTAGAAACAATTTGGCAATCACTTATGTAGAATTATGAAATTGTCTCTGAATAGTCTGTAATGAAGTTATGGTTTTGAGCCAACTTGATAATGGTGGACTTTGGATTCAATGATTTTAAGATAGGGTCTTTGAATCTGAGGTCTATTATTGCTAAGTGGGTTTTGAGTCAACTATTGTATTCATTGTATGTATAATTTGAAAAACTTCAGGATGTGGTTATTTTTAATTTATAAGTGAAGGGTAAATGAAGTGTAATTGTTAGGGAAACTTGGGAAAGCTAATAACATTCAAGCCCTAAGGGGTGATTAGTGAAATCTTGCTATTTGAGGTAAAAACTCTCGGGACTATAATTTAATATTGTTTTAAGTTTTGATTACAGGGCTGGTTGTTTGAATTGTCATGAAACCAGTAGTCTACCATTCAAGGAGAAAATGGCATGTGCTGCAATCTGAGAACTGCTACAGGTGGATTCTGCCCCTGGGAAAAGTTGAGTGGACTAAGGTAGGAGCCTCTTGACTCAGTTTCTCCATGGTGATATTTCCTTCTGAACAGGAAATTTTCCCACTTTATTGATTTTGAGCTTGGCTATGGGACCCTGTGAAAAATGTGGAGGTACATGATTAGCTGTTAAATATAACTTATGCCTAGGATCAAACATAGTTAAGGGAGTTTTTTCCCATCATAGTGTATATCAGAGGAACAGCCTTGACATTGTTATAACTACGTCCCTCTTTTCTTTTGTAGCAAATTTCTACAAATAGCTATGAACTGTAGAAATTACCTAAGTACAATATTAAACCTATTAATGAACAGATTAATGCTGGACTAGATTTGTGGTCAAATTATAATATAGGGAAGATACCCTCCTAAGGGGGGAATTAGACAAAGCACGGAAGACGTAACGTAAAAGTTTTCTAAGTGGAATAGTATATTTTGAAAAAGCAACAGGATTAGACTGTTTTCTTTATGAATTAAGATATATATATATGTGTGTATATATACATATACATATGTACACGATTGGCTTTCAAAAGTTTCTAATGGGAAATTGAGGCTTTGAGTAGATTAAGTTCTCAAAATTGGATTAATGATTTTGACATGTAAAGTTGCAGCAATGATTATAAATAAAGTGAAATAGTTTTCCTGTTTTGCAGTAGCTCTTTTAAGAGACAGAAGGAAGGGCTCATTTTCCAAGTCAGGCCTTGAGGAATTTTTCAAAAGAATCTTCCTTCAGCCTATTGGTAGCATGGTCAACTTTTTTGTTATTCAGTCGTGTCCAACTCTTCATGATCCCATTTGGGTTTTCTTGGCAGAGATACTGGAGTGGTTTGCCATTTTCTTCTCTAGCTCCTTTTATAGATGAAGAACTGAGACACACAGGATTAAGTGACTAGCCCAGGGTCAGACAGCTAGTAAGTGTTTGAGGCCAGATTTGAACTCATGATGGTGAGTCTTCCTGATTTCAAGCCATATGCTCTATCCGCTGCTCCACTACAGTATACTTTTCAAGGATGTCCACAGAGATGATGAGGTTGACACATGCATTAGCTTCGTGTTTGGGAGGCTCCAAAAGAAAGTATGGGAGAGAAGAGGTATTAGACTGACTACCAAACTGAAGGTCTACAGAGCTGTGGTGCTGACACCATTGTTGTATGCCTGTGACACCTGGACAGTCCAGAAGCGCCATGCCAGGAAATTGAATCGCTTCCATTTGAATTGTCTTAGGAAGACTCTGAAGATCACCTGCCAGGATAAGGTACCATACACAGGTCTGGTCCCTTCTTGAGCTGAACTGTGAAGCATTCAAAATCAATGGCAGAGAGCGCAACTCTGAAGGGCTGGCCATGTTGTTTGAATGCCAAATGTATGTTTGCCTAAATGACTATTTTACAGAGAACTCACACATGGCAAGCACTCACATGGAGGTCAGAAGAAGCAATACAAGGACACTTTCAAGGTCTCTCTGAAGAACTTTGGAATTGATTGAGGGATATGGAAGACACTGGCACAGGATTGTCTAGCATCGCACAATCTCCTTGAAGAAGGTACTGAACTCTATGAGCAAGGCAGAATTGAAGTAGCTCAAAGGAAAGTTGAGATGCTCAAATTTAGAGCCGTCTCTACTCCAAATGTTCATATGGACTATTTGTGCCCAACCTGTGGTAGAACCTTCTGAGCTCACATTGGTCTGATCAGCCACAGTTGGATGTACTGTAACTTGACCCCAAAATAGTGATGTCATTTTGATCCTCTTCGAGCATGAAGGACAACAATCATCACCATCCCTACCAACCATCATTGTCCATATCAGGTACAGGGCTTAGGTAAAGAAAGAAACAGCAAGTAGTGTGTAAAAACCAAAGTTCTCTGAAGTGTCAGGTCAATTATGGGTTCCTAATTTGGTGTTCTTCCTATAGCTCTGTTGTTAATAGGCTCAGAATGATAAGGCTTGACCTAGTTTTCACCCCATGAGCTAGTTATTGGAAAACCAAATTTTAGAGATTGTACTAAAGTATATTAAGTCTTCTTAGCTGTGAAAACTGAAAGTAATATTCTTATTCCTACTGTTAAAAAGGATGCTTTTTTCCAAATTTATCAGAGCCTGTTACAATGTTTTGTCCTCTTCTTGTTCATAAGGAACAGTCCAGGACCCCAAGAAAAGCCCAAGCAGTCGTAGGCTTAGTGATGGGCTAAGAGTTGAACCCAGTGAAGAAAAATGGACACACAATAACCTGTCTGCAAGATCCAGGCTATGTGGGAGGCATGGAGATCAAGGAGGCAGTACAGTATCCATATGCCAGTCAGTAGGGTTATAGCGTTGGGGGCTGAGGAATGGACTAGGTCCTAGTTACTAGGAAATGCACAAACTTAAGCTGGTTTAATTTCAGGTGAATCTATGGAATGGTGACCCATGAGTAGGTGCCCATGGAGCTCAGGGCAGAAATTTTTATCTTTCCTGTGCTGCCCACAAGGGTCAATGTATCAGAAGGCTGACCCATAGCAAAACAGGAAGCCCACTCACCTGGCATGCAATAGAAGGGCTAACATCCCAAGTTTCTCTTTAAGACTGTGTGACAAATGAAGCACTCCACAGAATATCAGGAGAGACAGACACATAGTAGATATTGACCAGGCTCTGCAATAAACATGATAGACCATAGATGGCTTTCATGGCTAGTAGTTGAGATGCCCCTCGGAACCCCAAATTGTCAATCAGGGAATCCAAGATTTAATGGAATGAGGAGTTAGCTCCAAGACGGAGTCGAGTGCAGGGTCGTCAGTCTCAGTGTGGGTGCAGCAGAGTTGGGTACTCATCACGAGAAGCAATGAGGAATCTGCCCATTACTGTATGGCTATTCCTAGGCACATCTAAGAATCAAAGATGGAGGTGTTATGAGATAGTTAACTGTTGGTGAAGGCTAGCAAAATTTGGGGAAAGGAGATTCTTAGAGAAAGATCACTTGGAGATTTGGATATAGGAGAAAAGAAGTAAGTTGGTCAGAACAGCTGGTCTGGCAAAGGAAAGATGTTTCTGAACCCAGTTCTCTTGTTTCTTACTTACTGCCATATCAGCAAATATCTGATTTTCTAAATTCCCCACACAGACATGATAAATGATTTCTGCGAAATATGATCGTAAGAGAGCCAAACCGAGTGGGATCTGAGAGGCCGAAGCCAAACAGACTCCTAAACAAAAACCAACCTAACTCTTGTTGCTTCTCCACCTCCAATTTAGGCAGAAGAGTTAAACATTAGTGAAGAAGAGGTAAGGATGAAATCTGAGCTAAAATGAGCAGTGGTGAGATGAGTGGCTTCTACCACCCCTAATCCATCCCTTTGAGGTTCCATGGTTTAGTTCTGTTCAGACCTCAGACTTGGGATCCAAAAGAGGTTAGCTCTTTGGAGGCCACTGAGAACTGACATAGTTTAGTAGGTCTAATCACCTGTATTTCACCGCCCCTCCCCTGCCACCCTCAACATCCCCAATCCTCTGCTGCATATCTTATTCCAACTTTTGGTCAAAATCCCTGAGATCTTTCTAGTGTGACTCCAGAAGAGTTTCCAAATCATCATGGATTCTCATGGTCCCTAAAAATTGTTATGACCTGGGAGATGGTCCAAGATTATACCAACCTTGGCAGGGTTTAAGACTGAACTAGGTGGTGGCACACTGGGCGAGAGCTTTTCAATGCTGGCCTTCATTCTTTACTTAATTACTTAGCTTCTAGACTTTTAGAGTTGGAATGTTTCAGGAGATCTGAGATTAAACTCCTCCAACAATGTGGATCTCAATTCATCCACGTCTTCCTTTTCACCCTCTTCAAATTATTGTCAGGTCATCCCTGAAATTTACCACAGCAGAGGTATGCGGTGTATTGGAGGCCATTCTCTAGGCCTTGACCATTCAGTGGCTATCAGAGTAGTCCATGGGCTGTCTGTTCCTTTCTTCTGATTGGCCTACATTCTTGCAACCCATGAAGCTTAACTGAAATGAAGCCCTGTGTAACCTGGCTCCTTTTTCTCTTTCCAGTCTTCTTATACTTCATTCCTCTCCACATCCCTATGATCCTGGAACACTTGATTATATACTGTTCATTGTATACGACATTCCATCTTCTAACTTGGCATTTTTACTCACTATCCTTCCTCATTGCTGTCTCCTGGCTTCTTCCTTCAAGCCTCAGCCCAAATCCTATCTTGTACAAAAAGTCTTTCCCCACCCACCTTAATGCTTGTGTCTTCCCTCTGAGATTACCTCCAAGTTATCTTGTCTAGATCTTGTTCAAAAATAATTGTTTACATATTGTCTTCCCAATTAGGTTATGAACTCCTTGAGAGGAGGGACTGTTTTTGCCTTTCTTTGTATCCCCAGCACTTAGCACAGTGCCCGGCACATAGTAGGTGCTTAATAAATGCTGGTTGACTTGACTAAATGAGGCAGAAATAATGTGCCTGTTCAATGAATGGTAAATGAAAATACCATTTTGCTATTATTTCAAGAAGATTTTTAAAATCCTCAATAGGAAAAGAAATGAATACAAGGTGTACATGCACACTCACAGGCATGCACACACACACATGTACACACACTTACAAATATTAAATGGTGTAAAAAGATTCCTGGAATGCTCAAGCTGGCAAGCTGGTCTGACTCAATTCCCTGATTTGCTAGAAAAAGGCAACTGGGCCATTCTCATTGAGGCTAGGGAGGAATGATTTGGCAGGGACTGAAGGGGGAATTGGATTAGAGCAGCTCAGAGGTCCTTTCCAAGTCTAACATTCTATGTATGATTTGAAGAAATCTAGGCTCAGAGGGACGGAACTGGTTGCTCAAGATCATCCATCTTAATTAATGGCCAAACCCAGATAAAATCTTAGTTTTCTTTTCACTAATAGAATCCAAAAGAATGAAGAAGTTAATATTTTTTGAAACTAACTGGGACTAGCATTTTAACATTTACAGTTGACTTATTTAATTCCCACTGTGGTGAGTCAGTTATTAAAATGATATTGGCATTCCATGGCACTGTGACAGGACCTAATAAGAAGGCAAAGAAAAACTCAAAAGCCATTCAGAGAGGGTTGAGACTAGGATGAAATGTGTGAGGACTCCATGGGCTTTGCAACAACTCAATCCTGAGAGCACAGGGCCCTCTGGCCTGCTTGCATGCAAGTCTGGATCATCTCATGGCAGATGCTCTCATGGACTAATACAACCCATACTCAGGACTGATCCTACGGCCCTGTCTATTTTGCTGGGATCAAGACTTTGGGAAGCCAAGAAAGGTAAGAAACTCTTCCTGAGCTTCCAGAAGAGCTCCAGCACATTGGGTGGACCACCCAATCCCAAAGTCTGCTCTTTCATTTTTGCTTCTACTCTTCCCAACTGAGCTCACCAATTTCCTTTCCTACAGAGTTGCAGGTTTAGGGGCATACTGCTGTTGGGGTTTTTTCCCATGAAGTTGATGTGGGATGAGGGTGGGAGTCCCAATTGTGGGCTCTGTTCAGTTCCATCGGTGCTTCTCCATTATCTCTACTCCCTTCCTCCCTTTAGAATGGAGGACTTTCTCTGAGGGAAGCCTCCACTTTGGGTGATGGAAAGCAGAGCACAGTCTCAGAGTGAAGAAACCCTGCCCCCCACATACACATTCTGTGGAGATCACAAGGCCCAAGGAAGCAGGGACTGGGTTGTTTATAAACAGTTAGAAACATTAACCAGGTGGTTAAAATGTTCCTTAATTGAACATTTACAATTTTGTAAGGCAATTTATATATGCTAGCATCTTTAACTCTGAAAACTCCCCTGTGAGCTCTGAACTCTGGTTAGCATTATCCTCATTTAACAAATCAGGACACTGAGGCACAAAAAGGGAAATGACCTGCCCAAGGCCATACAGCTGGTAAATTGTCAGGACTAAATTTGACCTGGAATTTTCTTGACTGGGTTTCAGCTCCACTGCTTCTCCTTCACATAGTATTAGAATGACTTTATGGAATATGCAAATCCTCTCCATTCCAGGAGGGTTTGGTTTATTCTGAATGGGAGAAGCAGTGTGACAGAGACTAGAGTGTTGGTCTGGCAGTCAGGAAGGCCTGGATTCAAATCTTACTGTGACACTAGTTGTGTTACCCTGGAGAAATCATTTTCCTTGTTCAAAGCTCAGGCCACTCTCCATTTTATCAAGCAAAGCCATGAGTGCTTGCTAGTTGTCAGGCTGTCCTCAGATGGGTGGGATCACAGATTCTTAAAGTTGGAGCACATCCATCCATGTGGAAATATACATGCAGTGGCTATTTCCTTTGAACCATGGTTCTGTTCCTGGTTTTTCTTGGTAATCACTCTCCTCTGGAGCTTTATCTTGTGTGGTCTGTATTTGTTTCAATCTGAAAACACACACTGTGACCTCTTTGGTTTCATCTTGAACTTCTGCAGTGCATGATTCATGGCCATGTATGTGTGGGTGCCAAGCTGTGACTGCTTCCAGGCCAGTCTCCTTCTGTCACCGTGGCAGTGGGAGGAGGGGATCAGAACATGTACACACAGAAACACAATCACACTCACATATACCGTATTTCCCCATGTATAAGACGCATCTTAATTTTGGGGCCCGAAATTTGAAAAAAATGTATTACCTGAAGTTATTGAACTCAAGTTTTATTCATCATAAGATTCATACAATAATACGATGAAATTCAAGGACCTTCTGCTCATAGCTCTCGGGCATCTTTTGGGCAAGTCTGGTGTGTGTACGCATGCTTAGTCCATTCTGTTTCATGAACCTGAAGCACCAGTTGTGTCCTCCTTTGAAATCAGTAACTTCTTTTTCATCAGCGATTCTTCTTGCCTTGTGCTGAACCATCTTTGTGGACACAGGAATTCCAGTTGCCCTTTGCTCTTCAATCCGTTTCTTCAATTCCCTCTCTAAATCAGGCCATTTTGCTGACTTGCTTCTCATGGCCTTCTTCTGCTGTGGTGTTTTCAGTAGGGTTTCTTCTTCCCCTAGCCAGTCTCGGATTGTTTTCTCAGTGGGAAGAGGACCAAACTTACGTTCAGCAGCATGATTTCCATTCACTTTTGCAAACTGGATCACTTTTAACTTGAATTCAGCACTGTACAAAAATCTTTTCTGAGCCATTTCTGGGCAGAACGTGGCAAAACATAACCTAATATACCAGTAACAAATGAGAAACAATGAGCACAAAGACAACAAGCGTGAAAAAGTGGGAAATGCAAGTAAAAAAAATCTATGACCACTGTATAAGACGCACCCAGTTTTTAGATCCCAAATGTTTCAAAAAAGGGTGTGTCTTATACATGGGGAAATATGGTATTCACTCATACACATGCTCACACATACACTCACACAGACACACATCATGCATACATACAACCCCCCATATACACATACACAGACACACAATCACACTCACACACACCCTACACCTACACACATATTCATTCATACACATGCTCATGCATATACTCACATAGATACATACCACACATACATACATCTCCCCACATACACACACCTCCCCACATACACACATACCATATTCATTCATCCACATGCTCATACACACATACACGCACACAACTGTTAGCAGCTGCTTTTGATTTCATTGATTTACCAAATGACCAATGCTTTTCCTTTAGCAAGTTCTATTCACAAAGGTCTTCTGGCACAGGAGACCACACCAGGCTGAGAGATCTGGGTCTGGGTTGGCACTTGACCATGACCTTGCTGTGTTATTTGGGGCTGTAGAGTAGTATTTGCATAGGGTTGTTGTGAGAACTGTGATGTCCACAGACAGTCAACTGCACAAAGTATAGGGATGGGCTCCTGTGAAAAAGACTTGAGGATGTTCATGGACCTTGTGCCTCTGCTGTGCTATAGGGCAGCCTGAAAAGCTACTGTGATCAGAAGCAGAACTGAGAACAAAGTGTCCAGAGTGAGGAAGGCCAGAGCCCCTCATTGTCTTCTGCCTTGCTCATGGCACATCTGGAGGACTGGGGCAATTCTGGGCACCAGACTTTATGGAGGACATCGATGAGCTGAGACTGTCAAGGCAGGTCACTGAGGACTCTGGGCAATCAAAAGCAATTGAAGGAGTTGGGGCTACTTAACTTGGAAAAGGGATATGAGCTATCTGAAGGACACCCATGCTGAGGAGGGCTTAGCTTTCCTCTATGTCTCCCCAAAGGGAAGAATTAGATATAAATGGTGGAAGTTACAGGGAGGTCAACTTTGTTTTGGGGCAAGAAAGTCTAGCTGCTCGGAGATAGTAAGAGTGCCTTCTATTGTCTCTACCCCCTGCAAATGAAAGGGAAGGTGGGGGGAAGATTGGGATGTGATCCCTCTTTTTAAAACATCCTTTGCATTATTGTAAATTACATTATGAACTTAACAAACATGAACATTTCCCTATACAAAAGCCAGAGAAGAGGCCTGCATTCAAAGCTACGATTCTACTGCACACAGCTTGGTGTTGCTTTATGGGAAGGGATTGTTTTTCAAAATGAGCACAGTAACCCCAACACCACCCTGTTTGTCTGTCCCTTTCTGAACTCCTGCTCCCTCCTGCTCTTTTCCTTCTTTTCTTCCTTTTTAAAAGTATCAGTATTACTATTCCACTACTCAGGCCCAACTCTTCCTGCCCCCTCCCCTAAAAGATACAAAGCCCTCTTTTGTTACAAATAAGTGGAATCAGCCCAACCAAATGCAGCTGTGTGAGTCTCCTCCTGCACCACTGCCGAGGTGGGATTGCTTTTGAAAGAGATGGGAAGGTCCTGCTCCCAGCAGTCCTTTGAACTCTGGCTGAGGTTCCAGTGTGCATACACAGTGTGCTCAGGGGGAAGACTTGGGCAAAGGGAAACATTTTCATCTAGTGCTGGCCAGACCGGTAGCCTCCCTCTCTGCTCAAAGAGCCAACCCCTCTCTAAGTTAGCTGGGAATGTATGTGTCTGCTTCTTTTGGGTGATGCCTTGAGGGGCTGAGGGCAGGGCCCTTAGGAAGGTGTGGAGAAGGCCCTGCCCCAGGAGACAGGTGGCCCCAGCAGTGGAGAGCTGCCTTCAGCATACTGCAATCAGCCCACTCCAGCAGCAGGTGAGCACCTGGGAGTGGCTTGTGACAGAAGAAAACCTACCAAAAGAACGACTGCATAGAAGGAGCTCATACCAGGGAAAGCTAATCTTCCAACAGATAGGCAGGGGAGCCTGGTCTGCAACTGTAAGTGAATTTGGGGACATCAAAAGGGGGACTTTAGATAGGATTGTCATTTTTTTCATGTGGGTGTGTGCGTGTGCCAAGGGGGCAACCAAGAGGAAGAGGAACACTGTCCCATCCAGCAGGGTATATCTTTCCCTGATTTCTGAGTTGAGGCTAGAGCCAGGAGATTTCCACACATCCCACTAACTCAAACCCCCTACCTAAGAGAACTATGCATGGAATGGGAGGGCTGGGCTTTTATGATCTTACATGATTGCCAAGATCCATTCTAGCTTGAAAGTCTTCTTTACTGGGGATGTGTCAATATAAATGCAGAAATTAGAGGCCTAACCTGGGTGGCAAGCAGTAACAACAGAGATTCTATTTTGGTCAGAGGACTGTCCCTCCTCTGCCCCTCTTTCCCAAATAAACAGGAGGACAGATCTCTTCCTGGAAGTTCTGGGCAGTGATGAAATTTCAGGATGAAATGGCTCAGGTAAATGTAGCTAGAGAAAGAGCTTGATTAAGCCAGGCCACGTGGGAACTTCACTTCACAGTAGGGAAAGCTAAGAAACTAAGAAGCGCCCCACATTAATAAAGGCATCCAGACCAAGGCTAGTCCAGTGGCTCAAAGGTCTTGATTGCAAGGAGCTGGAAATTCTTCCACCAAAGGTTGATTCCCCACAGGAAAATGGTAGAT
The DNA here is from genome assembly GCF_011100635.1 of Trichosurus vulpecula. Classification (NCBI taxonomy): domain Eukaryota; kingdom Metazoa; phylum Chordata; class Mammalia; order Diprotodontia; family Phalangeridae; genus Trichosurus; species Trichosurus vulpecula. The sequence goes on along the minus strand of NC_050582.1, from coordinate 5,254,653 downwards.
TTCCTGTAATCTACCAGCAAGCTTTTGGAGAGGCAGCTTGGTGGCGCAGTGAACTGATATGCTTGGAGCAGGAAGGTCTGGGTTCAAATTCTGTCTCACATACTCAGTAGCTGTGTAATTTTGGGCTGGTTACACTTAATCATTATCTGCCTCAGTTTTCTTATCTAAAATTGGGTATAAGAACAGCTCTTGCCTCTCAGGCTTGTTGTGAGTCTCAAATGAGCTAAGTAAAGCGTTTTGTAGGTTTTAAAGCGCTGTGTAAACACCCGCTATTATTTTACTCTTATATTCGAGTTCACCACTTAAACCAACTCAGCCTTTTGGGGGCGGGGAAATGAGGCTCTTTTGATCCTGAAGCCACAACCGAAATGATAAAGTAACTGCAGAATCAGCGAAAAATTAATTAAGGGCAGTGAGCATGCAACTACAACAAACAACATGATAACAGATTTTCATAGTCCGTTGTAACGTTAAAGCCGGCGGGGGAAATTGAGAGAGGTAGGCGGGGTGGAGGGAGCTCCCATTTCTAACCTGTCAAGGCTAGCCTCTTGACACCGCCCCAAACCATAGCCAGGAACTTGTCTCCAGCGCCAAGCTTGGCCTTCAGGCAAGGCCAGCTCTGGGGGAAGCCAGACTCCTTTTCTTCCTCTAGAAAGTGCCTACCTCCTCCATAGGGTTCCTTCCCCAAAATGGTCTTCAAAAGGTGTCACTTGGAAGGGGGCCTGACTCCATTACCAAAACCTGAGGTTGTGTGTGAGGGCTCAGAATGAATGGCCAGCAAATCCTGAGGTATCCGAGCTTCACTGTCTTTAGTTGAACAAAGGAGGAGGGGATCTTGAGGGGAACTTCTGTGCTACCCTTCTACCCCATCCCCGATGACTCTGTTTATAAAACAGACCTCGTTGTCTGTGTGTCTCTGTCTCTTTCTCAGAATCTGGGCCCACGTAAAGTGCTGAAATGGAATTTAAACTAACTTCAAACGTAAATAACGCCATCTTCATTTTAAGCAATCACATGACTCTACTTTACTGGGAAAGCAAAAAATAGAACAGTGCTTTTCTGTGAAAAACTTCCTCTACCCTGTATTCTATGTGAAGAGATTTTCTTGAATATATTTAATTGCCTATACTACATCGTCTACATCCTGCTTTAATTGCCTGCACCACAAAGCACAGAGAGATCATTAATGATGAAAACAATAGCTAGCATTTATAGAATGCGCTCTGGTTTGCGAAGTGCTTTACGAATAGCGCTTTATTTAGTCATCACAGCAGGCCCGGCGATCTGGTGTTCTGGGAGAGAGACGCTGTCAGCTTTGAAGTGATAGCTTCCTGACTCCAGCTCTAACATTGTATCCATAGCCTAGGTGCTCTGAATATTTTTCCTCCAGTAGACTTTGGCTGTTTCTTAACTGTAAGTTTGTTTCTTAAGTCTTGTTAGTGTATCTTGTTAGCATCTTATTAGTGTACCCAGTAATGTAGCCAGTATTAATGTAGCCAGTATTGCAGGGGACTAAACATTCCCTTTATTTTTGTTGCGTTTTCTGTGTAAGAGAAGTCCTATAGGAAAATCCTGCTGACCATACTCTGATTCCTCTAGTCGGTTGACTAGTCCTCTTGGAGTCTTTCTTTCAGATTTCCCAACCAACCTCAAAAACTCCACTATTCAAATCAAGCAGAATCCAGTAACATAAGCTTCAGGGTCTAGGAACATGGCCAGGTTGCATTCAAATGCTTCCACAAAAAAACAAAAAACAAAAAAAAACCTCTTCCTCATATGGCTAGAAGAAACACACTGCATTAAATCAAATATTTACATAAAAACGATGTTTTGTGTACCCTATTTTGGTAAACACAGCCCTAAAGGGGCAGAGCAGCTTTTGCAGGACAGTGTTTTCCTGGTGTGGGAGACAGGTAAATATGACTTTGGCCTGCTGGCACTCTTTGGGCCCACTGGAAAATACTGCGTGACCTATTTCCAAAGTGGTGGCTTGGTGTTGCTTGTGGACTTGGACATATCCTTTTGGAGAGATTTTTCTGGAGGGCTGTCACTGCTTGGCTTGGGGGTGGGGGTCCTGGGGCATATGAGCCATGAGTGTCCCGCTGAGCTGCTGCCACCACAGTGATTCCGAATGGAAGCCCTGGGGCTTTGGGTGGGAGCCCTGTCACAGCAAATCTATCTTTTCAGGAAGGAAAACAACTCTGTAGAAAAACCAGGAATTCAGGGTCACAAAACCTGGGTGTAAGCCCCACCTTTGCTTCCTTCTAGCTGGCTGATGGGGACCAAGATACTTGACTTTTCCAGGCTTCAGTTTCCTCCAGTATAAAGTGAGGCAGCATGGGTAGTGGGTAGAAATATGGACTGGCAGTTGAGAAACACCTGGATCCAAATCACATTTGGACACTTAAACCTTGGGCAAGTCACTTAATGTCTTTCTAGCCTTACTTTCTCCCGTCAGTACTAAAATGAGGTGGACAGGTAGCATCTTGCTCACAGGGTTATTGTGAGGATGCTAAAGAAATGGCAGCTATTTTATTATTATCATTGTTAGTACACTGAGAGCTTCTTTGACTTCTACTCCAGTGCCTTGGAGGTGACCCTGGCCCATACCAGAGGAGCATAAGCTCTGGCAGGTTATAGCAACCTTGGAAGGCTCTGGGTATGGGCCTAGCACCAGCCTGATTTTGCTTTCTGAGGACCATGCCAGTTAGGTCCAGAAAGGCTCATCACCAGTACATTGACTGCTTGTTGAGGAATTCTTTGAGCATGGAAACCCATGAAATAAAGACCAATACAGTATGGCCCTCAGTCCTGTACAGCCCCCTTCTATAGTGATAGTGGTAGAGTGGTGGCAAGGGAGGCAGAGGGAATGAAGAATTTTTAGGTGAGATATAAACACTAACTTAGATGTAGGTCCTGAGTCTGCGTGTGAGATTCTTGTCATCCAATGACTAATAAGTGGCCACATGCTACTAGAAGAACTCAATTGCATCCATCCTGATACTGTTGCATAGCAGAGAATGCTCTGGGTCCATTATTCCAGGGTCCAAATGCTACATTTCCTTTTTAGGGCTCTAGGGATGCCATTGGTGGATTGAGGTGTCAGGTCCCCACTCAACTCCCCTCCCATTAGCTACCAGTGAATAGCACATAGTTCCATGTAACCACTTAACATCACTTAGCTTTTATAAATGGATATTCAAAGATGTGGCAAAAATAGAAGTCCAGAAATTTCTTTCTAATACTTTAGGGGCACTCTCTCCCCAATACCACTTTGGTCTCTGGGGAGAGTGGGCTCACACTTAGCACAGTTTCAAAGTAGTGTTGGTCCCATCAAGTTCCTGTCCAAATGCAGCATCACTGACAGATAAGTCCTTGTCTTATTGCTTCAGGGCAGTAAGATGCTGGGTTGATGATGAGCTGTTTGCAAAATCTAGACTTGACTGACCTTTAAAAACTCATAAAGTTGTAGCCTCCATATTAATCTCCTTCATCTACAACAAAAGAGCAAACATTGAAATAAAGAACTAAGGCCATTTCCTCGGGGCCACGTGTCTTGGATTGGGAGTGGCTCTGAGGCCTCTCCCCTTAACATCATTATCTTTCATTGGACAACCTCAGAGAAGGAATACTCATGCCTTTTGAAGGTGCCTCCATTTCTGATTCTACAACTATAGCCAAACAGAGGGGCTATCTTTCATCATGTCATTAAGAGACTGGAACCAATTACAGAATGTCTTCATACACTTCAAAGTTTCTTCAAGGTATTCCCACAACACATGTTCATGCCTCTCCTAGAAGCAGCTTTCCCATTTTATTGAGGCAGCTAAGTAGATACAATGGTTAGAGTGCTGGAGACAGAGTCAGAAGACCTGAGAGTGAATCCTGCCTCAGATACTTCCTAGCTATGTGACCTGGGCAAGTCACTTTACCTCTTTTAGTCTCAGTTTCCCCATCTGTAAAATGGAAATAATAACGGCACCCATCTAACAAAGAGTTTGTGAGATCAAATGTGATGGCATATGTAAAGTACTTGTAAACCTTAAAGCGCTGTATAAATGCTGAGGGCAAAAATGAACAAAACTTCCTGGAACATTTAGGCAACCTGAATTTCCAGGCCCATGAGGCAGCTTGTAATCCAAAATCTATTGTAGGGGATGATGAGGTAGAAAAATTTCGTGAAGAATTTGACAAAGCCCATCAAGTGAAATCATCATATACTTGGATACTTGGAGACTTGAATGAAAAGGTGAGGATGGTGAGAAATATATTGGAAAATAGGGATCAGGAATAAACAACGAGAGAGGCCAAACACTTGTAGACCACCCAGAAGTTTGCATCTATATCTGGAAATTGTATTTGAGAAGGGAATGAGGAGGTGTTGGATGTGGTGAGTATTAGATCACATCACAAAAAGAAATTGATTACATTTTAGCAGGCAAGAAAGAACTCATTATTAATGTGAGACTGCCCTTCATCAGCAGTATGACTATCAACTTGTCAGAGCAAAAATAAAAATAAATACTAAATCTAAAATGAATTTGAGAAAATATATAGGATGCAATTACAGCAAGTCCATCCTGACCTATTTAAAGAAGTTATTGATGACGAAAAATGGGATGTGGATAGAAGAAAGGACATAGGCACAGACTGCAATAATTTCACACAGAAGTTTGACACTTATAATCAATTGCCGTAAGAGAGACCAAAGCAAAGCTTTTGAATGAGTAAAAAAGTTAATAAATAAGTACCCATTATGTGTGAAGCTCTAGTCAACTTGAATACAAATGCTGCAAATAGAAAAGTCAGGCAGTTCTTATTCTTATGAAGTTCAGATTCTAATGAGGGAGACAGTAAACATTGAACATTTCAGTTAACAAGTCAAATGGAAAGGTTCCATGGTCCTTAGGGTTAGAGCAACAAAGCAGGTGGTCAAACCTGTTCTTTAATGTTATTTCCACTGATAAAATGACATCAGTTTTTGATATTAAATCATTTGACAGGACTTTGGTGGTAAGAACTTTCCTTTTTGAGTCTTCAGGAGTTGTGGTCTTAGCGCCTACAAGAGCAGTGACCAGGCTGCATCTCCAAGGGCTTTGCTGAGGTCACTGGGCTAGAAGCTTGGCTCTTCCAAAGGCCCTTGGGCTCAGTGTCCTGGATTGTCTCCATAGAAGTCTGAGAGGAGGTCGTAGTCAAAGTGCACCGTGGTGGTGGTGGTGGCTTGGCTTGCCTTGGTACATTCTGCCTCCTCTCTCCCCCTACCTCCTCCAGGATGTCTTGCTGGTTCAGTTAGGCTAGCTTACCTGCTCTGTGGGTGGTAGTTAGTTGGAAGTTGGTGGAGATGGACAGCACCTTATCTATAAGACCTGCTTCTCCAGATGATGGCTATGAGGACTGGGCTGGAAGCAGGGCCAGTGGTCTAGGAGGTGCCATCACTCTTGGGGCTTCTGTGCCTATCTGCCTATTGATGGAAGTTGGTCAGCAATTATTGCTGATGGTGGTGAGGAAGATGGGCCCCTTCTCCACAATGATTTCTTCTCTCAGTGATGGCTTCAGGGACTGGAATGGAAGCAGGTCTGGAAGTTTGTGGGGTACTGCTATTCCCAAGGCCTGGGTTGTCTCCACCGAGATCTGAGAGGAGATGGTAGTCAAAGTGGTGGCTTGCTTAGCACACACTGATTCCTATCTCTCCCCCAGAGTGCCTTTCTACTTTAGCTAAGAAGTTATAGGGCCAAACCTGTGCCTTGGGCAAATTAATTTGGCAGTGATGTGGAGAATATTCAAATAATCCACATGAGAGTTGATGAAGGGCTGAACTGTGATGATGACAATAGAAGTGCAGAGATTTATCATGGAAAGAGAAGAGGCCAGAATGACTCCAATATTTTAAACCTGGGTGATTGGAAGCATAGTGTGCCATCAGTAGGGAAGTTTGGAGGAGGGACAGGTTTAGATGTGTTGACTTTGAGATGCTGATGGGGTATGCAAGTGGATACCTGGCAGGCAAATGGAGATGTGAACTTGAAGCTCAGGAGAGACTAGGCCTCAATGTTTAGATTTGGGAGTCATCTGGAGAGGAATGATAATTGAAGCCAAGGGAACAGATATATTCATGAGGAAAGAGGTGAGAGAGAGAGAGAGAGAGAGAGAGAGAGAGAGAGAGAGAGAGAGAGAGAGAGAGAGAGAGAGAGAAAGAGAGAGAGAGAGACAAGAGCCAAAAGCAGGAGATAGTGGTGCTATGGGTGAGAGGGCTTGGGGAAGGCTGGGATTCGATAGTGTCCAAAGCTGTAGAAAGGTCAAGAAGGATGGTTACTGAGGGAAAGGCCTGTCTGACTTAGAGGCTGAAATCATTGGTAAACATGAGAACAGTTTCTCAAGAGTGGTGGCATCGGAAATGAGATTTCCAAGAGGTTGAGAAGTGAGTGGGTTGTGAAGAAGTGGAGATAACAACTTAAGAGTTTGGCAGGGAATGGGAAGAGAGATATAGGAGGCTAGCTTGAGGGAATGGCAGGATCAAGTCAAGGGTTTTTAAGGATGGGGTAGACCTGAGCATCTTTGCTAGGGGTGTGTGTGTGTGTACTCACCTACTGACTCATAGTTAGGCAGTACTAGATTGCAAACTCCATGAGAGAAGGGACAGGAGCATTGTTCATCTGTGTATGTCCCCCAGCACCTGGCACCAGACATTGCATTGGGCAAGTATTTGTTGGATTGATCTGAAATAGGTCGAAAATAGCTCAGTTATATAGGTTGGATGGTGTGGAAGCCAAATTAGCCAAAGACTAGGTGGCATCCTCTAGAGTGACATCCTGAAGTAAGATATGGAAGGACATGAGAATGAGCCCTCCCATCCCCAGAGAAAAGTGAAGAGAAACCAACCACAAGTGACCTTGAAAAGTGTGTTCCCAAGAAAATAATCAGGGCTAGTCTTTCATGTGGTTGGAGTGGTAGTATGGTCTGGGGGGTGCTTTGGAAAGCCTCCCTGCACCAAACATCCTCCACTAGAATGTCCCACTGTTGGAAATGCCAAATGGATAATAATAGCTTACATTTAAATGGAACTTTAAAATGTACAAAGCTTTATCTTGGCCTTCTGGCTTGCTGACAATAGTCCAGGAGAAATATATGTGGAGGAACCCAGAGGTGCACCGCTTATAGTTTCCAAAAGGGCATTCCTATTTCTCTCAAAGAACGCACTAATAACACCAGTCTAGGGCCATGAGAACTTCAGATGATAGCCCTATTGGCTTTTATTTCTTTGGTTTGTCACCTTGGGCTGGCTAAGAAAGTTGTCACAGGCAGAATGACCCAGTTTGTGAGTTTCTGGGAAGCCTGCCACTCTAGTCATCCTGCTGAGGAAAGAGGAGAATTCGATGCTTCCCTGCTGGTATTCTGACTTGACCCTCTCTCTCACACCCCCTTGCTTTCTTTTGTTAACTCCTTCCACTCACAGAAAAGAGATGAAACCAAAACTCCGTAGGAGTGGGGCAATTAGAAACTGCCTTCTCCCTATCTCAAAGTCACAAGAAAAGGCATTTGTCTTTGAGAACAGCAGGGGTCATGCCACCCAGCCTTGTCTTCGAGGTTCATTGCTGGTCAGGAGGACAGGCATAACAACCTCTTCTTTCAAAGTCTTTCAAGGAGAGAGTGGAGGCACGATCCAGTGCTCAAGTCCATCATGGTGGAGGTGACTATACCTTCCAGCTTCCTTGTCATGGTTTCCTCCTTCTATTCCAAATTCTTAGTGAATAGTGAATAGTCTTCTGAATTCTTAGTTCATGATCTCAGTGGCTTGGTTCTGACCCAGGCTTACAGAAACATGATCTCATTTTGATTACCTTGGGATATAGATAATCCTCTCCCATGACCTCATTTTACATATAAGGAAACTGAGGCTTAGACAACCTAAGGGACTTGCTCCCAGCAACATTGTATCAGATAGGATTCAAACCCAGGTCTCTCCTGTGCCAGCACTCTCCTCACTCCTGTGGCTTCAGGACCTGAGTCTCCATGTGCTCCTTGCTGGGCCACTTTTTAGGACTCTTGAGCTGCCAGTGACTTACTGATCTACATCAGTGCAGGGTGTTTCTATGGTGGGACTTTCCTATGCCAAAGAAAGCCTAGGTCCAGACCAAAAACAAAGTTTTTGTTAATTCCAGTCCAAATTACTTGCAAACACCCTTCAGAAACTTTAGCAATTTTTATTCCAGGAATCAAAGCTCATTTGGGTTTTTTTTGGTTCAAGTTTTATTGAAGGCTTTTGTTTTTCTGTCATAATCATTTTCACATTCTAGTGTGTCTCTCCTCTCCTCTCTGCCAATTTGTGAACTTTCGCTCGTAATGAGGAAAATGAAGTAACACCAAACAACGAGCACATCTGTCAGTCTATGCTCTGCCCCCATAGACCTGCAGTGTTCCCAGGAAAGGAGAGAAGTAGGTTTCCATGTTTCTTCCTCTGGGCCAGCTAAGACAGGCCACTACATTTATAGAGTGTTGGCTTCATTTAAAGTTTATTTTGCAGTGGTACTGTAGGCCATGGAATGTTAGAATTGGAAGGGACTAGTGCCTATCTTGTAGGGCCCCTCCTTTTGGGGGAGCTTCTGAGAAGTGATGTGATTTGCCCAAGGAAGCTGGGCCTAAGACCCAGGCCTCCTCGACCATTACTCTTTACAATGAAACACTCAATCCTTCGTGTCATTGGCTGTAGATCACATTTGTGCCTTGAGGAATCAAACTCCCGTCCTTTTTATTCTCCCTCCCCTGGTCCCCTTTTCCTCTCATTGACAATTTGTTGCATTCTGCCTGTTACGTTTAGATGTCTCAAAGGACAGGAATGAATAGTGACAAATTTTACAGCACTGAAAATATTTTCATCAAAAGGCAACAAATATGACACGTCCATCACTCTTGTGTGTGATTTTCAGAAACCACTTCAGTGTTATTATGAAAAACCCATCCATCATGTTCTTGGAAGTAATCATTTGTCATGGAGATTTGTTTGCAGCCTTGAAAAAAACCACCCACAACACCTGTGGGCACTTCAGACCCTGCTGCTGTGCGCTGGATTGCTCCAGAGAGATTTTGGATCCATGACCCTTTTCTGGCATCCCTCCATCCTTAAACTCTGGGTGACTATCTCCTTTGCTCACACATAAAAACAGGCTTGCACTTGTCTCAATGAAAGAAGGAATAAATGAGTTATTGAATGAATGATGAAATACATGAGGGAGATAGACAATTTCCTCTGGCCTAGAGATCAGGAGACTAAATGGAAAAATTCAAAAGCAGCAGGAAGGAGTTAAGAAGAATCCAGTCTGGGTGGGGGAGGTCTAGTGACTATACCGTACCCTAAAATCTGAAGTGACCTTAGGACAAAAGTCACATGTGTTTGACCAAACTGATCAGGGGGAAAGAGGAAAGGGAGGGGAACAAACATTTATTAAGTGTCTACTATGTGCCAGGCTCTGTGCTTTGATCAGGTCAAAGTACCCAAACTGGCAGCTTTCATTTTGTTACTTATTGTCATGAACATGTTGTTTGGCAGGCCCCCTTTCCCTCCCCGCCTCCCATCCAGCAAGGATTCAGTAAAACCGTTGAGGTAGATGAAATGAAACAGAGCAGATCTTGTGGCCTGGTGCTTCACTTCCCTCCAATGAATGGACCTGGCCACAGACGCTGGGAGGGTTACGTAGACAGTTAGAGGGAGGAGACGAGAGAAGGAAGAGGACAAGTTCTTCTGAAAACACTTCATAAATCAAAGTCAGATGTTGTTTATGTGGATGTGTATATTAGGGTTAGGGTGTAAAGGGGGGTGAGGGAGGGGCCGTCTCTGTTGCAGAATAATCCTCATGTCAACTTTTCTTAGATGACAAATAATAGAGACCCATTCAGTGAATCAGAGGTGGTTTCCCCCAGTACCAGTCTTGCTATGACTCACACTGCAACATAGTAAAGAGGAGCAGGAAAGAGATTATTAATAATACCCAGGAAAAATCCATGGCCCCACAAAAGCTAACCGAGTCAGACAGCCGAGCAGCTGGAAATGTACTAAAGCAGAGGAGGAGGAGTGGGGAGGTAAGAATACTCTTCTACCTGGGAGGGAGATTTTAGGAGGGCTGAGTGGAGAGTGTTCCCCGGTTGAGTTTGTAGGGGAGGCCATCTTGGGGGTTTAGGGGAGCCAAACTGGAATCCAGTGGGGCTAGTACTCTCAAGCTAGACCTTACCTTTTAAAGTTGTCATGTTTTAAAGTCTCTTGACTGCCTCTGGTCACCTGTTCTAAAGAGGTGCCCCCTGCTGTAGGTATTCAGGGAGGGTTTCCTGTTTTGGGATGTGCAATGAGTAATGGCCACAGTTAGCACTTCAGTTTGCCAATTAATTGAGCATTAAAGTCGAAGTGATTTATTATAGCTAGGGTTAGAAGACTTTTTGTTCCTGTTGCTTTCTAATTAAGATTTCAGTCTATAAAATGAGAGTGATAACACCTGTAACCTGCCCCAAAGGACTATGGGAAGGCTCAAAGGAGACCTGAGGTGTCAAATACTTTAAGGTGCAGATAAGTGGCTATTGACCTATATCCCTTAGGAGGTGGGGCAGGTGGCCCAGGAGAGCTCTGGAGCTCTAAGACAGGGAAATGGGGCAGTCTGCATCAGTGGAGGGGGTTTGCATGGCAAGGAAGTCACAGGCCTGGGTCCCCTCTCCCATTGTCTTTGTTATTATTGTTGGGTTTTTCTTGTTCTTTTCTTTATATCCAGGCTCTCTCTTATTATTGTCGGTGATCATCAAAATATCATGTTATAAAGTACTGACTACTTTTAGCCAAACAGATTATGTTCAATGAGACCATATCAAATGTGTGTCTTCTGTCCTCTAAAAAGGTGTTTTCCTCCCCCAGATGGTCAATTGCCTGCTATTACACCCTAGAGAAATGCATCGGAAGCCATGCTATCCCAAATGGGTCTATTCTGCTTTCTTCTTTGTGATGCTGGGATGCAGCTACTCCTCCTCTAGCCAGATAACAGGTAAGCCAGCTGAGTGACAGGCATGCCCTCTAGTCTTGGCTTCAATTGGAAGGGGGTGATTGCATGTTTCTAGTCTGCTACACTTGCCTACTGAAGTTCCGAAGGAGCTTCTTTCAAATGGGCCTGGATGACCTTGTTCCTGCTAAAAGTCGTGTTTTTGACCCTTTGTTCTCCATTTCAGATTAAACAATCCCCCCAAAAGCAAAGCCCAATGGCCTTCTAGGTTCTGTTGGGCAGTGACTGGCAGAGGCAGTCCCTCTGCCTTCCCCAGCTACAGCCCTGTGAGCTGAGGTGGCATTTGGTAGTTCCAGTGATGGCTCATGCCCTGAAGTGTATATAGTGTGGTAAACTCAGGAAGGAAGGCATGGCAGGGCGAAGCCAAGGTGAGAGCAAGGTTTGCTGTTGGCTTTTAAAATGGAATCCTCAGTGAGGCTCATCTTATGGAAGTGGGGGTGTGTGAGGCAAGGCCAGGCCACCTTTACAGCACACACAGAAGACAAGGATACGGCCCACCTCCGTCTTTCCAGCTGCTAGTGCCTTTCCCCCTCAGAATATCTTCTAGTTACTCTGTCTTGTGTAAAGCAAGCAGAGGCACAGTGGAGAGAGCCCTGGCCCTGGAGTCAGGAAGATCCGAGTTCAAATCTGGCCTCACACACTACTAGCTGTGTGACCCTGGTCAAGTCACTTCAGCACTGTCTGTCTCATTTCTTCGTCTATAAAATGAGGGCAAAGCAGCACCTGCCTCTTGGGGTTGAAGATCAGATAAGATAATATTTGTCAAGTGCTTAGCGCAATGCCTGGCACATGGTAGGCTCTATATAAATGGTAGCTCTTATCAGTATGTGTGTCTGTAGTTAGGCTTACGTCTACAGTTATTATGTTGTCTCCCCCATTAGGATGTGAACCGAGGGCAGGGACCATCCTTTGCCTCTGCAGTACTTGCCACAGTGCCTGGGACAAAGCTGGCACTTATCAAACATTTATTCATTAACCAACCACCCATGCCAAGCAGCTGGAAGACAAAGAAAGGCAAAAGACCATCCCTGCCCTCAAGGAGCTCCCACTCTTCCTATAAGAAGCCTTAATAAATGCTTGTTAACTGACTGGTAACTGAGTGACTGAAGGAGATTCCATTCTATCACACTGACTAGTTTGTCCTGGTTTGTATAGGGGAAACTCAGTCTATTTTAATTTTCAAAGTAAATCTAATTTAATGGTTTCAATTAACAGGCCCTTATTTTCTTTCCCTCCTCTGGAGGTAAAAACCCTTGTAACAAATATAATGAATCAAAATAAATCAGGGGAACTCAATTTCCCTCAGTGTTCAGTGAATGCCCAGCTAGCTTGGAAGGGGGAAAGAAGACTCCCAAATGAATCATTCAGCTTGATGTATGAGAATGGCAGGGCACTGCCCTCTTGGTCTTGCTGATGGTTGGGGGAGAGGGTTAGAGGAGTCTCTGGGATGGATGCCCACTTGTTCTTGGGATGGTAGAGGGGATCCTGAAGGTCAGAGTCTGAGAACTGGAGGGACCTGGGATGCCGTCTTTTCCATGTTTCTCATTTTACATATGAGGAAATGGTGTGGAAAAGCAAATGACCATGCTGAGCTCTGAGCATGGTGCCAGGGAAAGAGTGCTGGCTTTGGAGGTGGGAGGCCTGCATTCATATCTGGCCTCTGACCTTGCACACTTAGCCCCTTGGATCTCAGTTCCTCAAATGCAAAATGAGGCAATGGACAAGATGGCTTCCAAGTTCCCTTCCATCTCCAGATCTTATACTCCTTGAATGCTACTCTCCAGCACACTCTGCATGGCAGCACACTGCCTCCCTTTCCAGTTAGGGGTTGCACAGGTCCCTTCCTAGTGGGAGATTCTGGGACTCTTTGGACCTGCCAGCTATTAGGACCACTGCATTCTCCTTGGCTGGTTGTGTCCCTGACTTACGGGAGCTAGGGTCCCTCCAGCTCCCCAGTACTGACAACTATATTTAGGCATTGTTTGGAGCCTCATGTAATCAGAAACACAAATTAACCATAATGTCTCATTTTCTTAGAATTCTGGTTAGTGGAGGTGAGCCAATGGACTCTCTCAGAACCATTTCTCTTGCTTCTGTCATTTTGGGTGAATGTGGCCCAAGTGCCATCTGCTGGTTAATGGTAACAGGAAGTTCAGGACAGCATGAGGTCTGCTCTCTCTTTGCCTTGAAGGCTTCAGATTGTACCTGGCAGTGAGCCAGAGCTCAGCCGTCTCAGTAAAAATAAACAAGTGAGCAAATCCAAGTGGACTCCTTCATGAAAAACCTGACACCAACCAGGATGGACAGGAAGAGGATTGTGAAGGAGAATGAAGAGTTTTTTCAGTAAAAACCCCAAACCCAAACAAATCAGGGCGAGAAGAACTTTAAGGAAGACTCTGGAAGCAAAGAGGATTAGTTTCATGAGGCTATTTTGAAAGAAAGTTACTTTGTGGCTTTTGCTGGAAGAGGAACAGGTCATTTGCATTTATTTATGAAGGGGAAAACTAGATTTCCTAACTCCAAATTCCCCTCTTTTATTGCACCTTCAAAGAACGATAACAGACTTGAATATAACCCTGACGTCCTGCAGTAGTAACACTATCCTGCTGGAGTTCAGTTCTAGGGCTGGAAAGAAACCTCAGAGATCATCTGACTCATCAGGAAACTGATACCCAAAGAGAGAAAATGACTGGCCCGAGGTCATATGGCTCAGATGTGGCAGAGCTGAGACTAGAACATAGGTCACCTGACTTCCCTTCTTCTACAATACTGTGCTCAATATTCATAAATGAAACAGAGGGAGAGAGAGAGGCAGAGATTGGAAGCAACTGACAGCTGTCATACCCTGGACAGCACCAAAGCTGTTTGTCTCTGTACCCCGGTGCCCAGCACACAAGAGGTGCTGACTGATTAATACCCTGTCTAGAACTTGCTGCTAGGCTGGACTGCATCTCGCACTGATTGTTTCCTGTATTTTAGCGATGCTTTTCCAACCGGATGAGATTTGCCCACTCGTGGAGTAAGGGACTAGGGCTTATACTTTAATGCCCCTATTCCCTCTCCCTCCTCCCTCCAACACAACCATGCCCGTAGCCAATGCAAGCTAACTCCTTATTGGCTGACTGGCTGTTGCCGACGCGCTCCTTCTTTTGGATGGGATATGTGGCTAACACTCAGTATGGGGCTCTTATATTTTCATGTGCTCTTCTTCCTTGTGAAATGTTGCTACTTTTCTAAGCAGTTGTGTCCTGCAGCATTCAAGAAGAGGGTTACAATGCAGTTCATGCCTAGGAGCAGCTGAAGGTGCCATATTTTGATACATTGAATGATGGGCACTTGTCAGGGCAAAGGTGTCACTGAGAGATGATGTGTGGAAGGAAAGCTTTCTCAGGGCAGTAGTTATCCTCCTGGATAATTGGTTGCAAATCAGGCCTGGAGGAGGATTCGAACCCTCCTAGAAAGCTCCCCTGGTACTCTTCTCAACTTAAGAGTCCTGTTGTCAACAAATTGTTCCTTTTTTAGTGGGAAAACCTAGCCCTTTTGTTGGTTGTCTGGAAGTAAGGGACACATCCCTATTCATACCTAGCAGGAACCTGAATTTCAGAGGGCTTCTGAAAAGGCAGCAGGTGTTGTCCCCACTGACCTTATTTGTTTGTCTTTCAGTGGATCCTCCTCATAATCTGAAGATTGTGGATCCTGGCTTTTTAGGTCAACTAAATTTGCAATGGCAGCCCCCTCTAACGTTGGGTATGTTCCAGCATTGTACGGTACAATATGAATTAAGATACCGGAACGTTGATAGTGAAAACTGGGAGGTAAGAAAACTGGGTCTCTGCTTGTTGGTTCTAGTTGTTTATGTGATGGGAAATGGAGTCCTACCATCCACTTTCCTTTGGTGTTGGGACTATTCATTACATAAATAACTTCCCCAGGGTCATAGCTTTAGGAGGAGGCAGAGATGGCCTTTGTATGGAAGCTGTCTGCCTCTAAGTCAGGCCGCTCTCTACTCCCCCATTATTCCCTCTTAATTACTGAATGGAGTGACAACCCTCAGCCCCAAGCAGTGAGTGGTCCTGTTAAGTCTCTCTGGGATCCATTTATCAGCAGTCAGTCTTCTCCAGGCTGTAGCAGTTCCCTTAGGTTCAGGATCTCTCCAGATGCAAAAGAGCCAACATCAGGCCCAGTTCGTGAACTTTGTGTTGGTTTACAGGGACCTGGATCACTGACATTCCTTAGGGAGTCATGGATGAGAAAGCTTTCTTTGAACTTGGTTAGAACTTCAGAGTAAGAAAACAGGACCTACAACCTAGTCATATCTACCTGAGAAATTCGAATGTGTGCTTTGAAGGGAGTGGGGGAGGAAGAGAGCGGCTTCTTATACTCTTGCTCTTTACCCTCGTGGTCGTTCAGTCATTCAAGGCCTAGGTTTGACTATCTCTGCTTATCCAGTCACTGCCTGGCTTCCCTTTATGTGATGCCGGAAGTTTTCATTGTGCGTGCATATGTGTAGGTACATCTTGTATCTGTCTATATCATCTGTATCTGTCTATATCATTGATATATTTATTCTTATCATCTATATATATGTCCAAATAGCTATATATCTCTCTATAACTATATCTATTTATGCCTTTTATCATCTATACATCTACTTATCTACAGAGAGTGGATATTGACTAGAGAGAATGCACATTGCTAAGTGGCGATACCCTCTGTGGGATTAAGGTTATAAGACTGGGAGTTCTATAAAGCTTATTTTTCCTTCTGATAAAAGGAAGGTTTATAGCCTTTTGAATACTCTCAATGACTGGCATGATATATGGAGGACGGACTGTGCCAGAAATGTATCTGGGACATCTTCTCCTTATAGTTATCAAGGGTGTCTTAGAAATTGGGAGCTGTCTAGGATATTAATGATTTCTAGGGCCTGATTAATGTGGTTCTTTATTCCAAGGTTGCTTCAAAGCTTGACTGTCATTTTTTTAAAAAATCAAATTAGACCATCATTACTAAGAAGTTAAATTATGAAGATGGCTTTGACCTCAACCAGGCAGTTGAAGCAAAAATCCAAACGCTCCTGACAGGGGATTGCACGAATGGATCGGATGTTCACAGCAAATGGACACAGACTTCTTTCCGGATTCCCTTGCAAGGTTAGGAACCAGCTTTCCTTCAGATTCTATCTTGCCAGATCAAAGTGGATAGGAAAGGATTTACCTTGGATTTATGAAATTGCCCTGAAGGTCTAGATCCCCATCTTTGCAAGAGTGATTGGCCTGGATCCCTAATGTCGCCTTTATTAGAGAAGCAATATTCTTGACTTTTCTGATTAAGCTTTCAGGGCCTTTTGCTGTTATTTTGTGGTGCAGTGGGGTCAAAATCTACCTAGAGATAGGGGCCATGAAACCATACAGAAAGAGCCCGGTGGGCCTCAGAGTGACTTGGAAAACCACATATCAACATCATCTGTGTTTTATTTAGCTCGTTACATATTTCCCAATTAGAGTTTAATCTAGTTTGGGCTGCACTCAAGAGTGTTGCCTGAGTCACATGGTTGACACCTTTGATCACAGACAGGAGGACTCTTTGGCAGTTTAGAGGCCATTCTGGTCCAACCTCCTCTTTTTATGGAGAAGGCAATGGGCTCGTCCAAAGTCGCATTGAAAAGCGCTGGCGTAATTGAGACTAGGCCCCAGGTCTCCTAACTCCCAGGCCAATGTTCTTTCCATACCATACTGCTCCCATCTTTCTAGATTTTATTGTAAAGTATGTTTTTTTTAAAATTGGGTTTAATATAGAGTTAATTAGATTAATTAAATAGAATTAATTATAAATAAATTAAATAGAATTTAAACTGACCAGAACCCTCTATTAGCTGGAATTTATTCTAGTGTTTGACTTTTAAGGGAAAGGAGGAAATGACAACGAAGCAAGCTCCTAGCTGTTAAAAAAAACCCAACAAGTCCCAGGGAGTGTCTTGGAGCCTGGCACACTGGGCCCTGTCTCCTACAGATTTCCCATTTCCACATCCTGACCCACACCCTGCCCCATTATTGTGCCCATCAGGGACACCAACAGGTGTCTTGTACTCATTGGTCCACCCAAAGGATTTAGATGGGGTACACAGCCTTCCAAATGGGGCAGGACCTTGTATTCCCCAGTGCAGTCATCACCCTATTGGACAATGAGGATTCTCAGGCTTTGCTACATCTTCATTCTACAAACAATGATGAAGTCAAAGCCTGGAAATGCAGAGGCAAGAAAATGTTGAAAGGAAACCAAGTCATGTGCTCTTTCCTCAGTTGTGTAGAAGTCTGAATGAACCAGAATATATACCACAGCAGCCAGTTGAGATGGTCATCATAACTAGGGTTCGGTTTTAGCTGTTCACCTCCTGCCTGTTTCAGAAGATGTGGACATGTTCCCCAATGTTCATTCCTGGCGTTCCTGGTGTGTTCCCTGGATGCTCTTTTTTCCCTTAGACTTCCAACGATCTTGCATTTACCTTCTAAAGAGACTATAGATCCATAGGCCTGGGCAGCATTTCCAGTTTAGACAACTCATCTGGAAACAACATGGGCCCAAAGGTCTTGTCAGGGGGAGCAGTGGCAGAACATTAGACATTTTGATATTCCAACACTGGTGGTTTCTGGGAAGTCCAATGAATGATGACAGTGCAGAACACACTGGTACAGCCCTTCGGATACATTTATATTTGAGTCTCACAGCAATGCTCTGCATTTCTAATGACACTCAACAGTGAGGTCAGTTTTTTAGAGGGTGGGGAGGCAATCTAGTGATTTCATTGGCAAAAGGAATTCCTGGTGTGGTAAATCCTTCCACTAATACAGATAGGCACCTCTGAAAATGTCGAGTCTTAGAAAGTTGCCTGGGGCACTGAGGGGAGAATTTAGATGACTTGTCCAGGGTCAGGCAGCCAGTATGTGTCAGAGGCAGAACTTGAACCCAGATCTTCCTGCCTCCACTCTTTCTGCCCCTTAAGGTGGGCATTTTACAGGGGAGGAAACTGAGGCTCAGAGAGAGGTAAGTGACTTTCCTGGAGTCACATAGCTGGTCACTGTTAGAGGTGGAGTTCACACCTGAGTCTCCCTGCCTCCAGGTTATTCTCCACCATAATCCCTCTAACTACAGTAAGGCGACTCCTGTGATAACGTAGCACTCGTGGTTCCCTTGCTAGAAAGAAAATCAATGTTCAGTTCTTCTGGAAATCTAGACCCACCAATCATATTCCCCTGGAGCTTGTACTTTTGTGGATTTAAGCTAGCTCACATTTTAGACTCTAACATGCTAGCTGTTCTATGCTCAGAGAAGCACCTCTCTAGCTAAGTAGCCTTTGCGTGGGCAGAGATGAGAGCTAATACATGCTTCCCCAGACCTTTTGTGTGTCAGGGCCCGGATTTTGCATGACATGGGTCAAGGAACAATTTGGAAAATTGCCTGATGATGTCGATTGTTACGTGAGATGGAAGGATGACCAAGCAAAGTTACCGAAGTTGCAGAGTGACGTTAATATGGCTTTCCAACATTCTAAGCGCTCATCATTTTTCCATTTCACAGGAGAGCCAGAGACCAAAATCCAGGAAATGCAGTGTATCTATTATAACTGGAAGTCTCTCCACTGCACTTGGAAACCAGGAGAAAAAATTCCCAAAGGGGCGAATTACAACCTGTATTACTGGTGAGTATTGGTTAATTGAGATGTCTTTAAGAGAAAAAAAATGACCCCAAGTGATTTCCACACTGTGAATAGTCATTGAGGGACATTCATTTGAAGTAATCTTCTGTCATTTGTTGACCATAGGTTAACAATAGCCTGGAATTGTTTACAGGCCATAAGGCCTTAGATCTCCAGCCGTAATGCACCTCAGGAATTATCTGGGTCCAACCCCCTCATTTTACAGCTGAGGTATTTGAGGCCTAGAGCAGAGAAGTGACTGGTCCAAGTTCTCACAGGTAGGAAGTGAGGGAGCTGGGATTTAAGCCCAGGTCCCTTGACTCTAAAGCCAGTACTTTGTTATGTTCAGAATGATCACTGGAAATGGGTGCGTCTGAAAGAGTAGGAGCCAAACCTTGACCCATGACTCTGGTCACTGGAAAGAACTTTGGATTAGAATGTAATCATTCTTACTATGGAGGGGTCACTTCTTATGTGTCTTCTAGACAGATGGAATTCTAATTGGAAAGGCTTTTGCATCGTGGGGATCTTGCCTTTAAATCCATTAATTCAATCAATGCACATTCAGTAAGTACCTAATGTGTGCCAGGGATTGTGCTGTCCCTGCCCTCAAATGGCTTCCATTCTACTAGAAGGAAGGAGTGTGGAGGAGGAAGAGAGGGAGCACGTGGACACATGTAAGTACACAGAAGCTATTTACAAAAGAACTAGAGAGAATCACGAAAGGCTGGTGCTGTGAGTGGTGCTTGACCCGAGCCTGGAAGGTAGTTAGAGATTCTGAGAGGCAGAGGGGAGAAGAGAGAGCCTTCTGGGGGGGAGGCACAGTCTGCACAAAGACAGGGGGACAGCAGATGGAGTATCAGAGCTGGGGACAAGAAGAAGACCACTCTGCCTGGACTTTAGTGTGTGCAAGGGGGAGTAAGTAAAATGAGTCTGAAAAAGCAGGCATGAGGCCCATTGTAAAAGGTCACGCACGGGACTTTAAAGTCTATTCTAGAGGCAAGAGGGAGTCACATCTGAACCTTCTATACCCACCCTGTCAGCAGAGGATCCTACCTCATACTTGGCTAAGAAAATAGAGGCCAGCTTCTTGGAAGCCCCTCTTTGGGCTTCTTCTGCCTCTCAAAGTCCCATGGCACCATCCCCCTTTGTAGCCTTTACTGCAGCCTTTGAGGAAGGCCATGGCTTGCACTTCTCCCACTGATCCTGTCCCCTCCCAGATTTACCCCCTAATAATCCTCCCTCCTCCATTTTCAATTACTCCCATCTGTTAACTCATTCCTTGTTGCCTACAAACAAAGCCAGGCTTTTACTCCTCTAAAACAATCCAAACTCTTCCTTGACCCTATTATTTGCTCTGACCAATCTCTCTTTCCTTCCACAACCAAACTAGAAAACACTCTCTGGATTCTTGCTTCCATTTCCTCCTCTCTCACTCAGTTTCCAGCTCTTGAAATCTGGCTTCTAATGTCACCACTTAGTTGAGACTGCTCTCTCCAAGCTACCAGTGATCTTTTGTCCTCAAGTCTAACAGTCTTTTCTCATTCCTTCCCCTTCTTGACTTCTCTGTAGCATTTGACTCTGCTCACCACCAGATATTGCTCTCTCCTGGTTTTCCTCCTACTTCTCTGACCTCTCCTCAGTGTCCTTCCTTGGATCATCATCCATTCCAGGCCAAGTAACTATGGGTGTTGTTCAAGGCTCTGTCCTGGGCTGTCTTCTCTCTTCTGCACACTCTCACTTGGTGATTCCGTCAGCTCCCATGGGGTCGGTTATACGTTACTTCCTCTTTCCTGCCTTTGAATCCTGACTCAGACAATCACTAGTTGTATGACCTTGCATGAGTCACTTAATGTCTCTTTGGGCCTCAGTTTCCTCATTTGTAAAATGAGTATTGTGATAATAACACCTGCTACACAAGATTGTTGTGAGCATTAAATAAGAGAATATTTGTAAAGTGCTTTGCAAACCTGAAGAGCTATAAAAACGCTATTATCTTACTTGATTTTTTTTCAGCACCTTGGTAGAAGCTTTGCTTCCTCATCCTTATCTAGCCCTTTCTAGCCCTACTGTCCTCTGATTTTCTTCGTGTCCCAGTGGGATAGGGAAGGCCAGACACTCAGTTTAAATAAAACACACACTTATTCTGCACCTCTGTTGGGCGAGCACTGTGTCAGCTTAGAAGGAGATGCAAGGTTTAGCTGGGACACAATTCTTGCTCTCTGGTGTTGACAGGCAGGCAGGGAGGGAGAGTGGAAGCTCTATACAGGTGACTTCCCATCCTCTGGGATTGTTAGAGTAGGACCGCCTTCCCACATTCCTTCTGTACATCCCATTTCTTCTTACCTTAGTCACTGTGGCCAAAGACATTCATCACCGAAGGGTGTGTCCCCAAAATGAGGAGGCTCATTCCAATTAGTCCTTGGACAATGGGCATATAACCCTAGGACTACAGGCTATCTGAGTTGGAAGGGGCCTTAGAGGTCGAAATGAGAAAACTGAGGTCCAGGCAGGTGAAGTGAGTTGCTTCAGGCCACACATAGCAAATGATGGGCAGTATTTGAACCCAGGGTTTCCAACTCCAAATCCATTGTACCATGTCATCACCAAGGTAATGCTTTAGCTTGACAGGCCTTGCCAGAGCTTCTGTTTTACTTCATTTGTGACACTTTAGAGGAGGTGAAGTCTTCGAGGAGGTGAGGCTTTAGAGGATGATTTTAGTAGGGGACATAGATGACCACAGTACAAAATAGTAGGTGATAAAAGGATCAGAGGGGCACAGTGGTCTGAGGAGGGACAAGGGAAGGGGAAAGGGAACAAGTGCCTGTTATGTACTTCCTATCTCATTTGATCCAGGACAGCCAGGCCATACTCAATGGGGGAGAGGGAAGAAATCTTCCTTGATCAGGGGGCATTTGAATCGGGCTTTAAAGGAAGGGTAGGATTTCAATAGGCATCATTATCCCCCATCATTCAAATGAAAAACTGGGGTATGGAGAGACTGTCACCCAGTGGGTCTAGAACTCAGGTCCTCCATGTCCCAGTCCAAAGATATGCCTGTTAGGCTACCATTTTGATAATTATACATTAAAAGAATCTAACTTGGTCCAAATAACTGCTTCAGTCTGCTTATTGTCAGCTGGTGACTTGGCTCAGTTTCAAAGGGGTTTTCCGCTGTTTTTCAGTGAAGGCCAAATTTTACATTGTGAGCTATTCCATGAGGGGGATTAGGGCATGGTGAGGTAGGGGGAAACCTTCCAAGATTCAGGTTTTAGTTTTCTAGAACCTTGAGTGCCAGAAACCCCCCTCTTCTCCCCTTCTTTTTTATCAGAAAGGAGCTGGTTTTCCCGGGGAATTTCTTTTCCGGGACCATGGGTAGCTGGAAAACCATACATGAGCCCCTCAATCAGTAGATCTTCCTTTATGCTTGGCCTCCTTTAACAGCTCCATCCAGAGTGGTCTATTCCTGGATGTTGCAACCTCTCATGTTTTGTTCAGCAAAGCCTCTTTACAAAACAGTCCTTTGTTAATGTGGTTTCATACTTTAGAAAATAATTGCCCTGTGTCCATGGGAAAAGATCTGATTAGCCAGATGGTATTTGCATTTGACTAAAACATCAGGTTTGGTCATAGAAACCTCACTACTTAAGTCATCATGATGGGATATTTGAATCTCAGTGCTTCCATAATGAGATCTAAGCTGCCTTTTAATGGAGAGTCACATCATTCATTCTTGGGGCTGATGGTGGAAGTCCTGAAGTCCCAACGAAAACCTGCATGTAAAGCATTGGAGATATGGGATCTGCCAGGAAGTCATAGAATCACAAAGCTGGGTGGCAGCCCAGAGGCCCTCAGCTCCAACCTATGGCATCTCTGGCATCTGTAAATACGTGGGGCTTAGACTAAATCAGGGGTGAGGAACCTGTGGCCTCGAGGCTACATGTGGCCCTCTAGGTCCTCAAGTGCAGCCCTTTAGCTGAATCCAAACTTCACAGAATAAATCCCCTTAATCAAAGGATTTGTTCTGTAAAACTTGGTCTCAGTCAAAGGGCCACACTTGAGGACCTAGAGGGCCACATGTGGTCTTGAGGCTGCAGGATCCCCACCCCTGAACTAGTTAATTTAAAGGCAGATCTGAGCTTAGAATTAGGCCTCTTGACTTCTTTCTCAGGCTTCTTAATGCCAGATTACATAGTTGGAGATGGGGTAGTTCATTTGCCAATTACCTATTGAGTGCCCTCTAAGCCTTTCTGACTTCTCAGTTGGTGGAGCAGAGGAGAAGAAAGGAATCAGGGGAACTTCAGGGCGGAGGAAGCTTTTGAGGTAGCCACTAAAGGCCCTACAGATTTTAAAATGGTAGTGAGACAGAGGAGGGGATTAGTGGTATAAGGAAGAGTGACACACAAGTGGGAAAAGGAGAAGCGTTGAATGGGAAAGCCAAATAGTTGAGTTTGGTGGAAGGGGTGCAAGGGGAGATCTGGCTAGAAGGGGAGGTTGGAGTCACATCACAGGGGTGGGGGTGCTTTGTTGAATGCTTTGTTCAATGCCCTGGTAAGAAGTTTGGATTTTAACTAGGCTACAGTTCATCACTGAGTGTGGACATTTGATATGATACTCAGCAGCATTTATTCGGGTTTTTTCTCTATGTTGGAAATCATCTGTGCCCACAAAGTTTCCCTTTATTTCAAGAAATAGCTGGGTATTACTGTTAGAAATTCTGTCAACCTTCAAAGGCCTATGTGGAAGCCATTATGTAATTTATGTATAACATTTATAATAGTATCATTTGACTCACTGCATTTCTGGGTGTAAAAAAATGCCAACAGTCATGGTGACCTACGGTGGGTTGATTGCATGTTAAAAGCATTAGGGAACACCTTCTGACATATCATTGGCATGAATTGATCATAGAATCAGGAAGTTTTCAGCCAGTGGACCATTTTCCTTTCTTTCTATGACACTTAGTCTGGCTGCTATTGGCAGAGGAAGTCTTGGTGATGTGAGTTAGGAAAGAGAAGGCTGAGGGGCAGCCTGGTAGTCTCAGAGTATATTGTGGGCTGTTAGTAAAAAGACAATGTCTGGAGCAGTGTAAAGAATACTGGATTTGGAACCAGGAGGTCTGTGTTCACCTTTACAGGCCATCATGTACAAGCTGTGTAAGGTAGGGTGGGTTCTCTGGGCTCTCTGATCCTTCACAATGGGCAGGATAATGCCCAAAGGACCAGGGTTGGTCTGAGGAAAGTGCCTTTGAAACAGGAAGGGCCTGTGTCAGTGTGATCTGCTCTTAGCCTTTGTCAGTAGGGTCAGGGGACAAAATAAAGAGAGAGTAAAGTGTCCCCGGATAGATTTGTGATCGAGATAAGGAAGAGCTGCAGAATGCCTCCATGTCACAAGGGGGTAGACGTCCATGGAGTGAAGGTGGTTTAAGTTTCCTTTGCAGTGGGATGAGACAAATGACCTATAGTCCCTTCCAGTCCCCAAACTTACAGGGTCCCAGACGAAGTGTCTGAAGTAAAGCATTTATACTTCCCAGTAGCTTTTAGTTTGAGACTTAATGATGCTAAGAGAAATAGTTGAGAAGAGGAGGAAAAGGAGTCACATAAAGAAATGGCTGTACATACACAGGGAATTCCTCAATTGACTTCAATTTTTTAATAGAAGATGGACATGGGCCAGACATAATAGAGGATGAATACAATGAGGTGACATCCCTCTGGGTGAACAGTGTCAGGTGTGCCAGGGCTCCGAATCAGCTGGATGCTGGGGGGAAAGTGAAGAACCACCTAAAGGATTTGGGGTTTACCGAGGTGTCTGTTTGAGCTATATTAGGGAAGATAGGGGAATCCAATAAGGGACAGCTCCAGGCTCGGGTGGATAGACTGACAACAGCCTGGCCAACAGAGAAAAGGTGGAGCTGCTGAACTCCTGGTTTATTTTTTAAATTTTATTTTCAATTAAACATGGAACTCTTGTTTACTTGCATCTTCTCTCAAAAGGAGAATGGTCTTTGGAATGTAAATGACAGAACAATCCCAGCTAATGGGGAATTGATGGCCAGATTAAGTAGGAAGGTAGTAAAAAAGTTGAACCTTGCTGCTTTGAATAAGTTCAGATGAACTACATCCTCAAGTACTGTAATGGATTGGCAGATATGATCACTGGGCCACAGTGACTTCGGTGTCCCAGGCATCTTTCTAAGACTATAATTTATAGAGAAGGTACGAACCTGCATTAGTAGGTGGAGCTATACATAATAGATCTGAAGAATCAGGTGCAATCCTCTTTTTTCTATTCTACTTTGTTATGGAAATACTTGCTTTATTTTTTAAGTTCAGAAGAAAAAAATAAAGTAAAGGGGAGATCAAAATCCTTATGCCCCTCTAAAATGGTGAAAAAAGATTTATCCTTCTGCACTGCTATTCATTCTGGGTGCTCTCTCATCCAGGTGACGTGCTGGACATATCTATCTCTGCTCCCCCCACTGCATCTTGCCCAGATTTTTGGTCGGGATAATTCCAAGTCCTTGCGCAGGTGCCAGCCTCCCTGAGCCCCCACGATCACCCACATGCTTTTCAAATATAGAATACATTCGATATAACTTTCCAAACTGTGCTGCTTGTATATTGTCTTTGGACTCTCCTTCTATGTACTGTGCATTAAAAGAAATCACTTTAATGGCCATCCTTTCATCTTCTTTTTTGGCAATACCTCTTCCCCCCATTTGAGTCCCCTCAACTCCCCAAAAAGGAAAAACAAAACCTTTATAACAAATATGCACAATCACATCAAGCAAATCTGCACATGGGTCATAGCCAAGATGTATGTGCCTTGACACCTTTGTTCTGCTTCATCATTGGTCCTCTGTTCAGAGCTTGAATGTCTTTCAGAGTTCTTTTTCCCTTGCTAACATTTCAGCCTGCCTTCCTTAATGTTTGCCCTTATAGGTATGAGAGCCTAGACCATGCTCTCCAGTGTGCCGACTACGTAGAATCTAATGGAAGACATGTTGGATGCCGGTTTCCAAGTGTGGACCTTGCAGAGTATCAAGATTTCAACATCTGTGTCAATGGTTCTTCCTTAGCCCTTCCCTTGAGGGCCAGCTATTTTTCTTTTCAACTTCAAAATATAGGTAAAGACAAGAAGAAATGATAAAAT
This sequence comes from Trichosurus vulpecula, assembly GCF_011100635.1. Taxonomy (NCBI): domain Eukaryota; kingdom Metazoa; phylum Chordata; class Mammalia; order Diprotodontia; family Phalangeridae; genus Trichosurus; species Trichosurus vulpecula. The sequence continues at coordinate 5,228,769 of NC_050582.1, read as the reverse complement.
CTTTCATCTGTTTGGGTAGGGGCATTTCTGTTCCAGGTGTTCCTCATGGCCTTGTGATGCTTTCGTGCTCTGTAGAGAAGGGTTTCTAAAATGAGGAATAACAGAAGCGGCCCATGCACAAGGAGCTGAGGTGGAGGGATGCTTGGCGCTAGGTCGCTTCCCCTGGAAAGCATAGTTTGTGCATGACTCTTAGCAATCAATCAGAATCTCTAGATTCCAGGTCAGGACCTGAGGCCCTGGAGAGAGCTTCTCCATTCCTTTACAAACATTGTATTGATCTTTTCGCACCCTTGTTATTTTTCCATTTCCTACCTACCTGTTAAATCCTGCTTTGTAACAAAGAAAAAAAGCTAAGCGAAACAAAGTGAATTAGCAATCTCATCTCACAGTCTATGCAGCATTCTGTGACTATCACTTACTGCCTCTCTCCCAGGAGGAGGGCCATACATCCTTTTAAACTCTTCCTCATCGTGGCCTTAACCCCTGATAGTCATCCAAAGAAGGACCTTGAGGAAAGTTGTGCAGAACACGTTTGCCAACTGGCTTCCCCCCATCCCACCTCCCATCCCAAAGGCCAACCTAAGGGCCCTTCATTACAGTATAAGGAGTTTATTTGTGACCCAGCCTTGCTTTGTGGTCCATGTGAGTGGCTTTAAGCTGCTGCTGCCTAGAGTTAAAACCAAGTTTTGATTTTGTATTCTCCAGATGAATGATGTTACATCACATACTACCACTATGGAATGGAATAGTGGTTAAGAGCTTATGTACTAGGGTCATGGAACTACATTTTGTGGGAGACCTATTACAAGTTAGTTACCCATATCTGTTGTTGGGCAGTGAGGTGGCTCAGGGGATGGAGTGCAGGGACTGGAGTGAAGAAGACTCATCTTCCGAGTTCAAATCCAGCTTCACTTAGCAGCTTTAACTTAAATTTCCAAAATAGAAAGAAGAACTTTAGGGAAGTCTTGAATGTGACTACAAAATTCCTGTCCAGAGCGTTCCTGAGAATTCAGCTGACTTGAATTTCATTCGTTGATGTGATGCTTTCTTTTTGGTGATTGAATCTGGGGGAGAGGAGCTGGGATGTAGGGAAGGTCAAATCAGGAGATAAAAGGCCAATGGAAACTAAGCCCAGGCCAGAGCTAACTCAACAAATTAATGCCCTGGGAAAGATTCGGTTCTGGGTTTGGAAGGGGGTAGGTCTGGGGGGCCGAATTCCTGTGAAAAGAGAAATTCCCCCCATCAGCCTCAGAGGCTGAGCATACTTAACGCCCCCCACCCCCACAGACACCCACATATACCCACACACAGACACATAGACACCCACATACACACAGACACACACAGACACACACAGACACACACAGACACCCACATATACCCACCCCCACACACCCACACAGACACCCACATATACCCACATATGCACAGACACACACAGACACACACATATACACATGGACATACACAGACACACAGATACTCACGTACACCCCCCCCACATACCTACATAAACACATACACCTATATATGTCCTGTGTATGAAATTCAACTCAGTTGAATTCAGAGGAACATTTTGAACAGGAATTTTGTATTCATGTTCAAGACTTCCCTAAAGTTTTTCTTTCTATTTTGGAAATTTAAGTTAATTTTTTTCACTTGACAGAAATCTAATTTTTTCTTCCTCTCACCTCTCCAATTGAAAAAAAAACCTGAGCCTTTCTACCATACATATGGTCAAGCAAAACATTGGCCATGTCCAAAAACGTATGTCTTTTTGCACTTGTACTCCATCACTTCTCTTTGTATTTCACCATGAGTCCTCCAGAGATGTTGGCCATTGGCATTTACTAAAGTTCTCAAGTCTGAAAAGAGTCAGTCGATATGGAGCCTCTGAGTTCCAGTCTCATCTAAGAACAAGTCAGAAGCTGGCCATCATGGAGAGTCCAGAGCCATACGTGGCTGGTCTTTGCACCGATCTTTCCCCCATGGAGCCACCCTTGATGAAATACTCACCACTTAAAATTTCCAGTTGGCAGTCCCTTTGTCTGATTCTCCCCTGAGCACATGCCCAAATGGGAATCTTGTCCTGTTTGTGGAGTCTGGGCAAAGGCATCCTTGGCATACAAGGACAAGAATCATCCTGCCTATGTGTACAAGCTTCCCCCTCCCCATACTTTCAGCACCCCCACTGCCATGGCCCTTCCCACTCCAAGACTCTGCTCACTGGGGTAGCCCTTATTTCATCTTCTTCTCCTCAGCCAAATGACCATGATCAATCTGTGCTTTTGGCCTACAAATGTCCTCACCATAAAGATTACCTTGCTACACTTTGACCCATATGCTCAGGCCTGCCAAATCCCAGTAGAGTCAGCCATGCAGCAGTTGGGTAATCCTGGAATCCCAAATCTCCAGAAGCAAATAGTCATACTTTGGCCTGTTTCCTATGATGACCCAAGAGCCTTTCTTGGAATGTGGCTAGCCTGTCTACATGAGGATGGTTACTAAAAAGGAAGTTTCCAGTGTCCAAAGTGTCAGGCCCTTTTCACATTCAGCCTGCCAGCAAGGTAACCTGGGTAGAGGCAAGGCTAGGTATCTGCCTTGCTACTCATTCAGGATCATTGGGGTCGGCATGGTGGGTCACCCGCCAGACTGCCCCCCCCAATGACAGCATGGCTGCTTTTGACCAGAAGTGGTCTGGGGGCTCATATCTTCTCCTTTGCTTTTCAGTGAAACCTTCTCCCCCTGAAAAGCTAAATCTGACTCAGAGGAAACCTGAAGAGCTTCACCTGGAATGGAAGCCCCCTGAGGGACCCATCCCCTCTCAGTGCCTGACATATGAAGTTCAGTTCCAAGAAGATGACACTTCCTGGGTGGTATAAACGCATTTGTTTTTGTCTTACTCAGACCTTTGCTTTCATTGGTGTAGGGATTGTCCTTGAGGACCCCCCCTGCCCCTCCCCCCCTAATGCTGGTTGGGAAGCACAGTTTGGAGGCCAAAGAGATGTTGGTTGAGATACCCAGGTCACCCAGCCCACCTACAAACTAGATCTTGGCTCTGAGGTGGGATCTCCATCCACTATGGCTTTGCTATTTCTCATAATCCATATTTAACTTTAATATAAATGATTCTTATTTAGGAGAAATAAGAGCCTTATGTCTGTAGCTTGTTTGTACCTAGGTATCTGTGTGGTGTCTTCCCCATTAGCTTGTGAGCTCTTTGAGGACAGGTACTGCCTTTTACTTTTCTTTGTATTTCAGCACATAGCACAGTGACTGGCACATAGTAGGTGCTTAATCAATGTTCTCTAACAGAGACCCTTCCCAGGGCTGGGGGAAAGGGGGTAGGGTAATGGAAGTGGAGAGCCAATTAGAGGGATGGAAGCTTTGATCCAAGCACTAACACACTGAAGCTGCATGGGCTGGTGAATTTGGGTACAGTGGAAGAAGTACTGTCTCTGGAATCTGAGGATTGGGGGTCCAATCCTGCTTTGACATTTACTATCTGTGTGATCTTGGATAAGTCACTTAACCACTCTGTACCTCGGTTCCTCATATGTAAAATGAAGGGGTTAGACTAGATGGCCTCTGAGTTACCTTTTGACTCTAGGCCTGTGATGCCATGTATACATGGATAAATAATAGTTGAGACATAAATTTCTTTTTTCTCCCTAAACTGGTACTGAAGTTGTTGTTGAGTTGTTTTAGTCATGTCTGACTCTTCATGACCTCTTTTGGGGTTTTACAGATGAGGAAACTGAGGCAAACAGGGTGAAGTGACTTGCCCAGGGTCACACAGGTAGTGAGTATCTACTACCTGTTTGAGTTCCTATTTTAAACCACATTGGTGTTCAATTTATGCTCTAATTTAATCCCATCATTGTGCAGATGGGGAAACTGAGACTCAGAGAAGGGAAGGCACTTGTCTAAGATCCTATCATTAATTAACATCAGAGCTGTGTCTGTCTCCTGACTCCCATCCTACCCCTATCCTTCCTTCCATCGCATCCTGGCAGTAGCCGTATTGTGTTAGAAAAAGGTAGAATTTGGGGTGAGATTAATCTGACTCTTAGAAATACAAATGAAGGCCACAGGCTCCCAATCAGTATCCCCTTTGCAGAAGAACCCACAGGTAGAGATTTCACTTATAAACACAGAAGGAAGTAAACCATTTCATCTCTCATCTGGGATGATCCCTGAGCTCTGTGAAAAAGTCAAAAGGCAAATCTTCTGCGTCCATTGAATTCAAATTACCAACTGCATGGGATTCCAGATGCTTGACCTTAGGACTGCTGTTTGGATCTTTGAGATTTAGGTCATTTCCATGAACACTTTTCCCCATTTCCAAACTCTAGGTTCCATCAACGACTGTATTATACACACCATGACTATGTTCTTTTTTATCCCCTCAATAAACATTCTTAAATGATTACACACCAACATTCTGGAGTAGCTGTAATCATAGTTTATACATCTATTAGAGATATTTATTTCATGGTTCCCAGTTAGGTTTGCCAGAACTAGCCAGTGACACATCCATGGAAGACTCCTGCAGTGAGGTTGTCAGAGCCAAGTCACAATGTCAGAGCAAGTGTTGTGGTCCATGAGATCAAAGCACCCCAGCTTGTGTTTTTCTTGCCTTTCAGTCCAGATCAACAGCAAAAGAAGTGATCACCCTGCAAAAGTCGAAGGGAAGTAGAAGATTCTGCGTCCGGGTCAGAGACAAAGTGAATATTTACTGTGCCATTGAAGGGCTTTGGAGCGAATGGAGCTCCCAGCAGTGCTTCGATGGTAGGAGATCAGGGAGAATATGGAAAACCCACTGGGGAGTTACATCAGTCCATTTGGATTTTTTGACAGATCGTGGAATTGAGAGGATTTTTTGCTAATTGTCCTTGTTAAACCCGAAAGTTTGGTTGAAGGAGGCAAACAAGCTAGGTGATAGAAAAATCCATGTTTATTATTCTCCCTTAAGGCATAGCTAAGCTAGCTTACTTGTACGTACAAGGAGTCAGAGCATAAGCTCTGGCTGTCTGAACAAAGAAATGGGAAAACTTATATAGGTTATTTTTTAGCAGACCCAGCAAGCCTGTGTTACCTCACTTTTATGATCCCCATGTATGTTTAATCATGATACAAGAAGAGGATTTTGGTTTGTAAAGATAAGAGTATTGACAAAGGTCAGTTAAAGTATATACCCGTAGAATATTAAGCAAGGTAGTCTCTCGGGATTAGGGTCTCATCCTTTAATGGTTAACAGGGCAAAGAATGTTCTTAGGTCAGCCAGATCTGGCCTTGTTGACAGAGAAAATATATTCTCTGAGCAAACTTTAGAGAACAAAGAAGCCCAGGTCCTGGCTCTTTAAGTGGGTCATTAATTCAGGCCCTGGGTCTCATTGAAATTACAAAAATGATATAAAATGGTATAAAATGTTCCATATCCTAAACCAAGGAAGCAAATTCCATCAACCAAGCAAGTCTTTATTGTGGACCTATCATGTCCCTACCACTGTGTCTAGGCCCTGGTCATAGTATTGGCAACTAGAAGCCTTTACTTGAACCCAATCTTCTTAGTTCATTCCAGGTTGAGATAATGTGTATGAATTTCACGAGTTGGTTGTACATGTGTTGATATTTCGTCATTATTTGCACATGTGTCCCAGACTGGAACTGACCATAGTCTTGAAAACTGTTCTAGCAGAGCACTGGTTTGGGGAGCTCATCCCCAAGCCTCAAATATTTGTAGTATAGCCCCAGGACAGGCCTGCCATCCTGAGTTTGGGGAGTCTGTTCTCCTGGCTGGATGCAGAGTGATGATTCTTTTTTGGTCCTTGTAAGTCTCAAAGACCATATGCTAAATCCTAGAGGGTCTGTGATTAGGCCTGTGGGATTTACCCTTACTTTGCCAGAATTGGAGATCTCTGAAGAAAGCAAGTCAAGTGTTTGAATTGTCCAACTCGGTAATGAGAGTGTATGTGTGTGTTTATCTGTCTGTCTTGCCAGACTTCTCAATGAAAAGAGGTGTGCTTATCATTTTGGATTGAGTAAGTGGGATATGTGAAGACAGCAAAGGCCTTGAGAAGGCTGAATTTGAACACACATCTAGAGTACAGCTAAGTGTCAGCTAGACTGTTTCCTTTGGATGAATGAAGGCAGTAAAAGTCAGGTTTGTGGGACGAACCCAGTTGGGGTGGTCAGTCCTGGTTTTCCCAAAGGCATCCCTTGGGCCAAGGTTCACCTTGAACTCTTGACTTCAGTCTATTTACTCCTGCCCTGGTTGGATGTTACTGTTGGAATGGGAGTCAGGCAGAAAACCCATATTATTTTTTAATGACTGTCCTCTGGGGTCAAGTGAAGACTTGACAGCAGAGAAGACAGGTGCTTCATCAACTTTGCTGTGATGAATGTAGCTGTCAAAGCTTGCAACTGAGTTTAAGATGAATCCATTTAAGTTTGTGCCCATAGCTGCCAACCTATCACTGACAACTTATGTTTCTAGAAACAAAATCTTTCAACTTACATCCTGTGCATATACATGTTGGAACTTTTAGAACTAAAGAGAGGAATATTTATCCTCTTCCTCTGGAAATTTCAAACTATGTTTTTGCGGGTAGGGGGAGGAGGGAGAGGTGGGACATTTCGTTCTGGATCTACAGAGGAGCCAAAGAAATCAGGCTGTAGATAGACACTAGCTCAAAATGACTCACAAGCATCTATACACTGAAAAGAGTTGTGTGGCTAATTAGAAACAGTTATAAAATAAAAAAGCAAATGCGGGACATAGCCATTGGCTAGGCCATGAAGCTTCCAAGGTGGCAAGATTTCCTTACAATGAACCATTTGGTTTATCACTTTGCTGCCTTTTGACTGTAATGGACCTTGGCCTACAATACTTGATTTTTTTCTGTTGGTTTTCCCTGAACTATACAAGTCATGAAACCAGGAAGCCACATGGAGCTGGTGCTTTGAGAGAAAGCTCTTAGGCTTCCCTGGCTTGATTTGCACCACTAGCCTGGAGCCAAATACTCTTGACTTTGGTCTGAGGGTTTAGGCATAGAGAGCTATCTCACCCCTTTACCATTTTTATTGATTAATTTGGAGTCAAAGTGACCAAAACCATTTAAGGCTAGACTTATCCTTAGAGTGCATGCTCTCAGGATAACTTGAGGGAGTCTGGGAGCAGTGACAAAAGGAGTGATTTCTCCACTCACCTTCCCTCTCTTAGTCCTTAATGCTTCTTTATAAATGATTTTTTATAAAACTTTCTTTAGTCTTAGGCACTTGTACATCACTTTTATTTTTGCATATATTCCTCCTCTATATCACAAATCTTTCCCCATGACAAACAATAGCAAAAAAGAGTACAGATCATCAAAATTAGCCAAAACATCAATCCATTCTGATAGTGTATGCAATGTTTCACATCTGTAGTTACCTACTTCTACAAAGAAGGCTGAGGTGCATTTTTTTCTTTTCTTCTTTGAGGACCAGCTTGGTCTTTATAATGACACAATGTTCAGTTTGGGTTTATTTTCTCTTCACTTCCATGGTTGTAGTCGTTGTGTATCTTATTTTCCTGGTTCTGCTCACTTTGTTCTGCATCAGTTCATGTAAGTCTTCCTATGCATCTCTATTCATCATATTCGTCCTTTATTTGATGGTAGCCATATTCCTTCATATGTACTTACACAGTTTATTTAGCTGTTCCCCAGTTGATGGGCATCCACTTTGCTTCCATTTCTTCAGCACAATTCTTGTAGGCACTTCCAGTAGAATTGGGAAAAGAGAGCATTTTTTTGTCATTTACAAATTAAATAGTATTGCTGGTTAAGGGTTGGCTTCAAACAGGGAACTTAGGCCAGGGAGGCCCATCCTCCAAAGAATCTACAATTGCCATTAGAATGCACATCCTTGTTGGGATGAAGGGCCTCTTAAATCATTATGAGTAGCTGTTACTAGTAGTAGTGATAATAGTAGCCACAAGAGTAGCAGTAGTAGTAGCTGGTACTTAGCACATTAAGGTGTGCAAAGCAGTGTATCTGTGATCTCCTTTGAACCTCTCAACTACTCCGGGATGGAGGTACTATAGGTATTATTAATAGTCCCTGCAGTGATTTACCCAGGATCACACAGCTAGGCTGTGGCAGGGGAGCAATTTGAACTAGGATCCTCCTAATGCCAAGGCCAGAATTATAGCCACTGTGTAATCCTACCTCTCATGATCATGATTTATTTATTCCCTAGCAGAGAGCAGGACTGTGCTAGGATTTAGACAGGTCAGCTTTTTGGTGGGGTGGGGGAGAGGTTTGGGGTGGAGCGAGAAAGGGGAAAGTTGGAATATGGAGAGTGCTAGTCAGGCTTTTTTAAACAGTCTGCTTCAATTTGAATTCAGACCCCATCGGTTCTTTCTCTGGGGATGGAGGACATTTTTCATCCCAAGTCCTTCAGAGCTGTCTTTGATCTTTGTATTGCTGAGAATAGCTAAGTCATTCACAGCTGATTATCTCACAATACTTTGCATCACACCATGTAAGTTGTTACAGGGTTTTCTGAGAGCATGCTGCTATCATTTCCCATAGTATGATAGTATTCCATCATAGTCACATACCACAACTTGTTCAGCCATTCCCCCATTGATGGACGTCACCTCGACTCCTAATTCTTTACCCCTAGAAAAGAGCTGCTATAAATGTTTTTGTACACATAGGTCCTTTTCCTTTTTGTTTTTTTTATCTCTTTTTGGATAAAGACCTAGTAGTGGTATTGCTAGGTCAAAGGGCATACAGGGTTTTATAGCCCTTTGGGCATAGTTCCCAAATTGCTCTCCAGAATGGTTGAATCAGTTCACAATCTGGAGGTGCTCTCTCAGGGGTGGGCATAGATTTAGGAATAGAGACTAATTACGATGAACTTGGCCTGCTTAACATTTTGTTGAGGGCCAAGGCCATTCTTATTATTACTCATGCCATTAAAAACTCAGATTTCCCTGTAATTTTTAAACCACGGCAACCTTGAAACATTGGTCCCTTGGACAGCCTGCGCTATGGTGCACAAAAGAGTTCTGAGCTAATTCAAGCATGTGACTTGCTTTCTCTTATTTATAGAGTTTAAGAGAAACACTGAAATTATTTGTCCAGTGTCACTGGGGCTTCTATTTCATTACTTTGAGATGATCACATAAAAGTCACAAGTTCAATTTTTAAAAATCGAAACCAAGCCAGAGAATCAATAACCAGGGGAAGCAAAGGATGTTGGGAGAATTGTATCTGGGGTGATTTTTTTTTCCAAATGAAGTGAACAGATGACACTGTTTCAGTTCAGCAAACCACATGGTCCATGTAGCAAGGCCTTGGTCCAAAGGAATGATGGAACACCGTGTAGGTGTCTGGCCACACATAGCCTGCTCTCAATTTCCTGCTACAATGATTTCAGCTCTGTCCTCTCAAATATGGCAGATGATTGTCAGGCGGAGCCATGCTGCCATCTTAGCCTTGCCCCACCTTAATAATATTTGAGGGTTTCTCGAAACCAAGCCCAACCTCTAATCTTTGTGATTTTCATTCCTAGAGCAACAAGAGGATGACAGGCGGCTTCTCTTTATCATCATCCCAGTCACTTTAGTCATGCTAATGGCCATCCTGACAGCTTTGTTGTTTGTACAAAAACAGAGAACCTATTTGAAGCAGGTAAGTTCTGGGAGGTGCCCTGTAGTTGGAGCGTGAAAAAATAAAACCCCTGACAACAGTGACATTCTCATCCCCATGCAAGGGGGAGAGGTCATGCATTATGAAGGGTACAACCTCATACAATGGAGTCATTTTTGAAGCTCCCTCCTGGGTCATGTTTATCCAAACTATCTCATCATTTTGCCTATGACTCATGAAAAACTATTCATTCTTAGCTTCCAGGAAGAATTTGGGATTCAAAGTAATGGGAGGGTAATAGGAAGGTGAGACTGGAAAAGGTCGACATACCCTGGAATAGCATAAATCAGTACCCACTATGTGTCAGATCTTATGAGGGATATGAAGACAAAAAAGGCAAGCCCTACCCTTGGAGAGCTCACAGGATAGAAGAATGAAACGGGCTTCCTGGGACCCAGAGTCTACCATGTACCCAAAGATGAAACCTCTTTTCAACATTTGTTTGAAGCCCTCCAGGGACAGAGATGCTTTGGGACAGCTCCCTTCCCAAGATTGTCCTTGCACTGAGCAGAAAGCTGTTTCTCCAACTTTACCCATCATTCCTAGTTCTACTCTGGGGTCAAGGAGAACAAATTTGGTCTCCCCTTTGTATGAAAGCCCTTCAAATACTTGAGGGTAACTATCTTGCACACATCTTCCCACCCCACTCCTCCAGTCTTCTCTTCTATTGGTTGAATGGCCCCTGGGCCTTCAACAGACCCTGGTGAACTTCCTCTGGACACTATCAGGATCACTTCCTTCAGAGCCTAGCTCAGATGCCACCTCCTGCCTGACCGCTTTCCTGCTCTTTCTCCCTCAATCCCCCCCTCCCCATTGTTGGTACCCTCTCCCCTCATGGAGGCTTTTTGTTTTCACCTTTCCCCCCAACACATAGTTGGTGCTTAGTAAATCGTTCATTAAGTTGACTAGAGCTGCACACATGGCTTCAGATGTGGCCAACCAGTGCAGAGAACCTCCCACTGCCTGATCTGATAGCTCGAGGGCTGGAAGAGCTCAGAGGAAGGAGAGATCACAGTCAGGAGGCTTAAGAGAAGAGATTTGGACACAGACAAGAAAGACCTAGGCCATTACTAAAGCCACAAAGAGCACAAGTAGAGCTTAGATTTGCTGCCACTCTTTGTAAGTTTGGAACCTTGGCCTAGGTTACAGGGGTGGGGAACCTGCGGCCTTGAGGCCACATGTGGCCTTCTAGGTCATTGGGTTTGGCCTTTGACTGAGTCCAAGATTTTGTTTTTGTTTTTTTGGAGGGAGGAGGGGAGGCAGTCAGGGTTAAGTGACTTGCCCAAGGTCACACAGCTAGTGTGTTTGAGGCTGGATTTGAAGTCAGATCCTCCTGATTCCAGGGCCATTGCTCTATTCACTGTACCACCTAGCTGCCCCATGAGTCCAAGTTTTACAGAACAAATCCTTTTATTAAGGGGATTTGTTCCGTGAAGTTTGGATTCAGTCAGTGGGTAGCACCTGAGGACCTAGAGGGCCTTGTGTGGCCTCCAGGCCGCAGGGTCCCCAATCCTGATTAATCTAACCTCTAGGTCTTTTTACCTTCTATGGGTCCCGGTGAAATTCTTGGGTTGTTTGTCAGTTCCTTGTTCTTATTACATGACTATCCTACCCTCTTTTCTGAGTGCCCATCTCCTCCCTCTACTAGCCCCTTTTCCTGAAATCCTGCCACACACACATGCATATAGATTTGTATGGTCTCTATCTAGACACATGCATACAAACTCCTACTTCACCTTTAGTGCCCGTCATCATTGGCAATGTGCAAAATAACGCTCTTATTATCCTGTGTCTCCATTGATAATAGAAGCTCTTTGCAATTTCAGTTTCTTGGCAAAAAGGAAGTCCATTTCTACAAAGAGGCAATCTGCTGATAAGCCATCTTCCTTCCAGTCACACATCGAGCTGGCTGCCCCCTTCGTAGCAGGAAGAGAGATTAAACCTTACTTGTTCAGCACCCTGAGGAGTCTTCTGGCATCCTGTTTCCCTTGGGATCACCTCTGAGAGCAGCCATGGCATATTTCAAATGACTTTATGTACATATCTCTGTGTGTGTGTGTGTGTCTATACACATAACTATATGTATATTTGAAAGGGTTTGAGTATAGAAGAAAAAAATCACTGTGTGTTGTAAACTTTCTGGTTCCTACTAATAGGTCTGCTTCTCCTGAATCTTTAATGTTGCACAATAGAAAGCCCAGGGACAAGTCTGTTTTTATTTTTAAATGATCTGCTCTCAAAAATATGTGATTTCCTAACTTGTGCAAAGCTGAGCCACACAGACCTTGCCAAAGCCTAATGAGTTTCAAGTTTGTTAAAACTTGCCCTTTAGGTTAGTTCCTGGACAGTGAATCACGTTGTTTGGATGAAAATGTAGCTGCAGGCTTGATGGAGTGACAAGGCAGTATTTAAGATGCACTTACCCATTCTTCAGATCCTGGTGCCACAGGTCTCAAGACAAGGATAAGTATTTGTGTGTGAGCGTGAAGAGGGATATGGAGGAAATGGGAAAGATGAGATGACACAGAAGTCAACCTTGAGAACTTAGAAGAATTCCCTTATGCTGCAGAGAAAGCTGAGGAGTTTCCTGTGCTTCCTGGAAGCTCTTTCCATGTTCACGTTGGGTAAGAAAGCAGCCTGGAGTCAAAAGGAGTTAGACAGGAAATTAGCAAGGAGGTATTAAAAAAGGGCGTTCAGCTGACAGAACAATCCCATCGTGAAGAGAATCCAGTTATTCATACGTGGCCACTTCCTTGCAAAAGTCATGAACGATGGATGGTGACTGTTAACACAGGGGATGGGGGTGGGGTGGAGGGGTGGGAGGTGCTTTGAGAGTTGATCAAATGCATGTGACTGGGGCAGGATTTGTAACAGAAGGGTTGACAAGTGGAAGAATCCACAAGATGCAGTTATAAACAAAGCCTCAGTCAACAACACTGTGCCTTCTTCCAAGGGATACCCCAGCCAGAAGTGGGACCTTGTGTCCCTGGGCTCCCTGGCCATCTCTTCTTGGAAGCCTCCGTGCAGTGGCCATGCCAATCTAGCTGTTGAAAGGACATATAGATGCATGATAAACCTCAAGGCCAGAATGATGAGAATGGACATTTTTATAGCACTTTGAACTTTACACACATGATTTCATTTGACCTTCACAACACTTCTTGAAGACCATCATATAGGTTCAGTTTGCTTTGGTTCAGATCTGTCATCCCCATCACTTCCAGGTCTCACAGGAGGCTGGGCCACAGGTGGGACTTTAGCCTAGGAATCCAATATAGGCAGGCAACTAGCATTTATGAAGTACCTACTATGTGACTGGCCCTGTGCTAAGTGGAGGGGGCACAAAGAGAGCCCGAAAAAGCAGTCCCTACTGTCAAGGAGCTCACCATCTGATGGAAAGACAACCTCCAAAGACTTTGGTCCCAACCGAATATGGAGCAGAGAGAAGGCACCAGTATTAAGGGGAATCAGGAAAGGCTTCTGGGAGGAGGTGGGACTCTAGCTGAGACCTAGAGGAAGGCAGGGAGGGAAGTCGGGAGCTAGGACCGTAAGGCCTGCCTTCTCTCCACTTTCACGATGGGCCTAGGAACCTCAGGAGAAGACCAGGAGGGGAATGTGTTTGAAAGACTGTGCAAAAGTGGAATTATTCAACTCAGTCTGCTGGGCCTGAAGAGCAGAATTTGGAACAAGGGGTTGAAGTTGGAGGTAGCCAGATTTAGGTTTACTCTTAGTAAAAACCTAAAGTGAGAGTGATCCAGGAGGCAGTTGGTGTCCTTCAATGGGTTCAAAGCCAAGGCTGGATATCCATTTGTTGGGACACTCAGAGGCTGCAGGACTTTGGGCAAGTCTCTTTCACTCTTGGGGCCCATTTTCCTGATCTGTAAAGGGAGGGATTGGACTAGATGGTCTCTCTTTGCACATAGCTGATGAGAAAGAAGAGGGGAAATTTTCAGGTCAGGGGATTAGAATGAGCTAATCCTCCACAATTCCAATGGATTGCCAAGCCCATCACTGCGGATACTGCCTCTGTGCCCAACCCTCCTGTGCAGACTGATCCACAAGGTCTCTCGATGCCACCAGGGTATCTGTCAGTGGGTACTAGGGCTACCCCTCACTGGCCTTTGATCTCGGTCCATGACCAGACCCTGGGCACAACTTCAAACGAATCTCAGTTGTGCTTAAAAAGCTGTTTACATATTTGGAGCAAAAGAGGGTATTAAAATGATGGGCAATGGCCTTCTGCTAAGTGGCACAGTAGATAGAAGACCAGGTTTGGAGTCAGGAAGAAAGGTCTGAGTTCAAATCCAGCCTAAGATACTAGCTGTTTGACTCTGGGCAAGTCACTTCACCCTGTTTGCCTCAGTTTCCTAATATGTAAATGAGCATAATAATGTCATCTACCTGACAGGGTTGTTGCGAGGATCAAAAGATATGTATGTATGTATGTATGTATGTATGTATGTATGCATGCATGTATGTAATGTAATGTATATATGTATGTACGTATGTAATGTATGTATCGTATGTATATGTATATAATGTATGCATGCATGTATACTTATGTAATGCATGTATGCATGTAATGTACGCATGCATGTATCTGTATGCATGTAATGCATGTATGTATGCATATGCCCATAATGTATGTATGTGTATGTAATGCATGTATGCATGTAATGTATGTATGTACATGTATGTATATGTATGCAATGCATGTATGTATATGTATGCATGTATATGTATGTAATGTATGTATGTGCATGCATGCATGTAATGTATGCAACGCATGTATGCAATGTATGTATAATGTATGTAATGCATGTATGTAATGCATGTATGTGATGCATGTAATGTGTGTATGTAATGTATGCATGCATGTTACGTATGTAATGCATGTATGCATGCATGTATGTAATGTATGTATGTAATGCATGTATGTATGTATGTGATGTATGTATGTATGTATGTATATAATGTATAGATGTAGTATATGTGTCTCTCAGAGGTTGTTGTTTGTCCTTTGTTCTCAAGGAGGACCATGGCATCAGGTAGGTGATGCCATGACACGCAAGTGAATTGGATTTAAGTGAGGGAGGGCTGGGCAAAGTCACCAGCTGTAATATATACATATAGATATGTGTGTGTATACATATACATCCATATATACATATATAATACACACACATATACACACACACACACACTCAGTGGGAGGGAAAAGTCAATAAAGTGAGTTGTTTCGATAACCTCACATGCATCAAGAACATGAAGGTCTCCCCTTCTCTACCTTCTCAAACTCCAAATGTGTCAAAAGGAGGAAATACATGGCATTGATTGTGAGGCAAGAGGACCCTGTTTGCATTTCTGGGTTTGTTCTCTCATAGAGAGACTCATACTATGTCTTCCGTTGAGGCAGTGTAGAATAGTGAGAGGAGAGCATGCTAGACTTTGAGGCAGGAAGACTTGATTTACCTTCTGGTACCTACTTCACCTCGTGGCCATGGGCCTGGAATGAGCTACAGCACGCAAGTACTCTGGGAACCTTTAAACATCATATCCGTATCAGTGATGAGTATTACAGCCGCAGTGAGTCAATGAAACCCTAAGCAAGCCCACCTTCAGGTACTCCGGTTACCAGAGATGGATTTACAGCCTTCCCAGTGCTGAGACAGTTCCAGGGGCATTCACATTACCAGTGTGTGGTCTGAGCTAGCTGGTCTAGCCTTGCAGTCTGTCTCCGGGACTGGACCTGGGAATCCAACCAATCAGCTTCCATGCGCAGGGGTACAGAAGCAATAGTTTTTACCCTTACACGTGGGCTGTCTTCCAAAGGCCATTTGTAATTCCTTCCCCATAGAAACCAGGATCCCAATGGATGGGTTTTCATTAGGTTCTTTCCCCTCAAGCCTACCCTGCATCTTGGGGACAGGAAGACGTGCATCCCTGCTACATTAGCAAAGCAGAAAAAGAAGAAAATGCCATAAGAAATGGCAGTTTCTCTTTCATATCTATTGTGACTGTTGGTACTGGGCAGTTGGAGGCTCTTAGAGCCTTATTCTTTTTAGGACGTTATAGAGGTTTGGAGATTCTTGGAATCTGACCATGGCTCTTGAATACTGACGTCTCCTTTTACTCCATATTGGGTCTATTCCCAGCCCTATCAGGGCCCCTCCCAGAGCTGCTAGTCCCCGAGGGAGGTGTTCCTGTCCCTAGGTTCCTGGTTAACCCAAGTGTAGCCCTTTAGAAAGTCATTCTTTGGGGGGTAGCACTGATTTTCCCCATAAGAATAGGAATTTCCCAGAATGTTCTGAGTATATGTTGGGACACCATGAAGAAGGAGGAAGTCTGATCCCTGGTCTGCCACTTACTAGCTTTGCATAACCCTGACAAGGCACTTAATCTCTGGGCCTCAGTTTCCCCATCATTAAATAGCAACACCAATGCTTGCCACCTTAAGGCTTGGGAAGGGCTTTGCACCTGTAAACTGTGGTGGTTATTACTGAACTGGAAGCTCCAGAAGGTCAGGGACCATATCTTCTCCTGAATTTGTACCTGGTATAGTGCTTTGCACATGGTAGGTACTTAACAAATGTTTGTTGTAACGTATTCCATGTATTATCATGTTATATCATAAACCGGTGGTTCTTTGAAGAGGCAATGCTCTTCTTTGTTATTGAAAGCTTGGGGCTTTTAGCAATTTTCTCTCATTGCCTAAGAATTTTCCCAAGGAACCTTGGGGGTTGAATGGTTTACTCCAGACTGGGGTCAAGGGAGAGGGTAAAGGGGACATGTGCTGGGCTCTGATTCTAGAGGTTGCTAGCATGGCATAGTTCCTAGAATGTTAAATTTGGCATCAGGAAGACCTTATATATTTACTACCTTAGGGACCCGTGGGTAAATCACTTCTCTGAGCCTCAGTTTCCCTATGCATACAATGGGGACAATCAGAGCACCCACCTCTTGGTGTTGTTGTGCAGGTAAAGTGAGATAATTTGTGTAATGAGGCTTGCAATCCTTAAATGCTATGTAAATATTACCTGTGGTCTCTGTTCTTGAGGTGGCTGGTGGTACAGTGGGCCTGGAGTCAGGAAGACTTGAGTTCATATGTGACCTCAGATACTTCCTAGCTATGTGACTGTGGGCAAGTGTCACTTAACCTCTGCCTCAGTTTCCTTTACTGTAAAATGGGATTAATAATAGCACCTACCTTACAGGTCTGTTGTGAGGATCAAATGAGTTAATATTTGTAAAAAGTGCTTGGCATAGTGCCTGGCACATAGTAGGCTCTTTTTAAATGCTTATTCCCTCCCTTCCGGCTAAGGCACTAATCAGGATCCTTAAGGCCTGTAGCATGTGTTCCACTTGCCAATGACTCCCAACATCCATTATTAGCCATTTCACTAAGCTTCTTTATAAACATTCTTTTTTAAAAATTTATTTTTTATTTTTAGTTTGCACCACTCAGTTCCATAAGTTCTTGAGTTCCAAATTTCCTCCCTCCTCCTCCCCCCAAGACAGCATGGAATCCAATGTAGTTTCTACATATACCTTCCCATTAAACTTATTTACATAATAGTCCAGTTGTAAAGAAGAATTATAACCAATGGAATGAACCATGAGAAAGGAGAAATGAAACCCAAAAAGAAGGGAAAAAAAGAGAGCAAATAGTGTGCCTCCATCTGCATTCAGACTCCGTAATTCTTTCTCTGGATGTGCACAGCTTTTTCCCTCATGAGTCTTTCGGAGCTGTCTTTGAACCTTGCATTGCTGAGAGGAGCCAAGTCTATCAACGTCACAGATACCTTGTGTCTATAATCGCCCGTAGTGATCTCCTGGTTCTGCTCCCTTCACTCAGCGTCAGATCATATAAGTCTCTCCAAGTTCTTATGAAGTCGGCCTGCTCCTCATTTCTCATAGCACAACAGTATTCCATCACTTGTTCAGCCATTCCCCAATTAATGGGCCCCCCGACCTTGATTTCCAATTCTTTGCCACCACAAAAAGAGTAAATATTCTCTTAGTCAGTTTCCTTCTTCAAATTTTGTCTTTGATTTGTGATCTGTTGGGTGTGGTGATATATGATCGATCATTTACTGAGAAAATGGGAAAATAATGGAGGATCTGTATTGGATGAGTTGTTTGGCCCCTCACAGCTTTATGTCCATGACCCAGTGTTCTCCAAGTGGGGCCTAGCAGCCCTTGCCCCAATTTCGCCCCCTCATATGCTCCTGTGGCTCTCTCAGCTGACCTTCTGCCTCTTTCCCACCCACTCCAAGATCCCCCCTCCTCTGGTATCTCCTTCTATCGAATTCACTTCATCTGCAGGGATCCCCCTAGGATAGGCAGCCTCTCCTGGGACACCTTCAGAGACTTGGGGCTTCCTGTCTCCTGAGGTGATGCTGTGAGACTGGCTCAAGAATTAGAGCCAGTTCTTTCTGGACCTGAGATGTCTCCATGTCACTTCTATGCATTGTTCCGAGTTCTGCTTTTTGGAGCCATAGAAGTAAGCCTGGTACCTCCTCCAGATGCACAGTTCTGAAGTCAGTGGTCCACTCTCCTTGCCTGCAAGTCTTTGCTTCTTCGCAGTCACTTCACTTGTGCAATGGTACACATTGCAGTCTGCTCACACCTTCTCCCCCTTCAGCCTCTTTGCTGCTGCTGTCAGGCCTTCTCTTACTCTAGGGCAGGAGTTCTTAACTTGGGGACTCCAGACTGAGAAGGGTTCCATGG
The DNA here is from genome assembly GCF_011100635.1 of Trichosurus vulpecula. Lineage (NCBI taxonomy): Eukaryota > Metazoa > Chordata > Mammalia > Diprotodontia > Phalangeridae > Trichosurus > Trichosurus vulpecula. The sequence goes on along the minus strand of NC_050582.1, from coordinate 5,210,335 downwards.
ATAGATTTCAGGACCTCCATGAACTCAGATGGGGAAAAAACAATTACATCTTTATTTTCATTCACTTCTATTTGGAATTGAACATTTCCTTCAATTATTTAAAAACTTTATTCTGAGAAAGGGGGAGGGGTCCATCCAAAGGGGCCTCTGCCACAAACAAGGTGAAGAAGCCCATGCCTTGCCTAGCTACATTCGCCCCCTCTTACCACATGGCCAGCCCACCTCTCTTGTGGGTCAGTCATGACTTCAGCGATGTGCTTTCCCATTCTTCTTGGGTTCAAGTCATCATTGAGGAGACGTAAGCCTGTTGCTCATCCCTCATTTGCTTTGTGACATCCATAGTATTGATTGGGGTGCTTGGATGATTTGCAGGCATGTAGCATCACCAAGAGAATGTTGGTGTTAAAAAGATGGGTTTGGATGCCAGGACCACAGCTAGAGATCATTGAAAAGACCACAGGGACATCTAGATGGCACAGTGGATAGAGCACCACCCCTGAAGTCAGGAGGATCTGAATTCACATCTGGCCTTAGACACTAGTTGTGTGACCCTGGGCAAGTCATTTAACCCCGATTGCCTCAGAAAAAGAAAAAAAAGACTGTCTGATTACTTATGAACAAAGGCTCCTATTTAGCCATTTCCTAAGAAGACTGACTGGTTTTTATGACCTGCTGTGGAACCAGATCTCCTAAGTCCTGTCCTTGTGTAGGCTCTTTTTAAAAGCAACTAGACAGCAGGATGTTGTAGGAAGAACATTGACCTTCAAGTCATGGAAAGTTTGAGTTTGACTCTCAACTCCAGCATTAAGCTCTCTGGGCCTCAGTTTCCATATCTGTCAAATGGGAATAATACCTGTAGCTTCCACATAGGTGTTGTTGTGAGGACCAAGTGGGAATATATATATATATATATATATATATATATATATATATCATATATATATATATGATATATATATATATATATATATATATATGATATGATGCTTCATGAATCCTATGCTTAAAAGCTTCAACAGATGTGTGAGTTCAGGGTTGGCCTTTTTCTCATCAGCACAGATTAGTACAGCCCATCTGGGCCATCTCATCTAGTGTGCCTCTGGTTTAGAATTCCTTTATGAAGGACCTATTTCATGAGCAGGAGGTTTTTGGTTTGGTTTTTTTTCATCTGACCTGGGTATCTGTGCTGCCCCAAACTGTTATCTATCATAGCAGTCACCTGACTTGGCCTGGTCAGTTTCTAATCATACATTTCCTGGGTGATGTCACTGACTCAATTTCTTTAGTATAGTTAGTTCCTCGTTGGAACTAGAAAGCTTAACCCAATCTCAGAAAGAAAAACCTGGCAAGCCACAGATGAGCCAGGGTCAGGCCTGACCTGACTCGCTCCATTTCAAGGGCCACAGCTGCATTGTGATTGGAGCAGCACCTGCTGTTTCTATAGGGAGGAGGGGATGTCTGCTCAGGGGTACTTGATTTCCCACCCTATAAGGTGGCAGGTAGGAGGCACCAGTCAGTTAGCCTGACCTAGAAGAGTCTAGATATATGAGGCCTCCAAAGTACTGTAGAAAGAGCTAACGTTTATAGAGCAACAACTCAAGATGTCCAGGTGGAGCTATCTGGCAGCCAATTGGATATTGGACACCTGGGCCTCAGGAGCTGAATGGAGTCATCTGCAGAGAAGTGACGCTGCACCCCTGTTGAAGTTGTGTACAGACTGAAGAGAAGAGGGCCCAGGTCGGAGCTCTGGGGAACATGCAGACTAAAAGGGCAAGACTTGGATGATGATCCAGCCAAGGAGACTGAGGAGCAGTCAGAGAGGTAGGAAAAGAATCAGCAGGGGGAGAGACGGAGAAAGAAGGAGGGAGAGAGAGAGGGGGAGAGGGAGGGGGAGAGGGAGAGGGAGGGAGAGAGAGGGACAGAGAGAGAGGGACAGGGAGAGAGAGAGACAAGAGACGAGGAGGAGAGAAGGGGAAGGACAAGAGAGAAAGAAAGAGAGGGAGAGACAGAGACAAAAGAGCAAGATGAGGGAGGGGATAGAGAAAAGGAGAAGGAAATGGAGAGAAAGAGTAGGGAGGAGGAGAAGCAGAGACAGAGAGAAATGGAGCAGAGAGGGAAAGAGAGAGGAGGAGGGGGAGAGCGTGTTGAGGACCATGCTGTGTCCTAGAGGATGCCAGCTACATTGGTAACTTAGTGCTTTAAGATTTGCAAAGGCCTTAGATGTGACCCCAATGGATCCTCACCACAACACTGTGAGGCAGGAGCAGCTCTGAACCCCATTTTATGTAGGAGGAAGCTGAGAAGATCAGGAACTTCCCTGGGGCCACATAGACAGTAAGCGTCTGAGGCCTCAGTCATTGGGGTAGGAAAGTCTAGTGCTCTATGTACTACTTCCCACCGGATGGAAGCACCCCATATACTTTCCCCCATAGCCCTATGGCACTGGTTGCTTTTTGAGTCCTATGTCAATATTAATGGTGTGCGTTAATGGATGGAATGCTGTGTTTGGAGTCAGAGTCCTGTGTTCAAATCCTGATGGTGAAACTTAATAACTGTGTGACCTGGGCAGGTAACTGAGCCGCAGTTTTCTCTCTATAAAAAGAAGATAATTGTGCCTGTGGGACCTACTTACTGCAGACTAGCCACTAATGTGGAGGAGGGGGCTGAGGGAGAAGGGAGAGAAAAGATGAGACCCAGAGGGGATGATTTGACTAGTCCAAGGTGGCACAGGTAGGGAGCAGCAGCGGCCAGAGGCTTTGAACTTAGGTTTTCCGACTCCAGATTCATGGTTATGCCAGCAAAATAAAGCACTTCCTGGGAGCAGAGGAAAACCCAGCAGCCTGGTGTGGGAGGGTCAGGTCTGCACCAGCTAGGCGGCACAGTGGAGTGAGTCCTCTAGATGGGTCTGAAGTCAGTAAGACTTGAGTCCAAATCTTAGCTTACTTGCTAGCTGTGTGACTCTGGGCAAGTTACTTGACTTCTGACTGCCTTGGTTTCCTCCGCTGTAAAATGAGGATAACAATAGCAGCTACCTCCCAGGGTTATTGTGAGCATCAAATGAGATCCTATTTGGAAAGTGCTTAGCACAGCACTCCTACTGGCACATAGTAGGTGCTGCACAGCACTACAACTGGCACATAGTAGGTGCTGCCTACATGCTTCTTTCCTATCCACTGTCCTCCAATCCAGCAGGGGGAAGGAGAGAGGGAGGATTCCGTACCTGGAGCCCTGGGCACAGGTGTACCTTTTAGAGTGTGAGTGGAAGGTAGTGGGTGGCCACCTGGTGAGAGGGGCATGTATTCTCTTGCTCCAGGAGCTCCTGGTTCAGAGCAGGGAGGCCCTGTGGAAGCAGAGGTGAGGCTCTTGACCCCTAAGGCAGGTCTCTAGTCTCTGAGGAGCCCCCAAGATGGAATGCCCCAGCGATGTGAAGTGTGACTCATCATTCAGCGGAAACTGGTCTCAGCCTCCGAAGGTGATGATTTCTTCCTTGCCAAATCCAATGGCCTTTTCTCAGTCCTCCTTCCTCTCTGCAGCCTGGGATGCCAGTTGCCTTCTTCTCCTCCTCCTCTTTTTCTTGCTCTTCTCTCTGCTCTGGCTTCTCCTATCACCTGCTGTTTCTGCCTCAAGTCTCTCCTCACTCCCTTCCCACCCATCCTCCACTCAGCTGCCAGGGCTCAGGCTAAAGAGCAGATCTGACCAGGTCACCTCCTGGCCCCATTCAACCAAGTCTCAGGACTCCGTCTCCCTGCAGAATCCGGGACTTGGCATTCGAAGTCTCCCACCTTTCCAATCTTCTTCAGCCCGCTCTGTGCCACATACTCTGTTACAGGGGTGGGATGGGTGGGGAGGGGCACTGGCCTTCTGGCTGTTCCTCACCAATGACATCCCCCACCTCCTGTCTCTGGGATGTGTCCTTTGTATAGCCACGCACTTGAAACCCTCTCCTTTGCCTTTTGGCTGCCTACAAGTTTTGGCTAAGATTCTGTCTTATGTGAGAAGCCTTCCTCAATTCTCCCTAATGTGGTGCCTTGGTGCCTTCCCTCTGAGCTTATCTCTGATTTATCCCACACCTGTCTTGTTGGCCTGTTGTCTGCCCCATTAGCACAGCACCTGGGCCCTGGAAACACTTGACAGAAGCACCTTGCCTGCTTGCATCTAGAATGGGGGCTTCGTGAGGGCAGACACTGGGATTTTGAGCCCTGCCCCCTTCCCTTCTCCCTCCCATGGTGATGTCATCAGCCCCCAGGGGTTTAACTGACATCTCTCCGTTGATCTTTCTACACCCAGCCCTAGTTTCTTTTCCTGAGGTCCAGCCTCCTGTCACCTTTTGGACATTGCAAACTGGATGGTCCTGTAGGCATCTCAAACATAACATGTTCAAAATGGAATTTGTTACTTCTCCTCCTGACCAGACTCTCTCCCAGCCCTCCTAACACCGCAGAGGCCTTGGTTCACAACCATGTTTTATTTTTGTTGTTATTTCTAGTCTCAACATTATCTTTCTTTCCAAAAATGTCACCACCTTTCTCTCTCCTCCCCTCATTAGAAGGACCTGGGATCCCTTCCCACCCCCTCTCCAATATGCAAAGAAGCTTTTTTGGGCTTGGGGAGAAGACCATCCAAGCTAGTCAACCGAGTCTGACTCCTATCAGTATTCCACATCAATACTTCTTCAGCCCTACAGAGAAGGGAGGGAGGCCCAATTTCTCTTCTTTTCCCTTAGGCCAAGTTAGATTATCATAATAGCCCAGCTGTTCAGTTGATAAATTCTTTCCATTTCTATTTCAACCAGCACTAGGGACATATGTGCCAGGTGAAAAAAGGGCCCAGTCTCACAATGGGAGAATGCGTGCTTGGAGAGCACTAGCATCTAATCAGTACCTAAGTGTGGATTGAGACGTGGCCAAAGAGAGGGCTGAGGAAAGGGCAGTGTGAAAAATCAGGACTTTGCACTGGATCCTAGAGGCAATAGGGAACCCCTGGAAGTCTTTGAACAAGGTACTGAGGTGATCAGAGCCATGCTTTAGGAAGAGCATTCTGGCAGCTGGGAGAGACCAACGAGGAGGGCCTGAACCTGGCTGGTGGCTCTAGGAGGGAGTCTCCCCCGCCCCACAGGGTCAGGGGCCATGTTATATAGGCTATCACAGGAGGAGTTGGGAGGAGATTGCACTGATTCTTAGGAATGAGGACTATGGATTGGATTTTTTTTTCTTCCCCCTCCCTGGATAAATACATGGACAGGCTGGGAATGGGCTGACTGTAATTGGACAGTGGCTAGAAAATGAGGCTGATTTCAGAATTCTCCTACCTCATCGGGAGCACGTTCCTCCAGTGATGGAAGAGTTACTGTCACTGGAAGCATGTCAAGCTTCAGTTGGAAGAGGGATCTCATTTCACCCAGGTGTGATGGGATTAGGGATAGGTGCTTAAAGTTGACTGTGGAGTCTAGTCACCAGGTGCCTCAGATCCTTGAAGGGAATCCCTCTGGGGCAGGAAGAGGGTCCCCAGGGGCTTTGGAGGCGAGATTGGGAACATCATCTGGGCCCTAGGGTGTGGCTGAATTCCTCTGTGTTGGAGCCGGAAAGGCCTCTAGACACGATTTGGCCCAACCCCTTCGTCTTATCTCTAAGTTGTTTTTTTGGATGCCTGGTATCTCTCACACAGATCTTGTTCAGATATCAACCTCTATTCCTAGGAATGGAGCACTCCCTTCTTACTAAGACAGTTAAGCCAAACCAATTGACACCGTGGCCTTGGCCTGTTCATCCAGCTGCACAGTTCTTCTTCCCCCACCCCACTAGGGCAACTCTAAGACCGAAGGTGCTGACCTGCATCTGTGGAGGGAGTTTGCTAGACCAATGAGCTCCCAGGTTTAGTTCCTATCTCCCTATCTGATTATACCCTTTGACCCTCATCTGCTGGGAAGGTACTTTGTCTTTGCATTTTGGTGGCAGTTCTCTATGGGTTATGTCTTTCACATCTTTGATTCAAAGGAAACAACTCCCCCATTTATGGCTTGTCTAAAGCTATACATTTTATACGTGCCCATGTGTCTTGTCAACTGGCTTCTGACCTGTGGATGGCTGGAGCTGGACAGAGCAGGGTAGAGACAGGAAAGTTGGCAACCGAAGTTTAATTTCAAAGTAAGGGAAATAGCTTGTAATCGAGGAGGTGATCTGGACATGTGCTGGGGTCCCGCCCCTAGTGGTGGTCGCAAAGAACTCATCTCACCAGCCTGGCTAGCTAGGAAGTAATTGCTGTGAAGTGGGGAAGCTGGCTCATTTATTCCCTTCTCCAAGCAGACTTGGTACCATTTTCCAATCTTTAGGTTAAGAAGAATTCAAGGCATCCTCTCCTAGGCTGCATTCAGAGGTGGCAATTGTCATTTTAACTAGAAAAGAAGAAGAGCAGGTGATGGGTGGCTAGATGGACCTTGACTTTGCTGTCTTCCAGATGACAAAATTCCACCAGACCAGCTCTAGCCATTTGCAAAGCCAGCATGCCTGCCTGCATGAATGGCTGATGGCCCAGACTCTCTAAAGCAGCACTTCTTAAACTGTGGGTCTTGACCCCATATGGGGTCGTGAAAAATCTGGCAATAGTAAAATGTTTCTGAGCTCGCAGCAACCAAAAATTAATTAAAATTCAAACCTGTAATGAATCCAAGGTGTTTCTGGCAATGTGTACCTGTGTTGCATTGCACAACTTCACTGAAGCCTTGGTTCAGAACACAGACATGTGCACTTTGCACTCATGCCCACGCTGCCAAAACTCTAAAAGAGGCTGGGAGTGGAAAATGTTTAAGAAGCCCTGCTTTAAAGGATGCTTGCCTGTGGCTATCAGCACACCCATGCCAAATCTCACCCTGGGCCAGTTAGCATCTTCCCAATCCTATGTCATGGACTACTTCGAAACTCCAACTAGCAGCTGGCCAAGTCTGGCCATTGAGAATGTGTCTGGATCAGTGTGCTGGGGAGCAGGGGACAGGCTGAAAGCTGATTTGCTCTTGATGGTGGGTTGGTTGTATGTATATACATACATACAGTAGGTTCTGAGCAGCAGACTTCCTGCCTGGCATTTGGTGCTTCAACCAGTCCAGTAGCTCGGCACTCGCAGAGCGCCTACTGAGCTATCAAAGGATGAGGTGATGAGTATGACCCAGACTCTAAACTTGTCCAGTAGTAAGCTCCACAGAGACAGCTTTTTCCAAAGACTGATCAAAAGCTAGCTAGGAATCCAGGCCAGGCTCTCGTTCTAACTGTGCCCCATGCTCAACACTACAGATACAGAAGGGGAAAAACCACATTCCTCGTTTTCAGTCTAATGGCTGAGGCTTATATGACACTTCAAAGATTAGTGGAGCGCTTTCCATATGGCCTCCTACGAACCTTACAATGCCACCATTAGGTGGTCACCACGCTTTCTATTTCACGAATGAGGAAACCGAGACTCAAATCAAATAACTTGTCCATGGTCACGTAGGTAGGAAATGTGAGAGGCAGAATTAGAACCCAGGTCCTTTGTGTTCTATCTACTATACTGCACTGTCCCCCTGCTTTCACATTCTGGAGGCAGCTAGATGGTAAGCAAGTCATTTAACTTTTGCTTCCTTAAGTTTCCTCAACTGTAAAATGCCGATAACAGCTCCTACCTCCCAGAGTTGGCATGAGGCTCATATAAGATATGTGAAGTGCTTAGCACAGTGACTGGTGCATAGTAGGTACTTTATAAACAAATGTTTCCTCCCCACTCCAACCTTTCCAAATCCATTCTCTCTCTGGCCCATCTGAGGAATCCTCTTATAGTTTCTAAGTTTGGAATCTCCATCCTGTGTCTCAGGTGGCAAGAGTTGCTTATGGCTAGAACGATGAATCCCTGTGCTCCCAACATGCTGTTGGCACTGAATTGAACTGTGTTGGCCTTTGGATGATGGGTGCATTGCCCTTCACTGTGTTCATACTTGAAGCTCTCCTAGTTTGGTAGGACTTCTCAGGTCTTGTGTCTTGCTGGCATAATCATTGAGAACCTAGGATCATCTCCATGGTAAGAGGCTGGGTCAGAGGAACAATCTAGGCGAGGGGCTACTAGTCAGGATACTAAATGCCAGAGTTCTTACTGGTTCCTTCATCCTTTCCAACACTTTTGACCAGTTGGTAGTTGGGAAGTTGGCCAACCTGCCTAAGTATTGGGCCTGGATATTGTATTATTGGAGAAGGATGGGAAGAGGCAGCTTCTTTGTGCTTTGTCCAAAGAGAAGATGAGTGGGGGGTGGGGAAGGTTTCATAATCTTCCAGTCCTCCTAGAGACCAAGGCGGTTTTTATAGATGTGATGGGATAGTGGGACTGTACCATTTCTCTTGGGACTGCAGGGCCTGTGGGCACTGGGCTACTTTCTGTTCCTTCTCCTCCCTTCTTCCCTTTGTTTCTTCCCACCCCTGTCCCAGATCCTCTGTAGAAAGATTTTCTAGTACAGCGTGTCTTAAACTGTGGGTTGAATAACTGAATGTGGGGGTCTGGAAAAATTTGGCAATACTAAAAGGTTTCTGAACATGCAACAACCAAAAATTAATTAAAAATCAAACAAATGATGAGTCCAAGGTGTTTCTGGCAGTGCTTGGCAGTGTTTCTGGCAGCGCTTGGCAGCATTTCTGGCAGTGTGTTGCGTCACACGACTTCACTGCAGCCTTTGGTTCTGAACACCCAACATGCACCATCACGCCATACCAACGAACACCGGGAACACCAGAAACACCTCGGCTCACATTCGACACTGTTGTCTTTAATAAATGATAAAACTACATATATACCAAAGAATTGTTTGAAAATACATTTCTTTATGATTTATTATCGGTAGATGGTTGACTTGTATAAGTATTTTACATACCTGTATACCCAGGGTCGTATAAAAATTTCTCAGGCAAAAAGGAGTTGTGAGTGGAAAAAGTTCTGGTATATCTGTCTTTGTTTCGTCTAAAGATTATAGCTTTGCTGTCTGAAATCTTTGGATCCCTGACTTTTCAGGTATTGCTTGCCCCCCTTCATGAACTCCTGAAGGATTCTGGACCTGAGCCCTTGGCTCTTTCCCTAGAAGCTCAAAACTCCTTGGATTCTTTGAAGTCGGCCCTCCTACAACCACCAACTTTAGGCCTCTGTAGCTATTGTCTCCCATTTGATTTATTTGCCTCTGAGAAAGGAGGGAATACAGTAGGTATACTAACACAAAAACATGGTGAAAATTTCCGTCTCATGGGATACTACAGTAAAACTTTGGACACTTTGCTTAAGGCCTCCCAGACTGTCTTCAGGCAGTAGTGGCCACAACTGTCCTTGTCTCTGCCACTGAGGACATTTGTCTTGATTCTCCGTTAATGGTACATGTTCCCCATGTCATTGAAACACTTCTAAATTTACAGAGCTATCCTCTTGTGTGTCAAGGCACTGTGACTTGTTCTGGGGGTGCAAAGATGAACACAAATAGTCCATGCCTTCTCTTCCAGGGGTGCTGGTGGAGATCCTAGTTGCACGCAAACCAGTAGGCTCTGTCAATCAAACAATCGACTTTTATTAAACACCTACTCATCTTTGAGGCCCTGGGCTAAGCTCAGGATACTGAAAGAGGCAAAAGGCACTCCCTGCCTTCAAGAAGGTGCTAAGAGAAAACCCTGGTTTGGGCTGCCCATGTCAAATTGGGCAAACTCAGGGAAAAAAGTTCAAAGGATTTTTATTTACTACACAGATTAAGATATAATTGGGGAGGGGACTTAGCAAAATCACTAAGTTAATACGAAAAAGACAGCTGAATATGTACAGTTTTCGAAGTTAGTGGGCCTGCTGGCAGGGGTCCTTCCACTGCTCACAAGCACTTTGAAGGCAAATCCAGCTGCCTCTGATCCATGACCCTTTTCCCCCAAGGGTGCTCGGAGGCCAAGCCTGATGCTGTGTGAGAAGGCTGGTCTCCAGGAGCTCCACAGCAGCAGACACATCCAAGTCGAAGGACTGGCTTCCCATGTGCAAAGGCTTGTTTTGGCCAGATGTCCCAATTGGGTTTTCACTTATCCTTGGCATGCTTTCCCCAGTAGCTGCCCTTTTGATATTAAGCACAGGACTCCCCTTTGCTCTAGCTCATGGTGAGCTGTTAAACTCCTGTCTTGGCTGTTAACCTGAAGAGCCATAAAATCAGCAGCTGTGACTTTTGGTTGGCCTTTTGTCATTACTCAGGCAGGTCATAGATAGGATCTTCTCTGCTTTCTGAGCCAAGGAGGTGCAGCATTGTCACATACAGATCCCAGTGGGGATTCTGATGAAGCACCTTAGGCACAGGGGCTTAGAACTGGTTCTGTAAAGAGCTGGAAGAGCAGCCCAACTACTTTGCCTACAGACAGATCCGGAGCCCGGGAGCCCAGAAGCCAGAAACTCAAGTGACTCATCTCGGTATTGGAGCTGACACCGAGGCCAAGTGCAATGACTCAGTGTTCTATAGTCTAAGACTGGGCCAGTAACTTAAGTTGTGGGGTTCCCTGTGCACCTGTGAGTGTTACTGTGACAGACAGAGCTCTTAGCTGTTTTCTTAATATTTTCACCTTCATACACGTCAAGGAGCATCTATAAAGTACTTATTTGCTAGGTGTCAGCCATTGTATTAGGCCCGGTCATATGTGGGTGTGGATGGATGGGTCAGGCAAGGATGGGGGAGCCCTGGCCTTCATGGAGCTTACATGGTGCTAGTAACACTTTGTCTACTGTATATGAGACAATAGGAGCTCCAGTTTCGCTGACACTTGACCCTTCCTAGACATTCAAAGAGTCTCAGTCTCATCCCCTCTTCCCCCCTCTCTGGTCCCCTCTCCCATTCTCTCCCGCACTCTCCCCCCTCCCCTTTTTCTCATTTTTTATTGGTGTAACGGACCCATTTCCTAGTCTCGTGAAAGGAATGGACCCTTTGTCAAATCATGCTTTAAAATGTAGAAAATAAAAGCTCCAAAGATTCTCTGCCTCTGACTCTGGCTTTCCCCCTTCTCCCATTTTTGTATGTGTCAGGGACCCTTCCTAGAGATTCAAAGAATCTCAGCTTCTCCCCTCTTGCCCCCCTTTCCTTCGCTCTCCCTCTCTCCCCATTGTTCCCTCTCCCTCCATTCTCCTTTACTCCTAGTTTCTCCCCCTTTTTTCCTTACCCCCAGTTTCTCCCACTCTCACTCCTTTCTCCCTTCCTCTCCCCCTTTCTTTCTTCCTCTCCCCCGTCCCGTTCTTCTCCCCCCCTACCCTTTCGTTTCCTTTCCTCTCTCCCCTTTACTCTCCCCTCCCCCTTCCTCCCCCCTTTTCCTCCCCCTCCCTCCCCCCTTTTTTCCCCTCCCTCTCCCCCCCCCCAGGGCCAGTGCTCTATCCAGTGCTCTCCTAGTTGCCACCAAATAAATAGAGAAAAAATACAAGGAGTGGATTAGGTCTCTGAGGCCTCTGCCTACTCCAAATCTGCAATCCTATTTCTGTTGGCAGAAGCAGCTTCGGGAAATCTCCCCTCTCCACATTATTTGAAATGAATATCTATTACAAATTTCTGCTATAAAACATATAGCCATTAGGTGGCAGCAATGTATTGAGGATGAACTAGAATTTAGAGTGTGCCGCTCCATCATCTCTTTGCATTTATCCTAACATCTGTCATTAGGTCCGTTCTTAAGCTGAGAAATATTCTGACCACAATAATCCTGTGGACAAGGAATCTACATGAAGTCCCTTGAAGGATTCGGGTGGACAAGACCTTCATACATGTGATGCTGGGAATCTTGGATTCCAGGCTAGAAGGATCTTTGGGCTCATTTCTGGTTGCTCTTGAGGCCCAGAGAGGGAAATGGACTTGCCCCAAGGTAACACAGGTAGTAAGGTTGGAAGCATCAGCCTTTTGTGGCTGACAGGCAGTGTGGTGTAGTTGGGGCACAGGAAAACCTCTGTTGAAATTCTACCTCAGATGTTATTTGCTGGGTGACCCTGGGTAAGTCACTTAACCTTATTGTACCTCAGTTTCTTCATTTGTAAAATAAGGGGTTTGGACTCGATCGCTAAGGTCCCTTTGATTTCTGATCTTGTATTCTGCTATACTGTGTCTCTAGGGTACATCTGTCCAGACAGGGTAAGAGAGAGACAAGAGAAATCAACCCAAATGTTTAGAGTTAGCCAAATTCTTCAGCTGATGCGTGAAGCCCTTCTGTGGGTCCCTCTAGAGGATATGTAGGGGAACAAGACAAAATGGCTCCACAAATGGCATATGTAGAAAAGACTGCCGAGCAGTGATCTGCCTACAGGAGCCCGTGCTGATGTGAGGCCTTGAAAGATTAGCACAATATCAAAGTAGGAATTTGGCTTCAGTATCACACCTTCAGTGAATTGAGAAGACTCCCCTCCATGAAATGGTGGTCACTTTCTAGATTTCAACTCAAGTCGAAGGAGACTTTAACATCTGGAGCTTAGAGATGCCAATGAGTGTGATCTGACTGTAGGAGAAGGTCTGCACACCCTCTGTTCCAAACATTTCCTCTTGGGGCCCAGGAGCCATTTCTAGAGCATGCTGCACATCACGCTGAATTCACATCTTTAGTTTGGGAGTTGTGTCTTAGATTACACATTTCTGAGAGCACAGTCTGCTGTAGCTTATCAGTATCTCCAGTACTTAGTGGGGGGAGGTGCTTCTGCACACAGTAGGTGCTTCAGAGTTTGAATGGAAGCTGTACCAAGACATGTTTTCCAGCCTTCCTGTCCCCAAAGAGCTTGCAATCTAGCTAGGGAAGAGAATTGGACACATCAGTGGGTGTGGGTTAGAGGGAGGAAGTGCGATGGAAACCTCCTATTACGTGAAAAAAGAGCCCACGCAAACATGGGGATGGTGGGTGTCTGTGTTCGTTCACCTGTGTGTGTAATGTGGCATGGTAAGACACTAAGAGAAACTAAGATACTTCCAGTGTGAAAGGCCCTGCACCACCTAGAGCAAAGTTTGCTTCTTGGAGAATAGGCCTAAGCTGGCTTCTCAGTGTCCGTTGATGCTATGGGGAGAATCTTGAAAGAATGGGCAGAGGGATAGAGCTAGGGCTAGTTACCTGGGTGTCTGAGGTGTCTGAGTCGTGAGCTGGAATGTAAGGTGCATGTTGAGAGCATATGTCATGGCAAATCCACTAACTAGCACGATGGATATGCTAACAAAATGATTAGACTTGCTTCTGAATGCATGCAATCAAATTTTTATTAATCAAAATGTGTAAGCAATACCCTCTTCTAAGGAGAAACCACCGGCCTGTCTTAGAGGTTCTAGTAAGCGTGATGAATTCTGTGCCTGGCTGGAAGCCGTGTGCCCCCTTCTAAGCTGGGCATCTGGCAGATCTGCCACTCAGGCCTGCTCTGAAGTGAAAATGGCAATGCCAGGGAGCACGCTGAAGGCTGGGGCTTCCCATGGGCTTAAGTTTTTAGTTAAGAATGTTCCCAACTTCTTTTCCATGTAATTTGATTGGTGGCTTATTGCATGACCTACTGATAAAATTGGTTTTTAAAAAAATATAATTTGTTCCTTTTTCAATTTTGTGATCCAAATTCTCTCCCTCCATTCCTCCCAGGCAGGCAATATGACAGATGGCTCAAATTGTGGGTCCACTTTTTGTCTTGGTGGCCTGACTTGTTTAAGAACACATCATGCTACACACATGCTTACCTTACCGTTGAAAACCAGTTTACTTAAAACAATTCATTTCCAAAGTGGAAACTCAAAATGGAGCTGCCAAACCTAATCTTCTCTCCTGGAGGTGGTAAAGCCTACTTTGAGTACACAAGCCCAATGACTACTGAGTTAAATATTGTTCCACTGAGTAAAGGGACTCATTTTGACCACAGTGGGCTGGGTAGGCCCCAGAGGGGGTCGACAAGAAGCACTAGCTAGCTGGGTTATTGCTATTATTTTTAATTTTCCTGGTGAAAAGCATTAATTTTTTCCCTTTTTTCTGCCTTCGACCTTCATTTATTTACTCAGGTAATTAAAATAATTATTTAGTATTTTCTTTTCCCCATTTATATGTAAAATAATTTTCAACATTCGTTCTTAAAATCGGGTTCCAAATTCTCTCCCTCCCTCCCCACCCCCCTCCTTGAGAAGACAGGCAGTTGGAGATAGGTTATACATGTATATTTCCACAGTAGTCATGTTGTAAAAGAAAACATAGGCCAAAATAATTTCCCAAAATCAGGTAAACACGTTATATTAGGAAGGCAGAATTTATGATTTCAAAGAGAATCTCATATGTGCCTAAAAGGTCCGGAACCGCAGGATATAAGGAATTCTCTAGGCAGAAGGCAGGAGAACTAAAGCATGTATTTACACTCCACAATAACAAGCCCACAAACCAGCGTCCCCATTTTGATATTTTCATCAAAAGCTTCCAGGCCCAATAAGTCCGCCTTATAAGGGTAACCAGGAGGCCACAGAGAAGCGAGATGGTATAAGGCAAAATCGTATACATGCTTCCCCTCTGCGGTAAGAAGATTACCCACTAGCCTCTAGTCAGCTCTGCTACCAGCAGCTCAGCTTCGGCTGTAGGCGTCTCTGGCTCCAACCGGAAAAGGAAAGGAGAATCTTCAAGCTGTCCTCTCCCCTCTTATAGAGTTTTTGACATCATCAAGCGCCGCCTGAACGACCAGGGCCGATTGGTTCTTGACTTGGCCCCTCCCCCTAGCGTAGACCACGTTAACACACCTCCCCTCAGCCAGCCCCACGACTCATCACACAGGAAGCTCTCTGATCCCTGGCATGGCCGCTGGGCCTCCTGTCCCGGAAGAGCAAGCCCTAGCGTTCAGGGAAGCTCAACGAGGCAAGCTGAGTCATTCAAAGAAAACAAAGTCCATTCTGGCTACACACGTATGCTTCAATCTGTGTCCAGATTACGTCCACATTCCACAGCATTTTTCAGAAGTCCTTCAGAGTCATCTTGGATCATTGTATTGCTGAGAATATCTGAGTCATTCAGCTGGTCATCATACAACACTGCTGTTGCTGTGAATAATTTTCTCCTGGTTCTACTCATTTCACTTCGCATCAATTCATGTAAGTGTTTCCATGTTTTTCTGAGGGCATCTAGCTCATCATTTTTTTATAGGACAACACTATTCCATCAGAATCATATACCATAACTTGTTCAGCCATTCCCCGATTGATGGGCATCTCCTCAATTTCCAGTTCTTTGCCACCAGAAAAGAGCTGCTATTAACATTTTTGTACACATAGGTCCTTTTCCTTTTTTAATCTCTTTTGGGATACAGACCTAGGAGTGGTTTTCCTAGGTCAAAGTGTATGCACAGTTTTATAGCCCTTTGGGCATAGTTCCCCATTGCTTTACAGAGTGGTTGAATCAGTTCACAACTCCACCAGCAGGCAGTTCCTTTGTGTCTCAATTTTTCCACATCACCTCCAATGTTTGTCATTTTCCTTTTCTGTCCTATTGGCCAATCTAATAGGTATGAGGTTGTAACTCAGTATTGTTTTAATTTGCATTTCTCCAGTCAATAGTGATTCACAAGCATTAATTTCTGAAGAGATCAGAAACTTCTCTCTGAAAATTCTACTAGTGATTTCTTGCTTCCTTGTCCTCCCCAGATTCCATGGACTTTGGACACAGGTTGTGGTGGTGGTGGTGTTTTTCTAGGGAATAGATTGACTCATTCAGAGTGGGGTGTGAGTGTGTGTTTGTGTGTGTGTGTGAAATCCCATTTTTCCTAGTGTCCACACATCACTGGGCTTAGGGTGTGCTTGGAACAGGAGGAAGAGTACATGTAAAATGGAGTTTAGGGGGTGGAGCCAAGATGGCGGCTAGAAAGAAGGTACTTGCTTAAGCTCTCCCCCAAATCCCTCCAAACGCCTATAAAAATGACTCTGAACAAATTCTGGAGCTCCAGAACCCACAAAATAGCAGAGGGAAACAGGTCTCCAGTCCAGGAGAGCCTGGATGGTTGCCGGGAAGGGTCTATCTCATGGTGCTGAGAGCAGAGGGCAGCCCAGGGTGAGCCATGCCGGCACAGACCAGACTGGGAATCAGCCAGCCAGAATAGGCCTTGGGGCCATGAAACAGTGAGCTGTGGCAGTTACCAGACTTCTTAACCCACAAACGCCAAAGAGTAGGTTAGGGGGAAACTGTGGGATCGAGTTCAGAGTGGTCCAGCCACCAGCTCTGGGGGTGGAGGAGGTGGTGCAGCAGTGGCGGTGGCAGTAGCAGCAGCAGGAAGCTCCTGAGGCTGCTTCCAGAACTCCAGTGTCAGCCCCTTCCCGAGTCCCTGGCTCACACAGTGGAAGGAATCTAGCAGCGGATCAGAGTGGGAGTGCAAGGAGTGCTTTGTGGGCACAAAGGCAGATTCTCTTGCTGTGCCCTGCTTGGATTTGTATTGTGGTCCTCTTTGGTGGTTCTGGGGGGAGGAGGAGCACTGCTTGGACAGAGCCTGGGGTGACGGTGGAGTAGAAGTAGTTCTGAAAACAGCAGTGCTTGGACCCTAAGGCTTGGGACAAAGTACTCGCTATTCTACAAGCAGTCATATTCTGACAAAAAGCTCAAGGGTCAGGTAGTTGGCTGGGAACATGAACAGGCAGCGAAAATGAACTCAAACTCTAGATTCTTTTTTGGTGACAAAGAAGATCAAAACATACAGTCAGAAGAAGTCAACAAAGTCAAAGAGCCTACATCAAAAGCCTCCAAGAAAAATCTGAATTGGGCTCAGGCCATGGAAAAGCTCAAAAAGGAGTTGGAAAAGCAAGTAAGAAGTAGAGGAGAAATTGGGAAGAGAAGTGAGATTGATGCGAGAAAACCATAAACCATGAGAAACAAGTCAATGACTCGCTAAAGGAGACCCAAAAAATACTGAAAAATACACTGAAGAAAACGACACCTTAAAAAATAGACTAACTCAAATGGCAAGAGAGCTCCAAAAATCCAATGAGGAGAAGAATGCCTTGGAAGGCAGAATTAGCCAAATGGAAAAGGAGGTCCAAAAGACCACTGAAGAAAATACTACCTTAAAAATTAGATTGGAGCAAGTGGAAGCTAGTGACTTGATGAGAAATCAAGATATTATCAAACAGAACCAAAGGAATGAAAAAATGGAAGACAATGTGAAATATCTCATTGGAAAAACCACTGACCTGGAGCACTAAGAGAGATAATTTAAAAATGATTGGATTACCTGAAAGCCATGATCAAAAAAAGAGCCTAGATATCATCTTTCAAGAAATTATCAAGGAAAACTGCCCTGACATTCTAGAGCCAGAGGGTAAAATAGAAATTGAAAGAATCCACTGATTGCCTCTTGAAAAAGATCCCCAAAAGAAAACTCCGAGGAATATTATTGCCAAATTCCAGAGTTTCCAGTTCAAAGAGAAAATACTGTAAGCAGCCAGAAAAACAATTTGAATATTGCAGAAACACAATCAGGATAATACAAGATCTAGCAGCTTCTACATTAAGGGATCGAAGGGCTTGGGATATGATATTCCAAAAGTCAATGGAGCTAGGATTAAAACCAAGAATCACCTACCCAGCAAAACTGAGTATAATGCTCCCAGGCAAAATATGGATTTTCAATAAAAGAGAGGACTTTCAAGCTTTCTCAGTGAAAAGACCAGAGTTCAATAGAAAATTTGACTTTCAAATACAAGACTTAAGAGAAGCATGAAAAGGTAAACAAGAAAGAGAATTCACAAGGGACTTACTAAAGCTGAACTGTTATGTTTACATTCCTACATGGAAAGATGATGTGTATAATTCATGAGACCTTTCTCAGTCTTAGGGGAGTTGAAGGGAATATAGACAGAGGGCACAAGATGAGTTAAATATGAAGGGATAATATCTAAATAAATGAAAAAAAAAATTAAGGTGTGAGAGAGGAATATATTGAGAGAGGGAGAAAGGGAGAGATAGAATGGGGTAAATTATCTCACATGAAAGTGGCAAGAAAAGGCAGTTCTGTTGAAAGGGAAGAGGGGGCAGGTGAGGGGGAATCTCATACTTTCATCGAAACTAACTTGAGGGAATGACATACAAACGCAGTTGGCTATCTTACTCCATAGGAAAGTAAGGGGAAGGGGACAAAAAAGGGGGGATGATAGAGGTGAGGGCAGATAGGGTGAGGAGGTAATCAAAAGCAAACACTTTTGAACAGGGACAGGGTCAAGGGAGAAAACTGAATAAAGGGGGACAGGATAGAATGGAAGGAAATATAGTCTTTTACAACATGAGCATTGTGGAAGTGTTTTACATAACGATACATATGTGATCTATGTTGAATTGCTTGCCTTCCTAGGGAGGGTGGGTGGGAAGGGAAGAGGGGAGAGAATTTGGAACTCAAAGTTTTAAAACCAGATGCTTAAAAAAATAAAAAAAAGTTGTTTTTTGCATGCAGCTGGGAGACAAGATACATAGGGAATGGGGCATAGAAATCTATCCTGCCCTACAAGCAAGTAACGGGAAAGGGGGGATGGGGGGGAGTGGGGTGAAAGAGAGAGGGCTGACTGGGGAATGAGGCAATCAGAATATATGCCATCTCGGAATGGGGGGAGGTTAGAAATGGGGAGAAAATTTGTAACTCAAAATCTTGTGGAAATCAATGTTGAAAACTAAAATATTAAATAAAGCATAAATAAAAAATGGAGTTTACTGAGATTGACATGAGCTGCCACTTCCAGGCCAAAGCCAGACAATACTTCTTGATGGGTTGGTGCTGCTTTCTCATCAATATAAGTGGAGGGGCCATCTGTTCATGCGTGAAGACAACAGAGGTGTGGAATCCCAGTAAGGAATTGAGGCATATTGTCAACCAGAAGTATCCTGTCTTGCCAAGCAGCAGTAGAGACTTGGAGAGGAGGAGAGACTGTTGAGAGACTTCTGTCTCTGGCTTCCTTAGGGAATAGGTTTTTGAAATTGAGGGGCAAGACATCAAAATATCAGTATGTTCTTGAACCAGATTAATGCAGGAATGAGCCACTAATTATTGAAGAAGCTCAGACTATTGTGGGAACAAAGCAAAGCATGCATTTAATTTAGTGCCCATGAGGACAAACACCCCAAATGGTTTGCTACAGAATAATGGTCTCTGAGAGGCCTAGCTAAAAAGTTCTAACCCTTCCCTTCCCCCTTTGTTCATAGTAGGAATACGGTAGGAATACTAGTAGGAATACGGTAATTGGTAGGACAGGAGAAAGTTGCAGATCATCCTAGCCAGATGGTAGAATTTTATGCTAATGTATATTCCAGGATTGTAGAGCAAGACTTGAATAAAAGAACAAGGATATTTCTCATCTCTGGCAATTTTAGCTTGACAAGGAGTACAGTTGAGCTACAACTAGGGTAGAACAACTAGAGCTTTGTCCAAGGAGGCCCTGATGACTTAAGATAACAAGTCAGCAAATGGTTAGCTCTCCTCCCTACAGCAACAGTATAGTATTGCTAGGTTGCTCTTGTTCTCCCACAGCTGAATAGAGGGCACATTTCATGCAATAACCCTTGCTATGAAATACCAGGCTCAAAGGTGTCCACTGGTTCCACCAACACAAAGTATTTGGTCATGTGGCCTAAATGGGCAGGGATGGGGGAGCAGTGGGCAGGGTACAGTCAGTTCCATCGAACTAACGTTAGAAAAGGATGATTGGCTAACTGTTATTATAATGGAGTCGATCACATCCATTGTGAGTATTCAATATAATGCATTCAGAATTTTGTTGTGAAATGACAGTGGCTGATTACTTGGCATGGCATATACCAACCTTAATGCAAAGAAGCCATTTTTTTCTAATCTGGCACTTATCAAAATGGCATATTTCTTTCCTCTTAGTAGACCCTTCTGTTCCCACTGATATGTGTGACAGTGATGGTTCTTTTGTATTAAGCCTTCCCTATGGGCCGCCCTGTGGAGATTCACCCTTAGGGGATAAGATGGCCTTAAGGCAGATTATGAAAAACTAATTGCAAGGACAAAGCATTGAATGAAAAGAGGAAAAGGGAACAAAATAAATCCTAATTCAAAATGTGTATATCTATAGTGGTAACACAAATAGAGCAAAATACACACTTAGCTATCAACTTTAAATGTTAATGGATTAAACAACACAATAAAATTAAAGAGGAATATAATTTTTTTATTCCAGAGATTTTCTTGAAAAAATTTTCCCTACGAGGTAGACAGAAAATTCTTAAAAACCTTTGTACATATGCAACTTTAAGATTCTTTACTTTCAACCCTAATTCTAAGTGATTAGCATAAGAAAAGAAAACCCTACGTACAATGTGTGGTTTATAAGAAAACATGGCTAAAAGGAAAAGACTTAGAATAAAAACGAAAGGCTAGAATGAAATTTACTATGCATCAGATGAATCAAAAAAAAAATAAGGAGTTGCAGTCATGCTCAGAGAAAGCAAAAACCAATTTACAATCTAAACAGAGATAAACAATGACATTCCATTATGCAGAAAGGAACCATAGGCAACAAACCAGTATCAACATTAAGCTTATATGCTCCAAATGGCATAGCCTCTGAATCCAAGAGGCGATGATGTAAAGGGAAATCACATTCAAAACAATTGCCAAATACACAAAGTATCTGAGAGTCAGTCTTGTAGAGATTCAGTGTGAAATGATCCTTAAAGAAATGAAGAACTTAAATCTAGTCCTAATACTAGGACCAGGGAAGGCTAAAGTACAGTCAATATTGGAGGAATATGTTTCTAACCCTAATTCAGTATTCATGACCAGGCTGTGCCAATAAAACAACAACACATTATAATAAGCAGCTAGGTGGCACTGAGGATAGAGGCTTGGGACATGGAGTTAGGAAGGCTTGAGTTTGAATCCTACCTGACGCTTAGTAGCTATGGGACCTTGGACAACTCAATCTATGTCTCAGTTTCCTCATCTGTAAAATGCAGATTACAGCACTTACCTCATAGGATTGTCATGAGAATCAAGTGAGGGTGTGTGTATGTGTATGATAGAGAAATCTCACTTTGCACAATTAAAGCACTATAAAATGTTATTATTATTTGCTATTACCAAAGTTTATTTACAGATTTAATGCTATACTAAACTATAAAATGAATTCTTTATAGAGCTCAATAAAATAACGGCCAAACAAAAGTCATTTGGAAGAGCAAAAGATGTAGGATACCAAGGGAAATAATGGGGGGGGGGGTGCAGGGAAGGTAGGAATGAATGAATGTATTTCCAGACCTCAAACTACATATTTAAAATTTTAAATTAAAATAATAAAATTAAATTTAAGATTTAAAAATATTTTATTCTGAACTTAAAAACCATTAGCTAGAAGGGGCATTTTGCATAATAAAACAAAAAAGAGGCTTTTGTGTGACACTGGTTATAGCTTGTAGGTCATAGGTGGCTTTCAAAGCTAGCCTGGTTGTCTGTGCTTCTTTCTGGCTTTCCTTCTATTCTTTCCTCTGCCTTTATAATTTTCATTATTCCAGAGATTTAATGACATTCTCCCCCTTTTTCTTTAAAATATTTATACTTGCCCAACTTTAAATATTCCTCAGCTCTGTTCTGGGGTGGGATCAAAGGTGAAACAAACCCAGCCTGGGGATCTTCCATCACACCAGGTAGGACTCTCTAATCTGAGCAGAGGCCAGAAGTGTCATCCCTTCTGTGGAATATGGGGTCCTTCAGTTAGTAGGGACACAGCCTTCTGAGTCAACAGTCCAGAAACAGTAGGTAACATTCAGTGCAACATTGATGTTCAGGATGAAATGGAAGAACCATGGCCTTAGGTCAGTCTAGAGGGTCAAAGCCTGGGCTCTGGTTCATTGAGAACCAATAGGGCCATTGCACATTGTGCTCCCAATCCCTTCATGCTGCAGGCAGGCACCCTCTCTGGCCTGCTTCACAAGGTCCACCTTGCCTGTGCCCCGGGCATTCTCTTTGAACACTCTACCTCACTAACTCACTATCTTTTACCCCAAGCCCCTGCTTCTTCCCCCCCACTCCCAGTGTTCCAGGCTCAAAACCTCCCTATCAGACTCTCACGCCCTGGATCTCGCTGCTTGCCAAGCCCTGTTATTTCTTACCTTTCTAAAATCTCTTGGCTAAATTCCCTCTGATGCTGCCTCCACATGCCTAAACTATTGCTAGAAATGGTCGTTTCTCCTGTTAGGCTTAGGGTGAGGCTTGCTGCTTGCTCTCCCTGCCTCCAGTCTTTTCCAACTCTAATTCATCCTCCACTTATTTATCAATCTGATCTTCCTAAAGCACAACTTTAATGATAGTCAAAATAGTTAACATTTCTATCTCACTATGTGCCAGGCTCTGTGCTAAGTGCTCAGAACAACCCTGGGAGGTAGGGGTTATTATTATCCTCAATTTACAGATGATGCAACTGAAGAAACAGAAGTTAAGTGACTTGCCCAGGGCTACACTGCTAGTAAGTGCTTGAAGCTACTCCAGGCCCAGGGCTCTATCCACTTCATCTCCTGACTAGATAACTTCCCCATTGGATAAACTCCAGGAGCTCCCTATCATGTCTGGGAATGAATAGAAAATCCTGAGCCTCTACAGGGGAAAGAATATCTTGGAGGCCAGGAGGCTAATCTTAAGTGGCTTACTCAGAGTCAAGCAGCCTTGACCAATTTCCTTGTATGAAGTGTGTTTTTGTATACAAACATATTTGTGGTGTGTGGATTCTCTTCTTTGACCAGTTCAGATGAAAGTAGAAGTTTTTATTATCATCTGCTCCCCCACCTTGTTTGTAAAGATGTCTACTTGCACACCCCGATTATGAGAGGTATGCTTCCCTAACCTTCCTTTTCCAACCCCTCTTCCTCTTTCCCTCCCTTATCCTTCTTCTCTAAAGCCTCTATGAATGCTGGTGACGACGGGGCTTGGAGGGGACACTTGTATCATCTCCCAATATTAGAATGTAAGCAGTTTATCCTCCATTAGTCCTTTATCACTATTCATTCATATTTCCCTTTTTATGTTTCTCCACTGCAGCTCTGGTCTCTTTATCATGAATACTTGGATGTTGTCTATTGCTTTAAAGGTCCATCTCTCCCTCCACCCACCCCCATAAGCATTCTCAACAGTTTTTTTTTCTGGGTAAGTTATAGTTGACTGTAAATCCATGTTCTTGGGTTTCTAGAATATTCTTTTCTAAGTTCTCTGCTACTTTAAAATGGTGACTGCTAAACCATGTATGATCTTGACTATGGTTCCTTGGTATTTCAATTTTTTTTCTTTGACTTTGGATTTTGACTGTAATATTCCTGGCAGTTTTCATTTTGAGGTTTCTTTCAGGAGGTCACCTGTAGATTATATTTCCACTTTGCCCTCTGGTTCTAAGAAATATGCATGATTTTTTAAAATAATTTTTAAAAGCATGGTATCTAGGCTCTTTTTTGGTCATGGAATTTCAGATAGTCCATTTTTTGGGGGTATTTTTTTCTCTTTTGTTTCCCAGTTCAATTGTAAGATACCTTATGTTTTCTTCTATTTTTTCCAGTCTTTTGACTTTGCTTTAATATTTCTGTTTTCTCATGGAGTCATTGGTCCATTTTATTTGGTCCATTCTAATTTTCAGGGAGTTTGTTGCTTGGACAGGTTTTGTACCTCTTGTGCCAAGCTCTTAGTTCCCTTTCCAATCCTTTCTTCCATAACTCTCATTTCTCTTCCAAATTTTTTCTTCAAATGCTCTCATTTCATTTATAAAAACAATTTAACACTTTTTTAAAAAGAACAAAAACCTCTTGCTTCATCTTTTCCAGGAATTAAAATTGAATTTGTGTCCAAACTGTATTTTTCTTCAAAGTTTTGATTGTAGAAGTTGGAGTCATTCTCTTCTGTATTTGTGTTTTCAGTGTCCCTGCCGCCATAATAGCCTTTCATGGTGGGATTCCTTTTTTTCTTCTCATTGTTCCAGCCTACTTCTTGACTTTGGACTTTGATGTCAGGGCTATGCTCTTCTGGAGGGAAGGTCTGAACTGATCCTCCTACTGCTTTCTTGGGGTATTGAGTGTTGCCTTTTTCTGAGATCTCAGGGACAGACTGGAGACCTGAAGGCTTTTGGTGTTCTGAATCTGGGGCAAAGTCTTATTGCTGCCCCACTAGCCTGACCTCTGCAAGTTCCCAACTTGGGTTTGGTTCCGAGCAAGAGCTGCTAGTCTCAGCCCCTATAAGCCAATTGGAAACATCTATTGGCTCAGAATGGCAGAATTGTAGGGTCCCTTTTGGATTCCTATCCTGATCATTCCTCTGCAGGCTGGGCTAGATGCGAGGATTGAGATCCTGTTCTCCTGGAGTCTGAGTCATGTGGTCTATGCTTGCTTCTGAACTTCTTTCTTTCTCAGTTTATTACCCAGGGTCTCCATATTCAGAAACACCAACTTGGCTGCAAGTCTTCCTCTCAGTCTGCTTTGAATCTGTGGCCCAGAAGTGGGTCATGGAGGACAAAGCTGCTAGTTGCCATCTCTCTTCATTTCAGTGCACTTGCATGGGTCTTGGGGTACCCCGATATGTGTTTGGGACCTTCTCTTGGTCTGGTGCACAAGCTCTCCATGGAAGATGGAGTGCTCTGTGCTCAGCTTGTTCCTGGCCAGACTCCATCCCTATGCTGCTGCTTTGGGATGGACAAATTATTCACTGTGCCTTTTTATGGATTTCTCCATCACAGTTGGGTGTGGTATATTTTCTAGATCTATTTGGAGGATTTTTGCTGAATTGCTTTCTACCATCTTGGCTCTGCCTCACCCATTTTGTCTTATTTTAATGTTAGAGTAGGAATGGGTCTTCGTTCCCAATACCATAAAAGATATAAGTGATTATTACCATTAACAAAATATAAAAACTACATCAAAAGCAGATGTTGAGATCAAATCTTTGTTATTCCAATAATGATGTCTGCTCTGATTAAAATCCAAAAAGCATCTCTGCTTAAGGATAGATCCATTAAAATATGAAATATTTTGCCCAAACAAATGAAGCGCCATCTAATTAGGGGTAGGTAATTGGCCCCCTTCAAAAGCTAACATTGTAGTTGAAGTAAATACCCACTGAGTAGTTCAGTAAAATGCATTGAATAATTAGCTTGCATTTTTAATCAAACAATTTCAGTTAGCTGTGACCTAATTATAGCAAACACATAGAAAAGTTCAAGAGAGCAAATTTAATTGACTTTTCTACAACGTGTGGTACATGATTAATTTCTTCAACCATTAATGCCATTTCCTTGCCTGTTTGATTTTAGTGGGAAAAAAAGAATGTGGATAGCTGACAGATGCCCAACTTAGAGCAGCCCTTTGATGGCATTCACTCATTTTTTCAGATTGCAGGATGGAAGAGACTTTGGCTTATCCAGTCTAATTTACTCATTTTACACCAGAGGAAACTGAGGCACAGGGAGGTAAAGTGACTTGTCTGAGCCCACATAGTTAACATATAGGAGAGCTGGGATTGACACCCAGGGTGTCCACTAAGTGCCTGCTTGGCACACATGAAGACTGACTTGACAGAATTCCTTTTAGAGAAATAAATTTCTAGTACTTGTTAAGATGGCTATTTAGAAGGTCACACAGGATCTCCACCTCACTGACTTTTAATCTAGCAATCATCTTAAAAAAGGACTTCAGCAAGTCACTTCACCCAGCCCTGAACTACATAAAAAACACAATGAGAACAATGTGGACACTGGAAGAGTCATCCTGCCAGAGAAGCCAGCACGAGCTATGTAAATAGAGCAAAAGCCCCTTGTATCCCCTTAACTGGGGATGCTACCCATTACCTAGAACAAGACAAGGGGGTGGAGTTGGTGGCTCAGAAGACCACCCCAGTGTCCAGATGAGAGGAAGTTGGTGGGAGGAGGGAGAGAAGGACAGAAAGCCACCTAGAGCTTGGATCAGGTGAAGAAGAGTGTGTATGTTGGGGAGGGGGGAGGAACAGAAGACGGCTCAGCCTTCTGATCAGGAATAACCAGTTACAGAGCTCTGACTGGGACTGAGCAGAAAAGCACCAAGAAGGCAGCAGAAGGAGCCAAGGAAATCATGATCAGGACCAAACTTCCTCATTTAAAATTGTGGGAGAAGGAAGAGCCTTGTCCTGAGCTTAAGTCCAATTCAGGAAAGTAACACTGGAAAAATGAGGACATACTGATGGTAAAAAAAAATTGTGGCACCAGGGATGCTCAACATAACAACAACAAAAAAGAGAATATTGCTACAGCATCTACATGCAAAGTCTCAAAGGAAATCCCCAACTGTCAACACTTTTCAACTTCCTGGAAGAATTGAAATGAGGTCCCTAGAGAAAAGAATTGGAACAGCCTAGTCAAGGCAGTTTAAAACTTCACTCAAGTAATAGACTCCTTGAAAACTGGAGTGGACTAGACAGAGGCCATTGACTCTGAGCAGGCAAGAAATACAAGAATGAAGTTGAAAGACTGAAAAAAATCAGAAAATGTAAGGTATCTCATTTCAAAAGCATCTGATCTGGAAAACAGGTCAAAGAGAGATAATCTTAGGATTGTCTGATTACCTAAAAACTGTGACCAGAAGGAAGCCTAGATAACATGGTGAGAACTCATGAATGAAAACTACTCAGACCCATTAGAACCACAGGGCAAGGTGAAACTAGAAAGAATCCTCTAGTTGTCTCATGAGAGTAATCCTAAAGTGAAACTCTCAGGAATGTCATTGCCAAAATGCAGAGATTTCCAGTCAATGAAAAATCTTGCCGGTAGCCAGAAAGAGAGTTCAAGTATTAAGGATCAACAGTTTGGATCACATAGGATGGGATAGCCATCACTTGAAAGGAGAAGGGAAGCTGAGCATATGATGTTCCAAAGGGAGCAACAGCTACGTAATCAGTCAGCAAGCATTCATTAAGTGTCTGCTGTATGCCAGGCACTTTACCAAGTACTAGAGATAGAAAGAAAAGTGAAAACTGTCCCTGCTCTCAAGGAGCTCACAATCTAATGGGAGAGATAACATGCAAATAACTAGGTGCATGTAAAATATATTTTGAGTAGGTGCAAATCAAACTGCGGAGGGGAAGGTATTAGTAACTGGTGGAGATGGGGGGAGGGAAAAGAGGAAATGGCATTTGAACTGAGTCTTGATGGAATTCAGGGAATCAAAGAGACAGAGGGGAGGGGGAAGAGTATTCAAAGCATGGAACATAGTCAGTGTGAAGGCAGAGAAGTGGGAGATAATACCAGGTCTGTGGAACAGCATGTAGGTCAGTGTAACTGGATCATAGAATACATAGGAAGGGTTTAGAGTAAAAAATACTGGAAAAGTAGGAAGGGACCAGTTTGTGAAGGGACTTAAATGCCAAAGTATTTTATCTTTGATCCTGGAGGTAATAGGGAGCCACTGGAACTCATTGAGCAGGAGAGGTACCTGTTAACTACATTTCAGAGAAATCACCTAGGCAGCTGACTGGAAGACAGATTGGAGTGGGAAGAGACTGGAGGCTCAGAGACTAATCAGAAGGTTATTGAAATAGTCCAAGTGAAAGGAAATTAGGGCCTGACCTTTGAAATGCAACCATAGAAAGACAGCAATTAAAAGTGCAAAGATGATTCCATATTAGTGTTAGAGTAGGTGGATAAGGAACAAGTGTCTTCTCAAAATGCTTAAGTTAAATATAAAAGATCATATCAATTAGAAAAGTAGACAAGGAAATGTCTTTCATAACTGTGGATCAGGGGAGAAGTCGTGGTGAAACACGGTCGATAATGGGAGAGAGGATCATAGAGAGTAAAATGAATAATAGTGATTATATAAAATTGACATATTTGCACAAATAAAACCAATATAGTTAAAATCAGTAGGGAGAGAGTTAATGGGAAAAAATCTTGGTAGCAAGTTTCTCTGATAAAGGTCTAATATCAAAGATATAATTGATATAGAATTAATTAAAATTTATAAGAATAAGAGCCATTCCTCAAAAGATAAATGGTCAAAGTGTATGCCAGAGATTTCTCAGAGGCAGAATTCAAGTTATCAACAACCATATTAAAAAGTTCTCCAAGTAATTAATAATGAACAAAAATGAGTTTAAAACAACTCTGAAGTGTCTTTTCACACTGCCATGATTTGCAAGAATGAAAAAAGGGGAAAATTGTAGTCATTCCAGGGGATACTAAAAACAGGCACATTGATGCAGTGTTGTTGGAGCTGTGAATTAATCCTGGAAAAGCAATTGGAAATTCTGGAAAGCAATTTGGAACTATGCCCCGCCCCAATCACTAAACTGTGTGTACTCTTTGTTTAACCCAGTAATGCTACCACTTCCACCCCCAAGAGATGAAAAAGGAAAAAAGAAAAGAAATGAACTCTTTATCTCCCCCCACTCCAAAACCAAAATAAACTCTCCTCTCCTCTTAACTTCCCTGTTATCAATCAAGGATACTGCCATCTTCCCAGTCACCCAAGCTTGAAACCTAGGTAACATTCTTTATTCCTCATTGTCTCTCATCCCCTATATCCAATCACTTATCAAGTCCTGTTTCTACCTTTGTGGCATCTCTCATTTATGTTTCCTCTTCTCTGACACTGCTAGCACCATGGGGTAGACCCATATAACCTCATATCTCTCCTTACTCTAATCTATCAAACTGATTTTCTTGAACCATGGATCTGACCATGTTATGCCACCCCCTCTAGACAGGAAACTTCAGTGGCTCCCAGCACCTCCAGGATCAAATAGAAAATCCTCCATTTGGCTTTTAAGTCCTTCATAACCCGGCCCCTTCCTACCTTTCCTGTCTTATATCTTCCTCTCCGCCATATTTTCTGTGATCCAGTGACACTGGCGTCAGACTGTTCTCAGACGAGACAGTCCATCTCCTAACTCTGAAGGTTTTCACTGGCTGCCCCTCGTATGTGGAAAGCTCTCCCCTCCTTCGCTCCACCTCCTATCTTCCCTGGCTTCTTTAGAGTCTCAGCTAAAGTCCCACTTTTTGCAGGAAGATAGTCCTTAATCTTGGTACCTTCCTCTGAGACTACCCCCTACTTATCTTGTATACAACTTGTTTGAACACAGTTGTTTGCCCGATGTCTCCCACATTAGAGTATGAGCTCCTTAAGAAGAGGGCATTTTGGCCCTTTTTTGTGTCCTCAGTGCTTAACCCAGTGACTGGCACATAGTAGGTGTTTAATAAATGCTAGATGACTGCCTGGCAAAAGGACCCATAGATACAAAAGTATTTATAGCAGTTCTTTTGTAGTTGTAAAGAATAAAAACACCCGAAGAGCATCCACCACTTTAGGAATCACTGAACAAATTATGGTATATGAATATAATGCAATCTTACTGGGGTATAAGAAATGATGAAAAGGATGATTTCAGAGCAAAAATGGAATACTTGTCTGAACTGATGCAAAAGGAAGTGAACACAACTAGGAGAATAATTTCTATGATGACAACATGTGAGACAAATGACTTTGAAAGACTTAGTCCAGCGAGCAAGCCTCATTCCAGAGAAGTGATGAAGAAACATACAGTGGCCAGAGTGATGATGGGCCCAAGATGCAGAATGAGATCTATGTTTTGGGGCATGGTCAGTATGGGGATTTGTTTTGCTTGACTATGTTTATTATTTTTTTCAATGATTGTGTTTTTCCTTTTTTTTTTGGTGGGGGGAGTGAAGGATGTGGCGTGGGACCTAGCAATAGTATCACCTGTAAAAAAAGGGAGAAACAAGAGGGTCATTAAAGCATCTTACAAAATATGCAGAGGCAAGATTAGAGGAAAATATAAGTAGGACAGATTTGGAAGTTCGATGTTGAATATATCTAGGCTTTTAAAAAAACAAGCTATACTAGAGATTTGTGGTTCCATTTGTGGTTCCTTGCTGTTTTGGCGTTCTTGAAATTTAGCATAAAAAATAAAATTTTAAATGAAGGAAAAGTATCATGGATGCTTCAAGTTTTTTGTTTTTTTTAATGTAAGACATTTTCCTAATGAATCCTCCGTTACGTGAGATGGGAAAGGACAGGTTCGTGTGATACAGCCACCATGTCCAGTTGAATATCCATCTTTATACACTTGTCCTCTCCCACTCCCCAGAGAGGCAGCCTGGGGTTTCTGTCATTCGATGAAGCAAAGGTACGCCATTTCACTTAATCTGACATCTAACTTTATCTCTTGGTTTTTTGCGTTTAAGTTCAATCGAGTTTGCTGATAAGTTTCTTGAGGCTCAACTATCTGTGCTGATATGGGCCCAGTTCTCTGAATTCTCGAAGCAGAATTATCTGATTTCCTCACTTCTCATTTTTCACAGTTGCCACTTGAGATTTCATACACGGCAAATTTACTGGGCTCTTCTTCACTCAGCACCCACTTTCTAGTTTTTGGCTGCCAGAAAGTCAAGTCACATGAGTGAGCATATATTAAATTCTTAGCATGAGCCAGGCACTGTGCTAAAGATTCCAATCCAAGCAAAAATAGTGATAGTCCATGCCCTCAATACGTAAAAAAGGAACTGAAAAACGGGGTAGAGGGAAAGGTCCCAGATAGGGGCATGGTGGTGATGTCCAGAGACTGATGTCCAGGGCTGGTCTGGGCCTTTCTTCAAAATGGAACTTGTGGAGGCAACTCGCCAGTGGGTGAAGGAGGCCACAGGAGTGGAGAGAGAAGGCAATGGGAGCCTTGTGGCAAAGCCTGCAAAGAAAAAATCCACTGCTTTGGACTCCCCTAGGGCATTTGCCTGGTGGTGGGATCAAGTGGAAGGCCATGTATACTTTGGTGACATACTCTATTAATCCCAATTATTTTCCAGAGCTGGAGCAATGGATCAGGGGTGGGGAACCTGTGGCCTCAAGGACACAGGTGGCCCTCTAAATCCTCAAGCATGGCCCTTTGATTGAATCCAAACTTCACAGAATAAATCCCCTTAATAAAAGGATTTGTTCTGTAAAACCTGGACTCAGTTGAAAGGCCATACCCAAGGACCTAGAAAGCCATGTGTGGTAGGTTCTCCCATAGTGTTTTAACATGGAGATATTCTCCAGAGTCTCTGATGCTTACTCTTGCTATTCCTGCCAAATTTCAGGGTGCAGGCTAAAAGCTTTTAGAATGGTGACCAGCACACAGTAGGCCCTTAACAAATGTTTGTTGGTTTTGTCTTACACATCACTATGTGGTGCTTGAATTTTTTGTTTTAGGGTTTTGTTAATCCATTCAAATGCATTTCTTTCCCTTTCCCCCAGCTTTTCTTACCTTCTCTGCCTGGACAGGAGGGGGAAACCTTGCAACAAATGTGCAAAGCTGAGGAAAACAAATTCCTGCCTTGGCCATATCCAAACATATATGTCTCATTTTGTGTCCTAAGCCCATCACCTCTCTGTCAGGAGATAAGTATGAGGGTAGCCTGCATTATCGTATCTGCCCTCTGGCATCAAGGTTGGTCATTGCCTCGATCAGAGTTCTTATATCTTTCCAAGTTGTTTTTCTTTTACACTGTTGGCTTCTTTGTACGAGTTCTGATTCTTCTCACCTTACTCTGCTTTAGTTCATGCAAGTCAATCCAAATTTTTTGGAAGCTGTCTCTCTTGTCCTTTCTTTGAACCTATATCATTCCTGGTTCAGCCATATTCCAACTGATGGACACTCTCTTAGCTTCCAGTTCTTTGTGCTAACAAAGAAAGCTACTACAAATTGTTTTGTACAAATAGGGCCTTTCCCTCTTTCTTTGATCTCTTTGGGGTATAGGCCTTGTAGCACTGTCTGAGTCATTGTTTAGTGACTTGATTATATTGTGTTCAGTTAAGGCGGTGTATAATCAGCTTAATTTTCTATATTTGTTTTGTGGATTTTTTGGCCCTAATATAGTTTTTCTAAAGGTACTATGTACAGCTGAGAAATAGGTGGTTTTTTTTAATGAGACCTTTATCGGGAAAACTTGATGCAAAGATTTTTTGCCCAGTTAACTATTTCTCTTCTGATTTGAATTGTGTTGATTTTGTTTGGGTAAAGACTTTCACATTTTATATGATGACAATTGGGTATTTTATTTTCAGGGCTCCTCTCTATTCTTTATTTGGTTATGAACTCTTCCGGTACCCACAGATCCAAAAGGTAATTTCTTCCCTGCTAATCTATTCTGTTGATGATGTAACTTCTCATATGAATGTCATGTATCTTGGTGGACATCGAACTTTCAAATCTGTCCTACTTGTGATATTTCCCTCTAATCTCCACCCTGTTTTTCCAGTTCCTTTTTTACGTATTGAGGGCATGGACTATCACTATTTTTGCTTGGATTTGAATCTTTAATTTCTGCCAGATAGCTTTCCAGCTGTCCAAGTAGTTTTTGTCCTTACCCCTTACTCTAGGCTACTAGGTTTTGTTTGGTTTGGTTTGGTTTTGCTTTTGTATGTTGAACCCTGAAGTGGGCTGTCTTTTTAAACCTGTACCAAATCCTTTTTAAAAATAAGTTAATTTAGTTATATTTAGCTTTCAACATTCGCTTCCATAAGTTTTAAATTTTCTCCACCTCCCTCCCCTCCCCCCTCCCCAAGACAGTGTGCAATCTGATTGTTTCAACAATCTGGCTAGCAGCTTCTGTGGGGGTATAAGATCCACCCACAGCCAGCACCCAGAAAGCTGCTAACAGCACAGGTTCTTTTGATCTGCTTAACTAAGGAAAGCAAGGTTAAGGGGTTGGCAAGCTTACTTTAATTCAGCATACAAATATCATTCACTTAGTTCAGGGAAAAAAGCCAGCACACTGAACTTCAGAGCAAATTACAAACAAATTACAAACATTAACAGACAGACCAAATATAGATTCATAGTTACCAACATCTAGGTTCAGCCCGGGAGCTCAGAACAAGGGCTGGCCCAGAGTCAGGCATACCACCACTGCTGCGCCAAAGAGCTCCGAGGAAGAGGAGGCCAACCCCTGGTTTTTATATCTTTTTCAGCATCAGCGGTGAGTCACACATGCGACTCACCCACGTGACCTAGAATTGTCACAAAGAGGTGACTTAAACCCACGTGGTCTAAGAGCCTCTGCTCTCCCAGACGTGTAAACTAGGCCCTCCCTGGAGTTAGCCCCACTTTGGGCCCTACCTTAGGTGCCAATCCACACCCAGTAAGGTTTTACACCTAATAGGGGTTTGGGCCTGGGGCTTAGCACCTAGTAAGGCTCAATGAAATACACTAAATTACTCAAAAGGGAACAAAAGCCAAACTATTCAAGGGCACTTGGTGAACTAAGTGCTAAGGAGCCCATTTTGCTTACCAACACACCGATATAGGCTCTACATACACATTCCTATTAAACACATTTTCACATCAGTCATATTGTATAAAAGAATGGGAATGAATGGGAGGAACCATGAGAAAGAGAAACATAAAACAAGAAAATAGTTTGCTTTGGTCTGCATTGAATCTCCATATTTCTTTTTCTGGATGTGGATGGCATTTCCACCATGAGTCTCTTGAAATAGTTTTAGGTCCTTACGTTGCTAAGAAGAGCTAAGTCTATCAAAATCAGTCCTCCACACTTTGGCTGTTACTGTGTACAATGTTCTCCTGGTTCTGCTCACTTCACTCAACATCAGTTCATGTAAGTCTTTCCATGTTTTTCTGAAGTCCACCTGTTCATCATTTCTTATAGCACGCTAGTATTCCATCGCATTCATATACTACAACTTGTTCAGCCATTCCCCAATTGATGGGCAATCCCTCAATTTCCAGTTCTCAGCTACCACAAAAAGAGCTGCTATATAAATATTTTTTTTACACATGGGTCCTTTTCCCATTTTTATGATCTCTTTGGGATATAGCCCTAGAAGTGGTATTGCTGGGTCCAAGGGTATGCTCATTTTATAGCCCTTTGGGTATAGTTCCAAATTGCTCTCCATAATGGTTGGATCAGTTCACAACTCCACCAACAATGCATTAGTGTTCCAATTTTCCCACATCTTCTCCAACATTTGTCATTTTCCTGTTTTGTCATGTTAGCCAATCTGATAGTTGCGATGTGGTACCTCAGAGTTGTTTTGATTTGCATCTCTCTAATCAGTAGTGATTTAGAGCATTTTTTCATATGACTATAGATAGCTTTAATATCTTTCTCTGAAAACTGCCTGTTCCTAACCTTTGACTTTTTATCAATTGGGGAATGACTTGTGTTCTCATAAATTTGACTCAGTTCTCTATATATTTTAGAAATGAGGCATTTATCAGAGACATTAGTTGTAAAAATTCTTTCCCAGTTTTCTGCTTCCCTCCTAATCTTGGTTGCATTGGCTTTGTTTGTCAGTACCAAATCATTTTGATGATTACTGCTTAGTAGCATAGTGTAAAATCTTAATAGTATACAATGAAATGCTGGGCCTCCTTCCTGTCCGCTTTTTTCATTATTTCTTGTGAGATTCTTGACTTTTTGTTCTTCCAGATAAATTTCATTATGTTTTCCAACTCTATTGTAGCCCTTTGATAGTTTGGTTGGTACACAGCTGAGTAAGTAAATTAGGAAGGTTTGTTATTTTTTATTGTATTGGCTTGACCCCCATATGAGGGGTTAATATTTCTCCACTTATTTAGATCTGTCTTTATTTGTGTAAAGAATGCTTTATGTTTGGGTTCATATGGTTCCTGTGTGTGAATTGGTAAGTAAACTCTCAAGTATTTTATATCATCTATAGTGATTTTAAATGAAATTTCTCTTTTTCTCTTTTCCTGCTGGATTTTCTTGGCAATGTATAGGAATACTAATGACTTAAATGAATGTGTTTTTATATCTTGCAACCTAGCTGAAGTTATTAATTGTTTCAATTAATTTTTAGTTGACTCTTTAGGGTGCTCTGGGTAAACCATCATATAATCTGTTAAAAGCAACACTTTTGTTTCCTTTTCGCTTACGTGTATTGCCCCAATGTTTTTCTCATCTTATTGATATAGCTAGTATATCTAGCACAAATCAAAATATGGCAGTCCATTTCTTCTGTGCTTTCCAGTGTTTTTTTTTTTTAGCAGAAATGAGTATCATATTTTGCCAAATGCCTTTTCTGTGTCTGTCGCTATAATCATGCCATTTTTTGTTTTTGTTATTAGTATGTTGATTATATTTATCATTTTCTTAATATTAAAACAACTCTGCATTCCTAGTTTAATTTTAACCTGGTCGTAGAGTATTACATTTTTAAAAAACTGCTGTAGCCTCTTTGTTAAAGTTTTTCTAAAGGTGCTATGTACAGTTGACAAATGGGCGCTGCTGCTTTTTTTTTAATGAGACCTTTATTAGAGAGAACCTTGCTGCAAAGGGTTTTTCCCCCAGTTAACTGTTTCTCTCCTAATTTTACTTATATTGGTTTAGTTTGAATAAAAACTTTTAAATTTTATATTATCACATTTGCGCATCTTCCGGTATCATCTCTATCCCTCATTTCATCATGATTGTTTTAAGAATTTAACATTTTTGCATTAGTTTTCCTTAGGTATGTTGGTCTCTATAGTTTTCTTTCCTCATTCTGACTCTCCCTGGTTTAGGCATTAAAATCATATTGGTATAATAGCAAAAATTTGGGAAGATGTTTTTTGTTCTTATTTTTACACCAGGTTGCCAAATGTCAGGATTAACTGTTCTTTAAATGCTTGATAAGCTTTGCCTGTAAATCCATCTGATCTTAGGGTTTTATTGTTTTAGAATTCATGTATGGTCTGTTCAGTTTGGTTCAATTTACTGATTTGGGTTACTTCAATTCTCTATTTCTTGTGGTAATCTGGGCATTTTATATTTTTGGAAATTTTTATTCATTCCATTAAAGTTTTTGGTTTAATTGGCATGAAATGGGAGAAAATAGCTTCTTTCTTTTTTTTTTAAAGTTACATATCAAGAACATTTTTAGCATTTATTTTTATAAGATTTTGAGTTACAAATTTTCTCCCTCCCTCTCTTCCCTCCCCTCTTCTGAAAATGGTAAGCAGTTTGTTATAGTTTATACATATGCTATCATGTAAAAATATTGTCATATTAGTCACAGTTGTGAAAAAAGAAACAGATTTTTAAAAAAAACCACAACAAAGAATAAAGTAAGTGAAAAAAAAAATATGCTTTGATCTGCAGTCAGAGTCCATGAGTTCTTTATCTGGATGTAGATAGCATTTTCCTCCATGAGTCCTTTGTATTTGTCTTGGATCATTGTGCTGCTCAGAAGAGCTGACTCATTCATAGTTGATCATCACACAATGTTACTGATACCATGTGCAATGTTTTCCTGGTTCTGCTCATTTCACTTTGTATCAGTTCATATAAGTCTTTGCAAATTTTCTGAAATCTGACTGCTCATCATTTCTTTTAGCACAATAGCATTCCATTACATTCACATGCCACAGCTTGTTCAGCCATTCCCCAATTGATGGGAATCCCCTTAATTTCCAATATTTTGCCACCACAAAAAGGGCTGCTATAAATATTTTTGCACACATAGGTCCTTTTCCCTTTTTGTGATCTCTTTGGGATACAAGAAAATAGTTTCTAATGATTTCTTTTTTGTTGTGACTTCTTTTTAATTTTTGATATTGGTAATTTTGTTCTCCTCGTTTAAAACATCAAATAAGTAAATACTTTGTTATTATCTGCCCCCACCATCTCAAGTTCTTAATTTTATGTTTTTATTCATTCAATATTTGTTTTCAACCTAATTTCTTTAATTTTCAGAATTTTTATTTTGGTGTTTAATTGAGGTTTTAAAATGTGTTAGCTTTCTAAGTTTTTATACCATTCATTATTCTGCTCCTTTTTGTTCATTAAAGACTATAGAAATACAAATTTCCTCCTAAAGACTGCTTTGGTTGCTCCCTATAAATTTTACCATGTGGCCTTAATGTCGTAATTTTGAGGAAATTGTGTATTTTTCCTTTGATTTGTTCTTTGACCCACCACTTCTTTAGGATTAAGTTAGTCTCAAGCTAATTTTTAATCCTTTCTTCACTGGTGCTTAGTTGATTTTTTAAAAAATTACACCGTGTTCAGTAAGGATGAGTATAATATTTCTGTTCTCCATCATTTGATAATGTTTTTATGTCCTAATCCTTGCTCAATTTTTGGAAAGATGCCTTATATAGCTAGGAAATATTTGTACTCCTTTTTTATTTTAAAATGATTTTTATGGATATCTTTGGCTTTTACATTACCTCAATTTCCCCCATATCCTTCTCTTGTCTTCCCACAGAGCCATCCTTTAGAAAAAAAATTTAGAAAAAAAGGGAAAAGGGGAAAAAAACTGGCAAAATGATTAATACCTTGAAAAAAACCTGGCAATCTATGTGATATTCCTCACCCATACACTTCCCTCCACTGCAGAGAAATAGGCAAAGATACCTTATATCTCCTTTATGGGGACGAAGTTCATTTGCATTTGGGCAATTTTCATTTTCAGTTGTTTCCTTGATGACTCTTCCATTTGCATTGTGATGGATGGGCCTTAGTTGCTTCCCTTTGCATAATTTCATCTTTCTTTCCATGGTTCTCTGTATTCATTAGGTTTCTTGTTTCTTATAAAACAGCAATGTTTTATTACATTGAGGTACCATGATTTATCTAGTTATTCCCTAATTGTTGGATATCTCTGTTGTTTCCAGTTCTTTGCTACCACAAAATATTCTGCTCTAAATATTTTGGCACAGCCTTTCTTTTCATCAATTACTTTCTTAGGCTATAAACCTAGCAGTGGAATCTCTGACTCAGCGGGCATAGAATTTTTAACTCCTTTTCTTGTATAATTCCAAATTACCTTCTAGAATGGTTGTACTAATTCACACTTCTGCCAATACTACAATACAATGCACCAGTCTTTCTGTAATGGCTCCGATATGGACTTTCCCCATCTTTGCCAACTGGTGAGGGTGAAGGGGGAATTAATTGTGGAATAATATATAAGCCTAATTTCTGCCAAATAGTAGTTCCTCTCAAATAGGGAGTTCTTTTCCAATTATTTTATGTTTTCAGTTTTATCAAATAATGGGTTATTGAGTTGCGGTATTTTTGATTTCTCCTCCCCTCTTCCCATTAGAATGTAAATTCATTTCTTTCTTTGGATTCAAATTCCTAGCTGAGCACCTGGTCCACAGTAGGTGCTTACTGAACACGTTAGTTCTCCCCTTCTTTACATTGATGTATGTGTTTTTAAACAAAGAACAAATGCTTTTGATAATTGCTGCTTTACAATATAGTTTGAGATCTGGAAATAGAACTTCCCTTCATGCCTGCCCCCCCCCCCCATCATTTCCCTTGATATTCTAGATCTTTTGTTCATCCAAATGAATTTTGTTATTTTCTCTAGTTTTAGAAAGTAGCCCTTTGATAGTTTGATTGGTAAAACATTAAAACGCTTTGTAACTGAGTCGAGAGACCTTCAAATATTTCGTGTGTTTTGTTATTTAGAACGAGATTTCCCTATTGTTGCCTCTCAGTGTTTGTTATTATACAGAAGTACTGTTGTTTTTGTGGGTCTATTTTTGAGCCTGCTACTTGGCTGAAGTTATAGTTTCAATTAGATCCTTTGCCAATTCCCTAGGATTTCTGAAGCAAATCATTATGTCGCCTATAGAGGTATGGCTTTATCTCTTCTTCGCCAATCTTTATGCCTTTCATTTCTTTATCTTATTGCAATGTTTCTGGGACTAAATCCAATAATAATGGAGAAAGTGAAGGCATCCTTGATTTACCCCTCTATTTCGTGGGTAAGCTTATAGCATATCCCCACTGAATATGATGTTTGCTTTTTGTTTTAGATAGATGCTTTTTATGTTGTTGAAACAATCTCTGTACTTTGTGTGGGTTTGATTTCAGCATAAAAGATTTTTTATTTTTGTCAAAGGCATTTTCTACATTTATTGAGATGATTGTGTGATTTTCAACATTTCATTTTTAACGTGATTATGTTGATTTCATCATGTCAAATCCTCTTTGCATCTCTGCTATAGATCTAGCAGGACCATAACGAAGAATTTTTAGGATGAATTGATACAGTGCATTTGACAGATTATGCAAAATTTGCAAATGGATATTCAGGAATGATATTAGTCTGTAGTCCTTTCTTTTCCCTTCTCTGGTTTAGATTTAGGATTGTTTTTGTCTCTTGACGCAGCTGGATGCCACAGTAGATAGAATGTTGGGCCTGGAGTCAGAGAGACCTGTGTTCAAATCCTACATCAGACATATAGTATCTGTGTGACCTTGGGCAAGTCATTTAACTGCTTTCTACCTCAGTTTCCACAACTGAAAAATGGGGCTAATAATAGCACTTACCTTCCAGGCTTGTTGTGAGGATCAAATGTAAAAGGAAAGCACTTTGTAAAGTGCTTAGCATGGTATTTACAACATAGCAGACACTTAAGAAATGATTGTTCCCTTCCCTTTATACAGAGATTTTGGTAGAGTGTTTTCTCCTCAATTTTTGAAAATAATTTTTATTGTATTGTTGTCAATTCCCCTGTAAATCCATCTCTTCCAGCTTTTCCCCCCTTTGCTAGTTCCTTTATTGTTTCATTTCCTTTTCAATTAAAGCCTCTAATTAGTGCTATGTTTGAGGGTTTTACATTCTTTCACAATAGGCTATTTGGTACTCAGTTTTGTTGCCATTTACTTGTATAGTAGTTTCTGATAATCTTTTTGTATTCTGGTTTTGTTATGATTTTACATTGTTAATTTGTTGATTTTCTTCTTTATTTTAAAAATCAATTTGGCTAAAAGCTTATCAATTTTTTTTTCTTTTCAAAGAACCAGATTTTAGTAATGTTTATTATTTCTCTAGGTTTTTTTGGTATCTATTTTTTCTATTTCTCCTCTAATTTTCAAGATTTCCTCTTTTGTGCTTACTTTGAGTTTCTGATTTAAAAAACCGCACATTCAATACATTAATCCTCTCTGCTTTTTAATTTTATTAATGTATTTTTGGGATATGTATGTGTGTGTTTGTGCACACGCATGCCTAATTTTATCTCTCAGATTGCTTTATCTGCATCCATGAAATTTTGGTATGTTGTTTTATCATTTTTT
Source organism: Trichosurus vulpecula (assembly GCF_011100635.1). Classification (NCBI taxonomy): domain Eukaryota; kingdom Metazoa; phylum Chordata; class Mammalia; order Diprotodontia; family Phalangeridae; genus Trichosurus; species Trichosurus vulpecula. The sequence goes on along the minus strand of NC_050582.1, from coordinate 5,170,314 downwards.
GTGCCTCTCCCCTTTAAAATATAGTACTTTGTCCTTACGATCAATTTTGCTTAATCTGTTTTAAGGCTACCCTGTACCCTTCTGTTTGTCAACCTTTTCCCTTGTATTGAAGATTTAATGATTTCTTTTTCTTTTTTTTGTTTAGTAACCTAATTCTTCCTCCCTTCCTTAATTTTTCCTTTCAGTTAAGTATTTAGGGCAAAATCTCCTTATTTTCCTCCCCTTCAACTTATTGTGTTTTTTTAAAATATTTTTCTTTTCTGTGCCCTTATCTAAGGATTATCTTACCTTATTATCTTCATTGATTTTCTTGCTGTCCGTTCTGAGCTTCCAGTCTTTGATTTGTAGTGTTTACTTATTTATTCCATCTTTACCCTCTTTCTGTTACAAAATTAAAGTACCAAGTTTGAGCTGCTTCTTCTAAACAATTTCTGTCTTATTGCTGTTGTAAACCTTGTCCCCACCCCATCTCCAACCATTTTTTTTTCCTGTTCTGCCATAGGTTGTCAATCCTTTAGGGATACAATGAGGATAGAAGCATTGTAAATCCCAAACCAAATAGTACAATTCTACTCCCTTCTCACCCTATGATCATTTTCTTTCCTATTTTCTATGCAATCTCCTGCCTGGCTCCATGGTATCCTACCTTTCCAGGTGCCAGTTGCACCCAGAACTAGGACTTCTGTTCTCCTGAGCAAGGATATTGTATATGGGGGAATACACTCTCTCAGAAAAAGTGGTCTTCTTGTGCACCAACTTCCTGAAGATGAGACTCATTGGAAAATTCCCATCTCCACTCCTGAGAGTGTTATTCTCCCCATTGCATCGAAATTTCCCTCTTTCCTAGTTCTCTTTATGCCACCTTACTCCTTCTCCTATAGTCCCTCTTCTTGCAAAGTGACTATAGGAATTATTTTGCTGCATTGGTTACCACTGATTTAATGAGGGCACATCCCCCACTCCCCTTTATTCTCCCATTCACCTCTCTCCTTTTACGCATCCTTCTTTTCTGTAATTTATTCCCACTAGTTCCATTGATTTGTCTGTGGGGAGTAGGTTTGGGATTTAGTCAATGCTACTTTCCACCTGCTCCTCTACTCCCATTGTTCTTATAAATTCCCCTTTCATTTTCTTCCTCTTATGTACTTTTAGAAAGCAATCTTTTAATCACCCCTCTGCTGTTTCTTTTCATTTTAACCCAATAGGTGACTTTGTCTTTCTAGTTTTTTCTTTTTATAGTCTTTCAAGATGTGGTAATTTATTTCTTTTATCTTCTTTGGTAGTAGTATTTATTTATCTTTCTTGAATTTTTGGAGGGTTCTTTGCAAGTCTAATAAGCTGCTCACATCTCTATTTTTTCAGGACTGTCTGAAATGCCTATTATATTAAATGTTCAGCTTTTTCCCCCCATTGATGATTAGGTTCAGGATAGCAAGGCATGCTATTTTGGGTTGAATCTTGAGGTTCCTTGCCCTTTCAGAATATATTACTCTGTTCCTTTCTGGAATTTGTGGTAGATGCTGAATAGTCTTGTGCTATTCAAATTTCATGTTATTTATTTATGTTAGAAAGTCTCCTCTCTCTTTTAGTTGTAGCACTTGTTTGTCATTGAGAGTTCAATTTAACCACTGGTTATTGGAATTTGAAACATAGGGTTTTTGCTTTTTTTTTTTGGAGGTGATCGGTAGATTATTTGAACGGTGCTTTTTTCTGTATCCAGAAAGTCTGGGGAAGTTTTCTTGTATTATTACTTGCAATATGGTGTTTAAGATTCTCATCTTGTCACACCCTGGTGGGGCTTATGATCCTTAAGTTGTCTCTTTAAATCCTGCCTTAGATGGATGTGTCTTACTTGTGTAGAGATCATAGTTTTGCTTCTCTTCTTCCAGACTGTCCTTCACTTTGTGTATTTATATTCTCAATATATTGTTCTCTAGGCTTAAACAGAGATAGCCATGGACTTTTTTGTTTTAAGTAGAGGTTCATTGTTGGCTTGAAAGTTTTTGGTAAACCTAGTTGGCTTTTCAAGATACAATCATGCCATCTGCTTTGAATTCATTTGTGTGAATTCCTCTACTATTTTGCATGTCTTATTTCAATGACTGGAATTTCTGATATAACATGTATGATAAGAATAGGAATCCTTGATCTCTCTCTCTCTCTCTCTCTCCCTCTTTCCTTCTCTCCCTCTCTCCCTCTCTCCATATATATATACATATATATATGTATGTGTATATATATATATACACATACATATATATATATATATATCATTTAGTGTAAATGCAGCTTAAAGTTTTCCTATCTTGTACTCTGTTGGCTCTTGGTTTCAGGTAGATGCTTTTCCCCTGATTTCTTGGGAAAACCCTTTATCCCTTTTCCTCTTATTAAAAACAAACACATATTTACTACTAATAATGTACCTAACAGATGAAAAAAGGCAATGGAAAGGATCTGGAAAGACAGCCTCAAGGGAAATGTCAGCACACAGACCAAAGTTATTACTTGGGACAAATCAGAACAGTCTACACGAATTTGTTGAACTTTTGGAGTGGATCAAAGACACAACCTTTGAGTGTATTGCTTACAGGATACTCATCTGATATAAAAAGGGTGTGGCATACTCGTATTAAAAATAATGTCAGTCTAAAACATTCTGTAAATGCAAGGCCAAAAATGTAGTGATGATGGTAATAGTATCTGAAAGAATTCAGAGAAGAAAGAAAATCAGTGACAAACATGGGCAGTAGGTAATTGATAAAAACACAAATAAATAACAAATATAAAATTTTAATTTATATGTGCTAATTGACCTGAAAGTAAAACTCATTTAAAAACCTACCAACCATAAATCCTTGATCCCTACATTCTGGACAATTTGAGCATTCAGTGATACAATAAGAAACGTACAAAAACGTAATAGGTCCTTAAACCATAATTTAATAGCATGTGATGAAGAAAAAAAGATATAATAATCAAATTTGAATTGCTTAGGTAATACATTTTTAATTGATGGGAAGAAGTGAGTAGTTGATGTAGGGAAAATGCACATGGAATATTCACAAATGGATCTCATCCATCATCATAGAGAGTCCCTATAGAAAATTTTTAAAATGCAGAAAATAAAAGAAGCATGATTGAAGAAAATGAAGATTAATAAAAACCTCAGCAAATGCTTACTGCATGGACACTGAAATACAACTTTGGAAGACCCATGGGACACACATGAAGAGGCTTTTAGAAAGAGGAAGAAAAGGAGAGCATAAATGAACCAAATTGCTACCCAAAAGAACAAAGCAATAAAGGAAAGGAAGATTTTTCGATTAAAGGTGATAGAAAAATGGGAAAAGCAGGAGTTGTAGTTGTGAAAAGACAAAATTAACAAACCATTAGTAAATTTCTTCCAAAGAGAATTTAAAATGACAACCATACAAATGGAAAAGGGGTCATATGGGAGGTTTTCCCTATCATGCTGTTTCCATGCAAAACCATACAACTCAAACCAGGCCATTTAGTTTATTTCTTGGTTTGGTTCAGGAGGCCCAGAAATGATGAGATGGCATGTCTAACACTTAATGTCCATGTGATCTTGGGAAAGTCTCTTAATCTTCCTGGCCCTCAGTGTCATCATCTATAAAATGAAGGTATTAGTTGGCCTCTGAGCTCCCTTCCAACTCTACATTCCATGATCCTTTGATACTATTTCTTCTTTGCCTCTCTTATCCTATTTTTTTGAAAAGGGTAGGGGGAAATAATAGGAAGTATAATTAATAAATATTAAGCACCTACTATGTGCCAGACACTGTGCTAAGCACTAGGGTTACAAAAAGAGGCAAAAGACAGTCCCTGTCTTCAAGGAGCTTACAATCTAATGGAGAAGACAACATGCATATATATATATATATATATATATATATATATATACACACATATATATATTAATATATATATATTAATATATATACACACACATACATACAATGCAAGCTATGTACAAGATAAACAGGAAACAATTAACAGAAGGAAGGCACTACAATTAAGAGAGGTTCAGGAGGGCTTTCTATAGAAGGTGGGATTTTAGTTGGAAGCCAGGGAAGTTACTTGACAGAGTTGAGGAGGGAGAGCATTCCAGGCATGGGAGACAGCCAGAGGGAATGCCTGGATCCAAGAGATGGAGTGTCTTGCTCATGGAACATCCAGGAGGCCAGTGTCACTGGATAGAAGAGTGCATGTTGGGGAGTAGTGTGTAAGAATACTGGAACGGTGGGGGGGGGGATAGGTTATGAAGGGCTTTGAAAGCCAGATAGAGGATTTTGTATTTGATCTTGGAAGCAATAGGGATCCACTGGAGTTTATTGAGTAGAGGAGGTGACATTGTCAGACTTGTGCTTTAGGAAAGTTACTTTAATGCAGTGCTTCTTAAACTGTGGGTTGTGACCCCATGGGGTTGCGAAAAATTTGGCAACAGCAAAAGGTTTCTGCATGTGCAGCGACAAAAAATTAGAAATGAAACAACGAATCTGAAGTGTTTCTGGCAGTGATTGCCTGTGTTGCATTGCAACTTCAATGCAGCCTTGGTTTTGAATAAATAGCATGCACACTTTGTACTGTGCATGCCCTCAGGCCATGAAACCCCAGCAAATGCTGCCCCAAAATGAAGAGGGGTCGCCAGTGGAAAAAGTTTAAGAAGCCCTGCTTTAGTGATGAATGGAAGATGGATTGATGTGGAAGCAGGCAGACCCACCAGCATGTTATTGCAGTAGTTCAAGTGTCAGGTGATGATGGTCCACCCAAGAGTGGTGGTAGTGTTAGAGGAGAGAAAGGGGCATATTTGAGAGATGTTGTAGAGGTTAAACCAAAAGGTCTTGGCAACAAACTGGATCTGGGGATGAGAGATAGTGAGAAGTTGTCAATCCTTGGCAGTAGATTGATTATGGAGGATGAGAGATAGTAAGAAGTCCAGGATGATCCCTAGGTTGTGAGTCTGAGGGAGTGGGAGGATGGTGTTGCCCTCTACAGTAATAGGGAAAGATATGAGGGGAGAGGGATTTAGGGGGAAAGACAATGAGCTCTGTTTTGGACATTCCAAGTCCAGTTCAAGATGTCGGAAAGGCAGTTGGAGATGTGAAATTGGATGTCCGCAGAAAATTTGGGGCAGGATAGGTAGATTTGGGAATTACCATCATAGAGATGGTAATTAAATCCATGCAAGCTGATGAGAACACCAAATGAAGTAGTATAGAGGCAGAAGAGGAGAGGGCTCGGGACAACTCTGAGGGACACCTATGATCAGAGAGTGTATAAAACCATGAATCTATCTACCTGCTGTAGCTGATGCTCTCAGATTTATCTAGCCTTGTCTAGAAGAAAATTGAGGGATTATCTTGACTTATTTATGTCTGGATCTTTTCCTTGTAACAGCATCATTGTAGAAAAGTATGAAATGTCATTTGCAAAAATATTGGTTATCTAAGAATTATCATTCTCCCTCCCCTTCCCCCCCCAATAAAACAAACTTATGCAGTCCCAATATGGTCACAGTAGATTTACCCCCCCAAATTTACCAGGAAGAAGGAATCCCCTTCTTATGGCATTTGTAAATAGAGTGGTACACAATAGCTTTCAGGTAAATAATGTGTGCTCTGTCTTAATTGATATCATAAAATTCAAAATCACAGACCCATTTTTGCTAAGATAGAAGCAAAAATAACGCTAAAATTTAGTCAATTTTTGTGACAGTGCCATATGCGGCTGAGAATTATATGTGTCTTTATCTTTTGTTAGTTTTGTTTGATTCTGAAAAGGGGTACATTGAGGTGTTTCCCTATTATAGCCTTACTAAATATTTCTTGCTATAACTCATTTAACTTTAAGTATTTCGAATCTATGCTGTTTGGTATATATGTGTTAATTCATTGTCTGTAGTGCCTTTAAATGTAATGTAATCTCTCTTCATCTCTTTTAACTGAGTTTATTTTTGCTTTGTCTTTATCTGAGATAATGATTTCTATTCTGTGTGAATTATTGTTTTTCAAGTATGTATCTTGCAAACAGTGTTTCATTGGATTCTGCTTTCTATCACTTGCTAACTTTTTCCATTCAATGAATGAATTTATCCCATTTACATTCATGGTAGTCATGGTTACTTGAGTATTTTCTTCCACCCTATGCTATTCTACTTTCCTCTCTCTTTGGCCCCCGGTTCCCTCTTTACAAAGAATGGGGCAGTAAGGAGCATAGACATTACACATAATCTATGCTTGATACAATCTATTTCTATTCTTTCCTTTGCCAAGACTTCAATCATAGGTTCTTGCCCTCTTTTCCCCTTTCCTTTTTTAATCTGCCCTCATTATCCATGTTTTTGTGCCTTCCTGAACCTACTCTCCTTCTTCTTGCCCTCTCTTCCAGTTTCCCTTTGAGTTGTATGTATTTCTGTGTGTACCTGTGCTCCACACCATTGACTAGTTCAGATGAAAGTGAGCTCCAAATGACACTTTTCTCACTTCTTCTCCTGGTTTGCATCCAGATTGTGGGAGATAATAAATTTCCCTCCCCTTTCTTCTTGAGTTTATTTCTTTCCCCCTCCCTTTTCTTTCTTCTTTTGATATCAAAACAGAAAAGCACTCCCAGGTCCTTTGTCCTATTCAACTCCCTCGAAGACATTAAAGTTGAGTTCAATGTAACATTTATTAAGTGCTTACTATATGCCAGGCACTGTGCTAAGCACTGGGGGTTCAAATGAGGTTAAAAAAGACAGTCCTTTCCTTTCAGGAGCTTAAAATGGAATGGGGAAAGGCAATCTATAAAAGGAAGCTGGAATGAAGTTGGGAGGGGGACAGTTGGGGGCATCACATTCTGTGGATTCCAAGCCAAGTTGCAGATGGAAAGTGGAAAGTTCTGAAGAGACACGTGTTTCTTTTCCCCCTGATTATTATGTAGACATTTTGTCCTTGCTCAAATATATTTACTTTTGCATTTCAAAATTCCTACTCATCTCTTTAAAAAATCAGAAATACTTATAAGGCTTCTATTTCACCCAATACCCCATTTCCTTCTTTAGGATTATACTCATATTTGTGGGGTAAGTGAATCTTGGTTATAACCCTTTATCTCTTACCTTTTGGAATATCATATTCCTAGCTTTCCTCTTAAGTGGTATAGCCATTAATTTTGTCCCAGAAGCTCTGAATTTGGGCTATGAAGTTTCTGAGAGTTGTTGCTGTCATAAAACGGGTCATTTGACTCTGCCAAGGATGTCATTGGGTAATGGTCATTTGGGTCTATGTCCATTTGCTCATTTCCCCTTAAAATGATATGAAGATTTCTGGTAAAACAAAGTCTACGGATGTTAGTCATGTTTCGTATGTTAGTCATTTCTGCATAGAGTCTGCCACCCGCCCAGACTTATGCCCTACTTTCTAACTAAGAAAAAGCATTGTGGGAGAAAAACAAAGGCCCTCATTGGCCATGGTCTGTCCTGTCACTGCCACTCCAGTCCTGTTGAAGTGTGAGGTAGCGTTTGATTCAGGCTCTTTTGATCTTGGCTTCTTTGGACGGACTCCTGAACAGAGTAGATTTTCTTTCTCATAGGCAACCATACTCTTTTCAGAACAGTCATCATTTTCCTTATTTTCAGAAAGATCCAAATGAAATACTTTCCCCCATAACTATTGCACCTCAGGGATTCCACTGTGTATGCTTCTGTGTTCACCTTCAATAATTTGGTCTTGAGTCCTTTGCTTGCTTGTTTTATTTCCTTTAAACAGTCCTCCACTTTCTTTGTCAAAGAGCTTTCTTGTGCTTATAAGTAATGAGACCATGCTTTGACTAACCTGGAAACTGTAGTGCTTTGGATTATTCTTTGAAAACATGTCTCGTAATCTGTTCTCTAGGATCAAGTTTATCTATAAAATTACTTGGTTCTTTGATAACTTTTTGCTTTGGGTTGGCATGCCCTGGAAGTGTTTATTCTGGGCTTGTTACATTCATTGTAGGTTTATTTATACCACAGCGCATGATCAATTTTTATAGAGCTATGGTAGGATGCTTTTGCTGTTTCTGATAGATATGTTTATGCTATCCTTAGAGTGTCACCATTAGTTGGTCAAACCCCTTTGTCCTTCTATGAGGCAGAGTTTGGTTATGAGCAATGGATTTGCAATTTGGCTAGCTCTTCCTTCAAGATATTGGACACTATTCATTTGGTCCATGGTAGCTCCCATTGAACTTAGGCTATTTCTCGGGTTTGCTGTGAATGCCAATTTTTATTAATGCTTTCTTGGAAAGCATGATTACAAATTCTTTGTTGGAATTGCTTGAAGTATTTAAATCTTATTCTATCTAGCCCTTTGCTTTTACTCTGAGTTTTCAATTGAGCATTTCTAGTGGGAAGCAAACATTTAGATTTTTGTTTCTCTTTTCACTTTTAAAAATAGGGTTTGTGGTTTCTTCCAATAAAAACTTTTGTGTGTGTTTTCATACATACAAGTATATATATGAAAACACACACATACACATTTTCCTAAAAAGACTCACCTCATCTGCTCTGGGGCTCCTACGGATTCTGCCCAGTCCCCAATATCTTGAGGTTCACTTTCATGGTGTCTATCTTTTTCCTCGGTTTTCCTTTTTATTCTTTTGGTGGGAGGGAATACATTTTTTAAAATCATTGTCTGCCCAGATAATAACATGGTTCAGAATCCTTCCTCCCTGACTTGAAGCATTCTTTGTTTGCTCATGCAACATCTTTCTAGGTTTACATATTTCAATCCCTGCCCTGCCTTATGTTAGCTATGGGCTTGGTAGAATTTTCAACTTAAGTTATTTGCTCACATCATTAATTTTATATTGTTAACATTTTTCCAAGAGGTTCTCCTTCCTGCCTATCCCCTCCCCAAGAATGTTTTAACGACACCCCCAAATCTGTGCTATGTCTCCTCGTCATTGTACGTAGTCATTGTCTCCAAGCTGTGTGTTTTCAATGACTCGTCATTCAGGATGTCATTATCTAGTCTCCATTTATGTCTGTGTTTTTTGCTTGTCTTTTCTAGAGTCATTACTAGTTTTGCTGTGGTCTCTAAGGGTATGCTTTAAATTTGCATGTTTTGCCATTTTTTCATAATTGTTTTGTATCTGAGTACATCATGTATTTTTATAACCATACTTCAGCATTCTGTGAAACATATGTATATACTCTGTAACACTTGGATAGGGAAGATGCCATCATTTTTCAAATTCACTTTTTTGAATAGTTTGCTTTTAGTGTTTATTTTTTAGATGTATCTAGTTAGGAAAGGCGACTGTTCATTTCATACAATTGTTCTCTTACTATCTGTCTTGTAGCAATTTGGCTAGCTTTCCATTCATGAATTTAGATGCTACACCATGTGTGGCATGTATATTTAATATTGTTTATGCTACCTTAAGCACAATTTATTCTTGTTTATGCCTGTTGATGCTCAGAATAATCGCTTGCCAAGTAATAATTTTATTTCCTATTTTTTAAAAATCTCTTTACACCTAGTACATGTTCTAGCACTGAACTCTCTGTATGTCTGTTAATTTTTAAATATCTTTTCCTGTATGCAGTGAAATGTTGGCTTGTGGTGGTCTCTATTCTTCCATTCTTTCATCTTACTGGACTTGTATCCATTCCCATTTAGGTTACTAAAATACTATGCTTATTTTCTCCAGTTTCTGGACATTGAGTCATTCATTCTTGCATGTGAGGCACAGCCTTCGAATTGCTTTCTTTTTTGTTCTAGTTATTAGGTGAATTTTCTGTTACACATATGTCCTTGGTGTCGTCTTATTTTTTCCTTACCTTGGAAAAAAATCTAATTTTATAAAGAAAACTTATTTCTGTCTCCTGCTCTTAAATAGAGGATGCCCAAGGTCTTAGAGCACTTTTAAGCTTTAGCAGCACTAACATTTTGGGACATCAAATATGCATTGGGGAATAGTGTCATCTTTACAATATTAATGCGATCTGCCCTTCAATATTGAGTTTCTCCAGTTGTTTTGATCTTCCTTGATCATTATGCCTTTGTTCTTAATAGCTCTCCCATAGTTCTTGCATATTCTTAAGTGTGTTAAAACAGGTAACTGAGGATTTTTTTGGTTATAAATCAGGTTTTCCTTTTTTATGTGGTACTCATATCTATTACTAACACAAATGTGAAAATCTGGGTAAACCTTCTATTCTATGACTTTGATGGCCTCATGGCTTCCCTGAATCATTTTGAAAGACATAGTTGGCTTTTCAAGATATGTCAATGTCATCTACTTTGATTTTATTTGCTTGAATTCCTCTAGTATCTAGTCTTACTGAAATGACCAGAATTCTGATATTCTGAATAGGAATCCCTGATTTGAAAAACCAGAATTAGCTGTTTAGCAGAAATGCATTTGAGGATTTTCCCATCACTTTCCATGTTATACTATGTTGGCTCTTGGTTCCAGATAAATGTCCTTTGCTTATTTTTAGGGAAATCTCTTTGTTCATATTCTTCTTGTTATATTTATCAAGAATGAATGCTTAACACAAGGGCACCCCATCTTTCTTCTCCTCCAAAAAAAACAACCAGGAACATTTTTACTAAGAGCTCCGTAACAGACCAAAACAGCCCAACCTATCAACCAAAAACAAAACCAAAAGAACCCATGGAAAGGAGCTGGAAAGCCCTAAGACAAAGATCTTCTATGATAAATGGGGCTAAATATGAAGGAACATCAAGGGATTTAATAGTCCAAAGAATAGAAGTATAGCATTTAGCTTGTTAGCCTAAGAATTAGAGAAGATCAGGATAGACAACCCCAAGGAAAATATCAGCAATGGTCTTAATGGTCTAGTGATTCTATTGAACTTGCTGAGTAGATAAGAAACACAACCTGTGACTATGTTGCTTGTAGGAAACTTGTCTGTTGTAAAAAGAGGTGTACATCCATGTAAGCTTTTTTAAGCACTTGCTATGTGCCAAGCACTGTGTGCTAAGTATGGCAGGCTAAAACGTTCTGTAACTGCAACATCAAAAAAACGTAGGGACAGTGGTAATGAAAGAATTCAGAAAAGGAAAAAAAAATCAGTGATAAATGAGGGCAGCAGGTAATGGGGAAAGGAAAAGGAACAGATAGAAAACCTCAATGCATACATAGATGCCAAGCAGCTTGAAAGCAGAGAATTTTAACTGTAAATCCTTAATTCATATGGTCCAGGCATTTTGACCATTCAATGATACAATAAGAAACGTACAAAAGCATAATAGGAGACTTAAGTCTTACTTTAAAAGCATGTGACGAAGCAAATAAAATCTAATAATCATGTTTGAACTTTGCAGCTAATTGTTAATTAGATATATGGGAAGGAGTAAAGCGCAGAATAAGGGATAATATACAAGGAACACTTATACATTGGTCCCATATGATGTCACAGAGGAGCCCAATAAGAAAAAAGGTTCTAATTGTTAGACTATTACTCAGTAAAGCTGATGAACACAAGCCTTAGTTATGTCTACATGGGCATGGCAAAACATCACTCAATATCTTTTGGGGTAATTTTTTTTACCCAGTCTTAATTGATATCATAATCAATATTAGGCCCAGTTCATTGCCTCCCACCTCTGGAATGTGCTCCCTCCTCTTCCTGCCTCCTTTAGTCCCAGCTAAAATCCCACCTTCTACAGGAACCCTGCCCAAGCCCTCTTCATTCTAGGGCCTCCCCCCTGTTGATTTTTCCCTATTTATTCTGTATGTAGCTTGTTTGGACATAGTTGTTTGCATGTTATCTCCCCCATTTAGATTGTGAGCTCCTTGAGGGATCATGTTTGTACCTCTTTTTGCATCTCCAGTGCTTAGTACATAGCACTTAATACCTAGTACATAGCCACTTAATAAATGCTTGTTGACTGACTAACACTCAAAACTACAGACCTCTCTGGCTAATAGAGAAGCAAAAATTGGAAACAAAATATTAGCCGGTAGAATATCAGGGGGAGAGGGGGAAGGGGAGAGGGAAGGAGACAAAATTTCATGACCAAGTGGGTATTGTACCAGATGTGCAAGGCTGGTTCATCATCCACTGTCAACATAATGAAATGTATAAATGTATAAACTGTAAAACTCGCACCCCATCAAAGTCATGTGGTGATGTGCAGAAATATGTGAAAAGCTCTTAGGAAAAGTTAACATTAATTCATGAGAAAAACAATGATTTTTTTTGGGGGGGGAGTGTGTCTAATGTTGGTATGAGTGCCTCCTGCATTGAAACCCAATTCAGTGATGAAACCTAAGCAAACCTGGTAATTCCCTAGTTTGTTCTAATATTGTCTTTGGATCTTTAACTTCACAGTTCATCTTTTATTCTCATTTTCCCCACCCATGTCTCTGGGTAATCCTCTCTGGTCTTGCCAGACTATCAGAAACAGCAAAATCCCTCCTCTCCTTTCTTCCTGGCTCATTGCCTGCTTTTATTTTGGCTGTATTTTAGTTTGGGCTTTTTGGATCAGCCCTAGTGTGTTTCTGTTCCCTCACTGGCTTAGATGGTGGTTTCCAGTAGTTACCGGAATCCTCCCTCCTCCCTCCTCCCTCTCCCTACTTCCTCCTCCCTCCTCCTTCCTCCTTCCCTGTTTGTTAAATAGTAAGTCTTTACCCTAGTGGCTAGAGTTTTAGTGTTTATCAAACACTGTGCTACTGTATTCCTTTGCTTCTGAATGTCATATATCTAATTTTTTTCATTTTGAAGATCACTACTTTGTAGTACAGTTTGAGAGCTAGTACTGCCTGGTCTCCTTCCTTCGCACTTTTTTTTTATTATTTCCCTTAAGATTGTTGACCTTTTGTTGATCCACAAGAATTTTTATCCATTTATTTTTAGTTCTATAAAATAATCCTTTGGTAGTTGGGTTGCAATGTCACTGAATAAGTAAGTAAATTAAAGTAGTATTATCATTTTAATTATGTTGTCCAACCCTACACATAAACAGTTAACATTTCTCCACCTATTTATGTCTATCTTTATTTCCGCGAAGAATGTTTTGTAGTTGTATAAATATAATGCCTGGGCGTATCTTGGTAGATATATTTCCCAGGCATTTTGTATGTTCTATAATCATTTTGAATGACATTTCTCTTTGAAGCTCTTCCTGCTGAGTTTTAGTAATAAACAGAAATGAAAATGATTTCCACAGATTTATTTTGTATCTTGCAATTTTGTTAAATTGTTTCATTTAATTTTTTTACTTGTCTCCTTAGGATTCTCTAGATCAGGCCTGCACAACCTGCCCGTGGGCTGCTTGTAGCATGCCAAAGGATTTCGGGCCATCTGTGAAAAATGTAGAGGAAAACGTCCTCTACATTTTTCACAGGCCACAGGTTGTGCAGGCATGCTGTAGATAGAGCATGATATCTTCAAAAAGCAGTAGTTTTCCCCTCTTTTCCTCCATTTGTTCCTTCAGTTTATTTTTCTCATCTTATTTCTATAGCTAGCCTTTCTAACCCTATATTAAATAGTAGTGATAATAAGGGGCACCCTTGCTTTACTCCAGATATTATTGGAAAGGCCTCCAACCTTTCTCCAAATGTTTGCTCTTGGTTTTAGATAGATACAAAGATAGATGTTAGGGATCGGTGTTCTGTTTATTCTTAAGCTTTGTAGTTCTTTTAAATGACTTGGATTTTTGTAATAAAACTTTTCAACATCTATTGATATAGTCACTTTATCATTTTGTTTTTAATAACATCTGTGATGCTTATAGTTTTGTTTATATTGAGCAAACCCTAATGTCATACTGTGTAATCTTCTAAGAATATCATGGTAGCCTGTTTGCTAATATTATATTTAATATTTTTATTCAGTGCTCATTAGGGATATTGATGTATAGCTTTTTTCTCTGTTTTGTCTCTCCCTGGTTTAATTATCAACAGCATGTTTGAATCCTAGAACAGAGAAGGAGTGCCTTCTTTTGCTGTTTTTGTAGACAGTTAACATAATATTGGAATTAGCTGTATTTTTTGAATGTTAGCTAGAATTTACTTATTAATCTGTCTGGTCTTGGTTTTTTTTCTTTGGGCCATGATGGCTCATTGGAATTATGGCTGTTACATTTTTTTTCTGATTTGGGTTATTTAAAGAATAACCAAATGATGTAAAGAATTTAAAGAGCTCCTTGAATACAGGGGCTCTCTATTGCTTCTTCTGTTAATCCAGGTGTTCTGTACTTTTGCAAGCATGCATCCTTTTTCTCTAAGTTATTGGTTTTGTTGGCATGTATTCAGGGAAATTTATTCTTGCTTTCCTTTATTTCCTCTTAGTTTGTGAATTTTCCTTTAAAAATTTTGATATAAACAATTTGGTTTTTTTAAAAAAAATTAGACCAGCTCCAGGCTCTTATCTATTTTAGTTGCTCCCCACCAAAAGCCCCAACAACTAGCTCCTAGATTTTATTTCAACTAAGTAGTTTTTAATTTGAAAGTATTTGCTTTCAGTTTTATGAATAGCTTCTTTGCTTTTCAGAATGTCTACTTTGGCATTTAGATTGCATTTCAAAACTTTGTTGCTTTTCCATTTTTTAGTTATATACCTAATTCATTGATTTTTTCTTTTGTTAATGAAAAAATTGCAAGTATGAATTTCCCCCCAAGTATTGCTTTACCTACATCCCTTATGTTCTGCTGTGATGTTTCACTGTTATTTTCCTTAAGAACACATTCAAGAAGCAAATCGAAATTTCATCAGTTTCCTTTTGCTTCTTGAATGTGTCCTTTGACCCATTAATTCCTTAGGATCAAATTACTTAATTTCCACTTAATTTTTAATTCTTTCTCCAAAAGCTCTTTATAGGCAAAAACATGGAAATTGAAGGCATGCCTTTTGCTATTTTGAATACTCACTTGCTAAGCCATCCTTTCATTTTCTGTCCTTTTTGGTTAGAATTCCTTTACTCCTATTGATGACATATGGATTCTTTTGATTTTCTTCCCTAATTCTATTTTTAAATCTTTGTACTTCTTGCAGTAGGGTATTCAGACCATCTGATTTGTTGCTGTTTATTTTTGTTTTCAGTGAGACCAATTCCATTGGTTCTTTTAGTGTCACTTTCCATGTTAGGACATTGATTTGTTTATTGTATCATAACTTCGATAATTTTCCTACTCAATTTACTTGCATCTCGCACTGATTCTCCCCCCTGCCTGTTCTGTTTGGGCCATGGGGTTATTTCCAATCGATTCTCCAATTGTTTGATTGCCATCTGTCCTTTGTTTTCTATGCCAATTTTTTATTCTTTCTCTTGGCCCTCACTGGGGTAGTCTTCTCCCATGCAAATTTTCAAGGCTTCATGGTTCTAGATGCCATCTTGTGTTATAGGGGTATGGGTGCCTGCCAACTGTATGGAGTAATGACTAAAGTTGAGCTCATGTTTATCCCATGGGAGGTGTTGGCAGGGCTGGCGAAGTTAAAGACTTTCCCTGCTAAGTAGTGGAAGGGAGTTAGGCCAAAAGGTCAGTGAAAGTTCAGAATGGGCTTATGCCAAGAGTGGATTGGTAGGAATACTCATAGTTAAGGCTTGAAAATCAGGCCTGTTAAAGCTCATCATGCAGTGATGGGGTTTAATAAATCTTGTGGGGGGAAGAGCTTCCCATCTGTGCTTCTTGATGAAACGTTACTTGCTACATGTTTGGCAAAATATTTGTTGACCAGAAGTTGTTATACTGGGGAGTTAGCGTGAGCACCAGCTGACCCTACCATATTACAGGTTGCCTCTCTGTTCATGGTTTCTAAGCTCTCACAATTAACAATTCTCTAGGCTTCTTCTCTTAAATAGAAAAGACTCCTAAACTCCCAAGTACAAATAGTACCTTGGTCATCTGTTGGGGTCAGAACATGTTCTAGTCTAGTACAAAAAAGAAGGCATTTGGGCCAAAGATAAGTCCCAAGGCTTTTTTCTCACTCCCTTAAACAGGCCTATGGAACATACCTGCCCATAGCCGTGGGTACACAGCTCAGTTTCCTATGCTGTTTGGAGTCATCACCACCTGACATGTACCTACTCACATTGGGAAGTTTATTGATGACCTTTCCTAAATTTGGCATGGAAGACCTAGCTAATACATGGAAGCTACTGAAGGCTTTCCTTTGAGTTTTCTAATATTCCAAAGAAATGAGAATAGCATTGGCCTACCTCCCTTTCTGCTCTTCTGTATCCTTACTGTAGTATATACTATTTACATCAAATAAATCATTATGGGTTATATCTTCCATCAAATTGATACCTGCCATGTATCCTTTTGCTACCTTGTAGGTTGCCTGACAATTAGACTCTTGTAGTTGGAGTGTGTTCCATGATAACCAGTCATTCATTGTTGGTGTTAGTAAAGATGATGGCATTTGGTTCCTCCCCACCTTTGGTTGTGAATGTTTCTTATCTTTGATAGTGCTGTGGATTTCCCATGACACAATCCTGTCTTGTCTCTTCTTGTCTGATCTGGCGCCTTTCTCACTGTCGTTGGCCGGTGGTTTTTCTGAAGTCTGTAGTGTAGACTCATTCATAGGGCTATCATTCTAATTGTACATTAGAACATAGAAAACTAATGTTTCTTATCCTGATGTTATTTCCACTTCTGTATGAAGACCGTCCTAAGCTTGATGAGGCTTGTCAAGAGTTCGGCTGTCAAAGGATGGATTTGTTTTCTGCCTATGGTATTGCACGGTTGCCACATGCTAAGTTGTAGAGGGATCATAATCAGGATCAGAGAGTACCATTAGAATTAGCATCTTAAAGTATTATGTCTGTAAGTATATACTTGTATATACTTCTTATATACATCTTAAAGTATATACAGGATGCTGCACAATTCTTAGTGCAGTTTTAAGCTGTTAATAATTAGAAAATCATTAAACAAAAATTTTTTATTCTATCATTAACCTATACATGGGAGATGCCATATTGGAAGAGAACCTTTTAAAGCTGCTATTTTACTTTCTGGGGTCAAATGGTTTTTCCAGCTCATAAACAGTAGTTATAGTTGGGTTTTATTCTCAAACTAAGAGTCTGCTGTATGATCAAAGACATGGTCTGCCACAGAAAGCAATCCACAAAGTCATCCGACTTGGAATCAGACTCAATTGTTGCTGTTTTGGTTTTAGTTGCCTCTGTTTTTCAGTATATTCTTTAAGATCCAGTGACTTGTCTACCTTGTTGCTGGTCCTGATGGATTTAAAGTAGAATTCTATCAAATGTTTAAAGAAAAACCTATACGAATATTACACAGATTATTCCCTCAAATTGAGAAAGTACTCTACCAGACTTTTTTATGGGACAAATGATTTATAGTTCTAAAACCTAAACCAGAAAAAGGGAAATCAAAGAAAATGTATAGGGTGATATCATTAATAAATATTGATTAAAAATTTTAAATAAAACCCCATTAGCCTACAGCAATTTATTCAAGAAATAATCAGGACCAAGTTGGAGTTTTACTGGAGATGCAATGATGGTTCACTATCAGGAAAACAATCAACAAAATTAATCACTTCAAAATAAATATCTAAACTACACAATTTTATCGATAGATGCAAAAAAGCCTTTGACAATGTACATTTATTTAGATTAAAAACTGCATAAAATATAAGAATTAGAAAACCTTTTAAAATATTATCAAAGTATCTACATCCCCAAATTAACATCAAATGGAGTGAAGATACACTAGAAGACTTCCCAGTAAATGCAAGAGTAGAGGGAGGTGAGCTGGCTCTCTGCTATTATTTGAAATAGTTCCAGAGATGCTAACAACAGTAGTAAGGTAAGAGAAAGAAATTGAAAACTTGAAGTTGGACAAACATGAGGTAAAATTATTCCTATTTGTTGATGACATGATGGTTTACATAGAAATCCTAGAAAATCAGTAAAGAAACTGAGACAACGAATGGTTTCAGAAAAGTTGCAGTCTACAAAATAAACCCACAAAAGTCCGCAGTATTTCTTTATAATAACAAGGTACTCTTAAGACGTGATGATCCAGATATCCCATTAAAAATAACTGCAAAACATATAAAATATTTGGAAGTCAGTCTGCCAAAGCACCATAAATACTTAAATACATTCAATTATACGTTCTTCCCTAAAAGACAAAAAATAACTTAAGTCATGTAGAAATAGGAAGCTGGGCCATGCATATGTAACAAAATGGTAGTACTACTGATGATTCTATACCAATCAAACTACCAGAGGGATACCTTAATGTCAAATAAATTGCTGCCAAAGTTCATTTGATACACAGTGGATGTAGAACATGATGAAAAGAGGTAGGAATGATGGGAAATAGCACTTTGAAACCTCAAACTAATACTAGAAAACACTCATCAAAATTATTAAAAAATACAGAAGTAGATGCATGGAAAAACTTAGGCCAGAGAGTGTCAGAAAATAATGCAATTCAGCAACCTAAAAATGGGAGAGAGCGCATAAGGATCCCCATGGGCTGCACGTTGACTTAGCTTTAAAATGTAATGGTATGTGTTTCATTGTATTTTCATGTATTTTGTTAAATATTTTCCAATTACATTTTTTGGTATTTATTTAGTATTTTATTTTTCCCCAGTTACATGTAAAAACACTTTTTAACATTTATTTTTAAAACTTTGAGTTCCAAATTCTCTCCCTTCCTCCCTTCCCACCCCTCCAATTACATTTGAATTTGGTTTGGCCAGGAGCATTACATGTTTGACACCTCTGCTCTAAATTGATAAGAACTGCTGGGTAAATTGGAAAGCAGTCCGCCAGAAATTAGACTTTGACCAATACCACATTCCATGATAAATTCAATATGGGGATGTGACCTGAATATGAAAGATCATATCATAAAAATGAGAAGAGAAGCAAATTGTATGATTTTTACCATGGGTAGGAGATGAGTAGTTTCCCAAAGGATAGAGTCAATTGAAAAGATAAAATAGATCCTTTTTATGAAGTGAAATTGAAAATCTTTGCACAGCCATTTTAGTTCATCTAGTATAAGAAGGGAAGTGGTTGACTGGCGGAGAAAAGCAGCTCTGTACCAAATATTCTTGATACAGTTTTGGCATCCATGTTATAGATAACTAAGAGAAATATATCAGACCAAAACCCATTCCTGAATAGATAATTGGTCAAAGGAAATGAAAGAATACTCCAAGTCACTAATGACAAAAGAAATGTAAATGTAAAGCAACCCTGACTCAGAAATTTAGTAAGTGACAAAAGATGGGAATACTCCATGTTGGAGGGGTTAGGGAAAGGCAGGCACATGAATGAATTGTTAATGTTGAATTTATTATTTCAATTACTTTTGGTTAGCTCTTTAGGTTAATTGGAAGTGTCAGACATGTGGCCTACAGGCAGCATGTGGCCCACAAGACTCCCAAGTGTGGCTGAATCAGGTTAAAATGTAACTGAGAAATATTTAACAAAATAAAATATAAAACAGAGATAACATTAAATCTTAAACATAGCCCACAGGGATCCTTACGTATGGTTTTGTGGCTCTCATTTCTCTGAGCTTGACATCACTGCTGTCAATAGATAGTCATATCATCTGTAGAAGAAATAGTTTGTATAGTCTTCTTTGACTATATTTATTCCTCCAATTTATTTTTCTTATCTTATTGCTATAGTTTGTATTTCTAACACTGAGTAGTAGTGATCATAATGGACATCATTGCTCTAACCTGGCTGTGAATGGAAAGTTCTCCAATCATTATCTATTACAAGTAATAACAAAATATAATGCTTTCTCTATGTTTTAGAAAGCCATTTACCATGTTAAGGAAAAGGCCATTTATTCCTAAACTTTCTATTTTTTTAAAAAAGAGGAACAGATGCTGTGTTTTGCCAAAAGCCTTTTCAGTTCCTATTGATATAATCATGTACTTTTTGGCCGTTAATATTGTTTATTATGCAAGTTTCCTTACAGAAGGTATTTAAAAAGACTTAGTGCAGTTTTAAACTATTAAACCCTGGCTTTTTGTTTAAATTCAACCTGGTCATATGGTTTGATCTTTTTGTTATGTTTCTAGATTCCTTTTGCTGATGTTTTATTTAATACCTTTATGTCAATGTTCACAAAGGTTCTTGGTGGGAACATACTGCTGTCAGCTTCTACGGACTTGTGGGGGTCAATTGTTAAATTTTCGCTGTGAGGTCAATTGTAAAATTTTCACTGTGAGCTTTACACCTAGGAAATCAGTAAATGCTAGAAATCAGGACTTGATTTGTTGTTTTGTCGATTATCTAGACTCATTAAGGAAGTAATGAAGAAAATATTAATAATAAAGATTCAACTTAAAAATTTGTCATGTACACATTTTTTTGAAGAATCAGTGTTTAAACATTTACCAGTACACTCCTGGATAGTGGTCTATAGTTTTCTTTACTGGTGTTTTTCTTCTTCTTTAAGTATTAAGATTATACTTGTATCATAGGAAAAAATATGCAACGATCCCTTTAAATTTTTTTTTGAAAATAGGCTGTGTAATATTGTAATTGTTTGAAGGTCTGATAGAATTTACCTGCAAATATATCTAGTCCTAGAGTTTTTTCCCCTTTGGGAGTTTACTGATAGCTTGCTCAGTTTTTTCTCATACTGAGTTATTTACATAATCTCTTCATTTATTCTGGATATTTTATATTTTTGTAAATATTCATCCATTTCATCTGAGTTATTGTTTTTGTTGTCATATAAGTGGGCAAAATACTTTTTTGATTGCTTCCTATTCATCGGTTGTTGTGGCTTTTCCTCTTTTGTTTTTGATATGAACATTTTTATTTTAATCTTTTTAAAAATCATACTAGACAGCTATTTATTTTAAGATTTTTTCTTCTAATAACCAAATATTATTTTTAATTATCATTTCAGTAGGAGTTTTTTTCCTTTCCTTTTTGTTAACCTCTTCTTTTAGTTTCATAATTCCTACTTTGGCATTTATTTTGGAGGTGCATGATTTGTCGCTTTTCTAATTTTTAAAATTGCATTTCCAATTCATTTACTTATTTTTCTTTTGGTAATGTAAGCATTTAGAGACATAAAATTTCCCCTACAGAATACTTCACTTACATCTCATTATTTTTGTTATATTATCTCATTATTGGCATTTTTCCATCATGAAATTTTAATACTTGTTCTTTGGACCACTAATTCTTTAGGGAAGCTATTTAGATTCTTATTTTTAGTTTTGTAAAAGGATCCTTTAATATACTGCTTATTGCATTTTGCTCACTAAAGGTGTGTTTAGTGTTTCTGTTCTTTTACCCTTTAGGTTAGGTTTTTATGCACCTCCTATACATGCTTAAGTCTTATGAAGGTGCCATACCCAGATGAGAAATATCTAAACTCCTTTCTGTTCCCATTCTGTAATCACCAGAGAGCCATCGTCTCTAATTTTTAAAAGTTATATTCAGATCCTTAACTTCTTTCTTATCTTATTAGATTTCTCTTGACTTGAAAGAGTTATTTTTAGGTCTTCCATGTGTTGGTAAGCAAAATGGGCTCTTAGCATGCAGTTCAACCAAGTGCCCTTGAAGAGTTTGGCTTTTGTTTCCTTTGATTAATTCAGTTTGTTTCATTGAGTCTTACTAGGTGCTAAGCCCCAGGCCCAAACCCCTATTAGGTGCTAAGCCTATGTGGGTGTGAAGTTCCCAGGGTACTAAGGGGAGGTGCTAACTCAAGAGCCAATCATAGGAGCCTAAGTTCTGGTCATTCAGATGAGGTGACGTCTGAACCGAAGAAGAGAAGGCAGAGCTATTTGTACAGGGCTCTCATTCTTGGTGGTGTGGAGACTCTGGGCAGCTGTAGCTAAGAGCCCTCTAGCTCGTAAACCTGGATGCTGGGACTTTGTTAAACTCTGGTAACTATGTATTGGGATTTGAATCAGACAAGATCTGTCTGTCGATGTTTGTACTTTGTTTGTATTTTGCTCTGAAGTTCAGGGTGCTGATTTTTTCCCCTGAACTAAGTGAATGATATTTGTATGCTGAATTAAAGCAAGCTTGTCAACCCCTTGTAGTGTGCTTGTTGTTGGGCTTGTGTTGGTCTTTCACTCCCACAACAGCTGCTAGCCAGATTGTTGAAACACTCCATTTGTCTAGTTTTATTCTCTATTTCTGCCATTTGATCAACTTTTCCTTAAAGTATTTAAATACTACGCCTTTTGTTGCATATGTATTAAATATTGATATTAATTTGTTATTGAGGATACCTTTGATGTAGAGGGTACTTTTAATGTAGTTTCTATATTTTTTGAGGGGAAAAGGCAGGGCAATTGGCATAAAGTGACTTGCCCAGGTCACATAGCTATGTGTGTCATGTGCCTGAGGCCAGATTTGAATCTATATTTATTTTTACTGTAATTTTGTCAGAAATCACGGTTGCAACTCCTGATTTTTTACATTATCCCAAAGTGTAATAGCCCCTCATTTTAATACTTGTTAGATGTTTCAAGTGTGTTTCTTATAAAGGACCTTGTTGGATTTTGCTTTCTAATCCATTCTGCCATCCTCCGCCATTTTATGGCTTAGTTCATCTGTCCATATTCTTGGTTGTTGATGGGTATGATAGTTAATTTTGTGTTTCCATGCATTTTGTCCGCTCTCTGCCCTTTGCCCCCTTTCTGAAGAAGGTGGTAAAAGAGGAGTTTGCCTAACACTTCGATCCCTGAATGATTCAGTCTATTTCTACTTTGTTGTTTCTCTTTTTTTCTCCTTGCTTTATCCCTAATCCCTAATCCCTAAGTTTTTGTCCTTCATTGATTTCCATTTCATTTCTCTATCACGTTGCCCCCTCTGTTGTTGTACTTTGTTTTGCTAATTACTACAGCTTCATCTATCCTGCCCTCCCTCTTAAATCTCCTTCTTCTTATCTTCTGTCTCCCCCTCTTTCCCTAGTGGTTTTAATGTATTTCTGCACTGCATTGTGAACGTGTTTTCATCCTTCCTTTAGTGCACATGAAAGTACAGTTCCTGGGATGCCTGTTGCTTCCACTGTTTCTTATCTTTGTATACTCTTAAGCTCACTTAGGACTCTTAAGTGAAGTGGTGAATTCTTCATCTTTTGTCCCTTTTCTAATCCTGTGTCTTCCCATGTACATCTTTTTCTAAGAGCATTAAAACAGAATGAAACCACTCCTAGGCCCTCCGCTTGTTTTATTGAACATTATTAAACAATTTACATAAAGTACATTGAAAATCTTGGGCTTAGTAGAGTATACTTTTTTCTTTTTCCCATATTACCATCTAAAGACTCTCTCCCAGTTCATTAAATGTATGTACTTTTTCTACGTTCTCTTCTCTCATGTTTCCATCTCAAAGTGTCTACTCACTTTCAGTCTTTTCTTCAGGAATAGTTGGAAATCCTCTATTTCATTAAAAGCCTATTTTTCTCCTTTTTGGATTATACTCAGGATTGCTGGATATTTTATTCCTAATCTCTATCTTTTGCCTGTTATGATATCATATTTCATCATCCTTACCTCAACTCCCACTCTCAGATGAATCTTGGGTCCCTATGCTTCTGCCTCCAGATTCTCGCAATACTTCTGAGGAGGCCAAGGTTATTTCATAAAGCCCTCTGCTTGAAACCCCAGAGGTGTTCTTTACCCCAATATTATCAGTCGAGACTCACTATCATCGGTCATCCTTAAATAGCTTTTCCAAAGGGGTATTTACTAAGGCTGCACATGAAGAACTGTTGGTATAAAATTCCCCACCCCTGATTATCAGTAACATGTTCTCCTACATATAGTGTCCAGGGGAAAGTGGGCTCAATCTTAGTGAGCATATTCGATAAAGGGCTTCCTAGAAGTTCTTTTCTCCCATTTGTGCAGTTTCTTTAGAGCCTTGAGTCTAGTCTGTCTGGGGTCCTGACACAGACACTGATGCTAGTCTCTGTTGTCCCAGGGGGATGATGCTAGGATGCTGATAAGAAGATGGGAATCCACCATTCTCCAGACCGATCAAAGTTCTCTTCTGGCCAAAGAGGGGATGGAGCAGGGAAGGAGACCCAGTCAAGGCCAAAGCCAGTGTATTTACTCCATCCTCACCCAGGTAGTTCCTACTCAGGGATTTCAATGGAAAATTGTAGTTGCTCAGGAAGACCCCAGTTCTAATCCTACCTCGTATAGTTACTGAATGCAAATCACTTAATCTCTTTGTCAGTTTAAAGTCACTTTCCCTGCTTGTTAAATGTGGATGATGATAGCATCTACCTCACAAGGTTTTTTGAGAATCAAACGGGTCAGCTTTAGCATATGCTCTTTGAAAACCTTAAAGTGCTACCTGAATGCTAATATTGGGATGATGATAATGATGCCAGCGTCTCTTAGTGTTAATTCTCTGCAGACAATAATAGCAGCAGTTAGCATTTCCATCAAGGTTTAAGGTTTGACTTGCCCGGCTAGATCGGAAATAGACATGTAGGCTGGTAGAGTGGAGCCAGAGAAGCTCGGACCAAATCCCTTCTGTGCTTGAAACCTGTGTGACCTTGGGTGAGTCACTTAAAGTGCTTGGGACTCCATTCCCTTGTTAAGAGATTGGACCAGATGGCCTCTGCCTTTCCTTTCAGCTCTTGATGTAGGATCCCATGTACATAAATGGAAATGATAGTTCTATGATCCCAAGATCGGGAAACTGCAAATTCACCAAAAAGCAGTGGTGGGAGTAATTGTATCAGAAAGGGAAATTTGGCAGAGAAAAAGTAGCATTCTCTCATGGCAAAAGGAAAAATAAATTACCAACAGGGAACGATTCCTATTTTTTAGGCACAGAAACATTTGGCGGTTAAGATCATTGCATTAACCATGGTCCGAAAAGAAAAAGACGTAATAGTAGGTGAACGACACCCTCATCTGAAGGTGACAAATGAAATCCAAGGAGCTGTGTACATGAGACACAGATGAGAACCGACTATTAAACTGGAATAAGCAGATACATGGCGAGAATGAAATTGGAGACATGTAGAATGTACACTTGAAGGCCTTACGACAATTGTTCATATCCTCTGCCAGAAAAAAGCTCTATAGAAACTCCAGTTGGCAGAAAGCAACATCATACCAGAAGTTATGAAAAGCCACCGAAATGAAAGTCCACTCAACCATGAAATCAGCACATCTAAAAAGTATGTAAGAAAATGACAATAACACGTATTGAAAGCTCGTTATGGAAAGTCAATACAGTGATCTAGAGTTGAATGATTGACGAGCCAGTTTAAATGAAGGAGAGGAAATAAAAAATGTCAGCTGGGATATAAAGCCATTAGAAATGGAACAAAGCAACAGACCAAAGGAGAGCCCGAAATGGAACAGGTAATGGAAAACCAGGAGTCATTTCTCAAAGGAGATGAATCATTCAGGAGAGGGGAGGGGGAGAATAATGCAAATTGGCAAAGGCAGCAGTGGAAAATGAGAGGTTGTGACAAATACCAAGGAAAGAAAATATTAGTAGGGAATCTATTCTTTCTCTTGTCTGAGAAATGATGGGAAGATCATTGTCTATACAAGTATAAATTACTCGAACAGACATAACAGGAAAGTCGTAATTGCTTAGGCCTATCTCGGAGGAAGGAATAAGACAAGGAATGAAAGCATCGGGCTGCCAAAAAAACCTACATCGTCCAGATGGCCTCACAGCAAACCTTCCAAACTTGCCAAAATCAAGAAGCCTTATGTTTTTTTCTTTGCGTGTAGCAGCGATATACATTATAGTATCCATGAGCACCTATGAAGTGATTTGAAAACCAGAGGGTAATGGTCAATGATCCCACCTCTGAATCTCCCTTGTGTGATTTGAGACAACTTATGTCTCCTTCTTTTGCTTCAGTTTCCTTGGATGACCTCTGAGGTCCCTTCTGCTCTAGAGCTATGGTCCTAGGTCAGGATATGGATGTCCCAGCCCACAAGGGTGAGAACAACCTATGAACAACTTCCCATTTCATGGAACTTCCATCTATGGTCTCCCTTAGGTCCCCATTGTAAGTGGCAAATCCAATTCTTTTGCTTAAGCATTTCTAAGATATGCTTTACCCTGATTCTTCATAGTTCCTGATCTGCGCTATATCTCAGTTCTGCTCATTATGCACCTCTCTGTTGCTGTCTGAATGACACTCCACTTAAATCCATCATAGATTATAGTGTTCTGTGACTTACTACCAAACAAGTGGTTAAATAATGGTATTAACAAATAATGAGTATTCAGAGGATAGGAGCAGGGAGGGGCAGGAAATTTGAGGCACCATTAAAGGAGCTCTATAGCTTCTCTAGGCTATCCAGCCTACCCTGTCCTCCTTTGGGTTAACTTTGGGCCAAACCCATTATCCATTTTCAATTCATTAAACAAAATCAACAGCAGCATGGGATCCTGTATCCATAGCTTTTTGGGTCAACTGCATGATGGTAAGGATGTGGTCTAGTGTAGAATAGAAGGTAGGGAAGCCTCTCTTTCCCCTATGTAGGCCGTCAACTGACAGACCCTTGGTGTATGTGTATTTACTGATTGTAAGCATTTTGTAGATGAGGAAATTAGGCATATTGGTTGCTAGGTCCCTGTGTTTTTAGTATAGGGATTCCCAAGCTTGAGGACATATGCCCTTGGCGGGGGTGGGGGGATAAGAAACTTGACAAGGGGCTAACAGGGATATTTGACTCTCTTTTGAAATATTTAACAATTTTATAACACTAAAGTATTTTATGTAATGTTTGAAGATTTTTTTAAGGAAAAATTAATTTCTTATGTGTCAATTCATGGTAAACTCTGGAATGTATTTCTATTCATATTGAATAAAGTTCTTTTCACATTGAATAGAAAAGGCTAGGGAACCCTGTTCTGGTCATTGCCAATTTTTAAAAAATAAGTTTTTAATGACATTTTCTGTTTATTAGGTCATTATAGTTATCCCATGTGTCCCTCTTCTCTCCCTCCCAGATAGCCATCCAGTATGACAAATAGTATTTTATTAGAGAGGGGAAAAAAGTCAGAACAACTGATCCATACATTGATAAAGTCTGAAAACATGGGCAATATGTAATAGCTGTGGACTTCCTACCTTGGTGAAGGAGAGGTTGGGGGTATCTTCTCATATTCTTTCACTTGAGTCCTGTTTTATTTTTATAATTTGGTTACATTTAGTTTTGATCTTTTTGATGTGTCATTCGTTCCAGTTACTATATATATTATTTTCATGGCTCTGTATCAGTTCATGCTGCTCTTTCCACGCTTTTCTATATTCACCATAATATTTCTTATGGCACAGTGATATTCTGTTATATTCGTGTACCACAATTTGTTTAGCCATTCACCGATGGATGGGCATCTATTTTATTTCCAATTCTTAATGATCACAAGAAGTGCTGCTATAAATGTCCATAGTATATTGGGACTCTTTTTCTCTTGTTGACGTCTCTCTTAGAGTAGAAGCATTGTTGCTTCTTGTGTTTTCTTATTATTATATAGAGATTTGGTTGATTTTTGAGGATTTATTTTGAAGCCGGTGACTCTGCTAAAGCTATGGTTTCAATTAGTATCTTCGCTGATTCCTTAGAATTTCCCAAGTAAAATATTATAGGACCAGCAAACAGTTCAGTCATTTCAGTCATGTCCCATTTTTTGTGGCCCCATTTGGGGTTTTCTTGGTAAAGATACTGGAGTTGTTTGCCATCTCCTTTTCCAGCTCATTTTACGGATGAGAAACTGAGACATACAGGAGTAAGTGACTTGCTCAGAGTCATACGGCTGCTAAGCATCTGCGGCCAGATTTGAACTTGGGAAGATGAGTCTTCCTGACTTCAGGCCCGGCACTCTGTCCACTGCAGCATCACCTAGCACCACCCTCCTCTTTATCTTTATTCCTGTAATTCTTTTCTCTTGTCTTACTGCTATTGCTAGCATTTCCAGAACTAAATCAAATCATAGTGTGGAGAGTGGGCATCCTTTCTTCACTCCTCTATTCATTAGAAAAGCTTCTGGCATGTCTGATGCTTGCTTTTGGTTTTAGACAGGTGCTTTTTATGATACTCAAAAGGTCCCTCTCTGCCTATACTTTGGAGAGTTTTTAGGATAAAAGAGTGTTGTGTTTTGTCAAAGGCTTTTTACGCATCTATTGAGATGATCACGCGGTTTTGGTTTTTAAAATGTTGATTTATGTTGCTTGTTTTCTTAATGTTGTATCCTGATATAAATCCTATTTGATCATAATAAATGATTTCTTGGATAAAGTTCTGTAGTCTGATGGAATTTTATTTACAATTTTTGAGTCATTGTTCATTAACGATATGAGCGTTTAGTTTTCTTTCTGTGTTTTATCTTTCCCTGATAAGATTATATTTGTCTTATGAAAGGATTCTGGTTGGGTGTTTTCTTTCAGTTTTTGAGAATAATTTGTGAAGTCTGTGTGTGTGTGTGAGGCAATAGAGGTCAAGTGACTTGCATAGGGTCACACAGCTAGTAAGTATCATATGTCTGAGGCTAGATTTAAACTCCGGTCCTCCTGACTCCAGGGCCCGTGCTCTATCCACTGTGCCACCTAGTGGTCTCAGGTAGTAACTGTTGTAAAGTGTTTGAATTCTCCAGTGAATCAATGAGGTTTCTTTAGCAGATCTTGTACAGCTAGATTTATTTCTTTTTCTGAAATTGGGTTAAGATCTCTTTGCGGACTTCTGAGAGTTATATATTTCTAAAGATGTTTCTACGTGTGTGTGTGTGTGTGTGTGTGTGTGTGTGTGTTCTTGGTTTTGTTAGCATTTAACTGTGCAAAACATGTTTTCATTATTCTTTTTATTTTTTCTCATTTTGCTGAGATTTCACCTTGCTAATTTACTCTTTTATTGATTTGATTTTCTATTTTTTAAATGAGAATAGCTAAGGGTTTGTCACTTTTATCAGCTTTTTCAAAGAACCAGCTTTTAGTTTTATTTATCTTTTCTATGGTTTTGTTTCAAATGAACATTTTTCCTTGAATTTTTAACATCTCTTTTTGTTCTTATTTTAGTTTTATTTGTTGATTTTCTGATATTCAGTTAATTAATTCTCCCTTTTTATATTTTGTTAATATATGTAAATATATGACTTTTCTGAAGACTGCTTTAGCTGTATCACCTTTTTATGTATTGCTTCATTACTATCATTTTTCTTTTTCTATTCTAATCCCAAAGTTCTTTCTGTTGTTTTTGCCTAATTGAATTTAAGTGGCAGGGGGGATACTCTGGGTGTGCTTGATTGTCCCACTCCAATTTTGCATAGTAGTTGGTAATAAGCACTAAGGATTCACAATTCTGTCTGATCCTGTTTTTGGTGAAATGATGTCATAGTGACATACTGACCAAGGGGGCCCAGAGCTATATCATAACTATGGCTGACCCTATACCGGTATGATGAGTAATAATATGTATCACACATCACACAGATAGACATTTTTAATCCCAAGAGAGTAAGTGCACAATACAACTGAAGCTTGTGGAGTGATTTTGCCTGCTAAGTCATTGGACTGCTTAGTCTCATTGGTGCATGCCATAGCATAGTTAGCATATCATACAGCAAGAGCTTATTGTAAGGTATACGCTCCTGTGGTGGGATCTGGGACCAGTAGCCTTCAAGTTGTTGAGTCTGCTCTAGTTCTCTAGTTAACTTTAGTTTAACTCTAGTTAACTTTTAGTTAACTCTAGTTAACAATGGGAGAGCCATTGGTATTGGCTGTTCAGTCCCATCACTGGCAGTTGTGTCTGCTTCTAGCTACCTTCCGCATTTTTATGAAATATCAAAAGTTTAATTGGTATCTTGTCTAATTTATGCTATATGTTCTTATCAAATTCCCCCATGTGATAGAGAGATCTAAGGGAAGTTGAGTACAAAAGTATCCCTTTGGTTAATTTTCATTTGGTAGCAGATGGAAACGTCATCTCTTCTCTAGAATTATGATCATTCATAATCAATTAGAGGTCAATTGCCTTTTTGTTTTGTTTTCATTAACACTGGTGGTGTGTGTGTGTGTGTGTGTGCGCGCGCGCGTGCATGCGCGTGTGTGTGTGTATGTGTGTCTGTTTTCTTTCTATGGGTCTGCCTTACTTGGTTGCTATCCAGGCTTGTCCCATAATTCGCTTAATTTCTAATTTGTTGTGTTACATTTGTAGGAGGATTCCACATACCATACTGGTTGTTCAGTCTTCCCAAATACAAGGGCTTCTCTTTGGGTTCCCACTGTTTGTTACCACTGAGTATTCCTATGAACTACTAGTCAAAACTGTGACTATTCTGTCTGTGACTGCCCTTCTTGGGTTATGCTTTTAGAAGTGTGATTGCTGGGTGGTGGACAGGTTTGCAAAGACTAGTAGGTATTCAGACCTGAAACTGAAGTTTTATTAGCAAAGCAATAGGACAAATTCATGGTTCCACCAAGTAACAGTTGCATACCTCTTTCCCACAGTTCATTCTGTGACTTTAGTTTATCTCTCATCAATGCTATTATGTGTAGTAAGTAGTGAAATTTGGTTTAAGTTGGTTTGCTCACCTAATAATTAAGAATACTCTTTTCATATTATTGCCAATAGGTTGTAGTTGTTTCTTGTGAAACTTGTGTTTGGCTAGCACTAATGGGACAGTATAGAATCTATATGTGAACAAAGTGGAATGAAGTTGCTCTGGATCCCCTCTGGCTTAGCTATTAGGACTGTAATTGTGTAGGTAAAGGAGTCTGAGAGCGTGCTTTCTTTCTCAGTTTTTGAGAATAATTTTTCTCTAAAACTTTGCTACATTTCTCCTATGAAGCCATCAGGACCAGGAGTTTTTTCTTTGGTACTTCCTTGATAGTTCTATTTGCATTTCTAAGATTGCATATTTTGCAGTTAGACATCTTTGGCCTTCACTTAACATCTGTTTGCCTCTGTGTGAGGGCAGCTTGGTGGTTGTTCAATGGAGAGAGCCTTGGACCTGGAGTCAGGAAGATCTGAGCTCAAATCTGCCCTCAGATACCAGCTGTGTGATCCTGGGCAAGTCACATCCCCTCTCTTTGCCTTAATTCCCTGAAGAAGAAAATGGCAAACTCTCTTTGCTAAGAAAGCCTCATCCAGGGTCACAAAGAGTCAGACACAACTGAACAATCACAACACATTCAGGGTTTCCCACCACCTTCTTGAAGGTTTTTTCCTTGTTATTCTTGCTCCTTATGGATTCCATTTAAAATTTCTTGCTTAATTATTCCAAGTCATCTTACAGTCCTTTGGAACAGGACATTCTTTCCTCTGAGGCTTTTTTCTCTTCTCTTGGTATCAATACTATCTCCATTCTACAGATGAGAAAATTGCTGTAGACGGAGGTTAAGGAACTTGCTTAGGGTCACACAACTAATAAATGCCTGAGACAGGATTGGAACTCAGGTCTTTCTTATTCCAGTCCTAACACTCTATTCACTGTGGTGCCACCTAGCTGCCTAAGAAAAAGGCTTGCCTATGTGAAAGGAAGGCCCTTTATGCTCTGTTGGCACTGTCAGTGTCTCTAGGTCTGAGAGTCATCATACCCTCTCCTGAAGAGCAAACAGATTTGCATATGGAGTAAATTGGGTATCTCCCTGCATATCCCCAGGAATCCTTTCGATGCTCTGGTTATGTAAACCTCCTGTTGGCAACTGTTGAATGACTTAGAAATGACTTAGAGCCAAGCCAGCAGGCCTGATGCAGTCCTAGCCCATTACACCTGGAATGCATCCATTTTCATCATGGGAGAAAAGCTTCCAGTTATATTGTTGAACTCCCAGGCCTTAGAGAGATGAAGCCCAGCTTTTCCTTTAAGAACTGCTGTTTGATACCAACAGGAAGTCATATTATGTCACAGTCTGTGGTACTTCTAAGTAGCTCTGGGTCCTGAATTTCTATGGCTCTCTTACCTAGAGTTGTGAGAATACAGGCTTCATGGATGGGAACTCTTCTGAAAAGAGCTGATTGGTGGACTGTCTATATTCCCTTCTTAGCAGTGCTGGGGTCTTTTGTCTAACTCACAGCCATTATACATTCTTTCATGCCTCTCTGTGTTCTGGAGACAGTGCAGGGTTTTTGGAAAACAAAGAGCCTGTTCCCCCCTCTCTCAAAGTGGTTGAGTAGAATGAATGTGTGAATTACCCACCCTTGCTTTCTCCATCTCTGTCCTTCTTCCTTTGAGGGTACACCTTGTTGAAATAGCGATGGCCGTATGAGATTATCAAAGATGACATGTATTTGGTCTTGGGATGGAGCCCTGATTTATTGGCTTACATTTCAAGTCAGCAATCCTACCTTTAGCCCATGTGTCTTCTCCGTCTACCTATGCTCCATGCGTGATGCCTCTGTGTGGGAGTTAGGGAAGGCTCACAAGAAGCATGCGTCACCCTTGTCTGGAGGAGGTTTCCCTGCTTCCATGGAATATGCCTTGATGATCCAGAGGGCTTCTTTCACCTGATGGGGCCTGATTCTTTCTTCCTGGGTAGATTATTTCCACAGTGTCCAGGCAGGGTAAGAAATGGAAGGGAAAACTTCACATGCCAGGCATGGCTGTTCTATTTTTTCCCTAGCCTCTCATTGCCTAAAGAGGTGGCTTTCTTGACCCTGATGCCAAGAAATCCTGGGAAATGGTGTACCCTTTTGGGGCTGGTATCCCTCCTCTTTGGGCAGGTATCAGGACTAAGTCAAAATTCTCTAGGCTAAAGGACCTCAAAATCTCTGAGCTGGAGAGGACTTGTAGGCATCATTTAAAAGTAGTGGGACTTACATACTTAGAAAAGCGACGGGACAGGGTCTAGAATTGAATTTTTAACAATACTGTCCTACTGTGGCCTTCTTCTGTCCTTTTTGGCTATGCTACATAATGAGGCTTTTATTTCTTGGGGTTGGCAGTGCTGTTGAAGTGGGGCCACTTCATCAAAATGATGAGGCCATTAATGGTGTTGGGGAAAGAGGTGGCCTGGGAGGCTTCCTATCTCCCAACCTCCAAGCTCTGTCTGTTTAACTGAGGGTGAGTTCCTGAATGTCTCTGGACTCCTTTCTTGAGCTATTCTTATTCTTCCCCTGCCCATCCTGTGGTGGGTCTTCTATGTAGCCCAGCTCTACTTTCATAACCATGACCTTATTATTATGTCTTCTGAGGCAAGTAGTTGAAAGAGAGTATTGGAAGAGAGGTAGAGTCACTGACTTAATCTATTAATTTATACACTCTCCAAGGTGGCAGAGATTGACTTGTCCCCTCTCCTCTAGCCAGAAGTGGTCTCTACCATTGAGCTTCCTCATATGTTTTCTCTGATGTGCCCTTCCCCCTCCCCAGAATTCAGGCCTTCTCCTAAGGGTGCCTTAGTAAAGCGACTAGATTGAGGCCCAAAGTGGGATGATGCACAGTGCAGTCAATGCTTGTAAAGCTGTTTTGAATGGGTCCATGGTGTGCTTGCCTGTTGGCATATAATTGACATAAAGTGGGCTAGCCAGATGTGATATAAGAAGAGTAAGGCTTGAGCCTCTGCAGAAAGTAATATGGGCCCTTCCTATCTGGAATAGCATCTGTTCGTAGCTGTCACAGTCAGTTGTCAGCCAATATATGGGGACATAGGTAGCAACCATTGCCAATATGATTCTGACTACCTGTGAGCACCTTGGCAGGAGCCTATGTGGGATTTAGAGCACTGTGTAGGTAAAGAGACTTCTCTTGGGGGTGAGGCTTCTCAAAAGTCATGGAGAGTGTTTGCTTCTGCCTTTTGGGGATATGGGCAAAGGTAGCAGAAATTGGGGCCAAAGAATTCTGCTGGGGGCATAACTCTGTGGGAGACTCCAGGGAGGAGGGTGGAAGCCCAGAATACCAGGCAGTTTGCTGTTCTACTGTTGAGGCTAGTTGAGGCTGAGATGGGGGCCCATGATCTGGGTGGCTTGGTTAGCCCTTGCCTTGATGAAAAGGCAGCCCACTCTGTTGTCAAAGTTCAGGATGAGGCTGGCTTGCACTGTTGTGGAAACCTCCAGCCAAACCAAGGATATATCTGTCTAGGACAGAACAACTTGGGGGGGGGATATAAATGGAGTAAAGACGGTCCCTGAAGAGGCTTGAGGAGTGAGTCATTGGTCTAGTGAACTGTTTCCTAGAGTATAGAACACACATGATTCAAACGTGGGCCCTCCCTGGCTGTGGGACAGAATGGGGGCAGTTTCCTCTAAGGTCAAGTCAGATTGTGGCCAAGGCTCGTGGACTCCTTGAGTGGTCCCTCCATGGCACCTGTAAGAGGGAGCGAGGCATGGCAGGTTACCCTTTGCACCATTGGCTCCATCTGAATCTACCAGATTCAGGATCCAAGGCAATGCCTACTAGAACTCTTGTTCTCCGTGGCACTTTTACATTTCCCTCCCAACGCATGGAGAAATGCAGCACAGGCAGACCCATCTCCCCAAGTCTTTGGCTCTGGGCTACTGGGCTGGTGCTTCATACTGGAGACAAGCCCACTCACTGTTGAGGGGCTACAGTGGTAGCCCAGGAGTGCCCTTGCACTTTTCTTTCCACCTTTTTGTCTGAGGAATGATGGGGTTGTATGCTTCTACTCTGAAGATTGGCTACACCAAGGGCTTGGCTTTCTGTGGGGCTGGGTCCCTTCAGAGAGAGGCTGGTGAACAGGCATAGTGAATCTATAACTGGGCATTGACCACCCAAGGCATACACCAAATCTTCTTCCCTCTATTGGTAGCAATCATGTTTATCTTGGACTTCCATAGGGTGTAGCTCTGAAAGCTATTTCCAGTCTACAAAATAAACTCACATTTCCCTTAAAATGGACCAAGAAGACTCATCTGGAGATGAGGGGGTGTGTTTCCCCTTCCATAAGAGTATGTTTCTTCCCGTACCTGGGCCCAATCTATGGCCTTTACCTTAAAGTGAAGACATCTCCGATGTGCCATTGTGGGCTCAGGGCTTACAATCAGAGGACAGGTAGGAAAAGGTGAGAAGGGGCTCATCTCTCAGGTTCCCTTCTCCCCAATGTCCAAGCTGAGCCCCATGGCTGGTTAGCTCTTACTGGGCAGGACTAGCTGAATTTGTACCTCTGTGTCCCTAGTGCTTAGCACTGTGCTGGCCTATGGTTGGAGCTAAATCTATGGTTGTGGAATGGATGGTGGACTGGGAGGGCCAGGGGTTAGCCTATCTGCAGCCCATTGAATTTCACAGTCCTGAGCATCATGTGTCACACTGTGGGGCTTAGTTGAGAGAATGAAGCTGCCTGAGTTGCCCTGTAGTTTCGTGGGAATCCATTGGTCCAGCTTCCCTGGATACTTCTAGAGTGTAGCAGTCTGCAAGGGATAGGGATTCTACCTTCTTCCTAAGTGACTAAAAGCAAGTCTTAGGGGAGTGGGGCCCACTCAAGGGCCTCTTCTGGTAATAGCCCTTTTCCAGATATCCTCATGGTGCCACCTAATTTTCTTCTCATTGCCCCTGAGAGTTCACAGGTGTCAAAGGGTGGCATGGGCTGCTGTGGTCCTCAGATTCTAGTCATCCTCACTGAAAACCTAGAATGGTAACCAACACATTTCCTGGTGTTTGGGTCTCTGCTACTTTATGTTCGGACAAGATGGCTCATACTACCATATATTCCTTTTGGTTGGTGATAGGAGTTGTGAGAAAGGTCACTGAGCCTGATGGTAGGGATGCAACTGTGCCATTGGCAGAAGGACAGCTTTCTGAGGTGACAATCTGGAGCTATGGGTATCTAGTATAGGTAATTAAATTGTAGCAATAACGGTTGTTACCCAAGGAACTAGTGATGAAGATTATTTTGTTACAAGGTTCTGAGCTTATGCTTGGGGGCTGTTGTTAATACGAGGTATCCCAAAAGGCTTAGTGTAATTGAAATCTATTAAAGACTTTAGGACCCCCTGTACAACCAAGGAATACTTGGGGGGATACCCCCAGCCCTGGTCCCCTATATGGGATCTCTTCGGAGATCAGGTAGGGGAGTCTGGCCAAAGATGTACTAGGGAAGGCTTATGTCATTGTTCTGAATATAATAGACAGTCTGCTTTGATCAGGGCAAGTGGTGGTTGTTGGAGCCAATGAGAAGCTCACCAGTGTTTTCATGTTGTCCTTGCGTTTTAGTTAGGGGACCTGAGAGGGGCATTATGGGGACAACACTGTAATCTGCTGGGAATAGAGAGAGTGGGGCTGGGGCATTCTTTCTGGTAGCCTCTCACTGACCCTAAGTGTTCTCACTCCTTAGGTGTTGAGGTCTTTTCTTATTTTGTAAGGGCCAACCCCCTGGGGGCAAATTCTGCTCACTCCCCCCACAGTCTGCTTGGGCAAATGTTGGATGCATTCCGGTGTCGAAAGAATAGACTACAGAAGCCAGCGTGATTGAACACTTACTATTTAATAAATTAAGAGAGATCTCACAAAGATCTGGTGCAAGTGATATATCTAGGCACCAGGGATCTTGACAGCAAGCTACTTAGAGATCATTCACAAAAGATTACCTTCGGACAAGGGGTCAGGGAGAGAGGGGGCACACGAGGCAATCCTTAACTCTTATCCTTAATCTAGAGATTATAATCCTACATCAATATAGAGATTCCATTGAACATTAAGGTTGCAATTAATAATCTAACAGGCAAGATTTTTTTTTTGTTTTTAACATCCAGGATAGTTAATAGACATTAAGATAACTTGTAGATAATACTGAACACAGAAAATTGGTGATTGGCACAGGAGTTGGAGAACCATGACCATGTGAGATTTACTTGATGTTACTGTGTGACAATATGGAGACTGGCCACAAATGTGTTCTAAGCTAGTTATCGTTGGAGTTTATTGCTAGTGCAATTGAAAGTCTGTGGGTTTTTCAAAGGATCTCTGTTAGCATGTGCTAAGAGCTTGCCCTTTATATTTGACAGAAGAAATAAGATGTTTCCCATTTTCTCCGATGCTCACTACTTCAGATCTGAATGGGGGTGGGGTGGGGGGAGGGACGGGGGAACGTGGTCTTGAATCAGCTTGAGGGCTGCGAAAGGCGCTGTCCCTTGTAGTTTCAGCTACTCTGCGATACAGAAATACACAGAGATGGAATTGTGCGACACACGTGGTTCGCATGTGGGGTTTCTTTAGACGGTGTCATTTTGGGACGGACGAGCTGGATCTCGTCCGGCTGGTCGTAAGAACGCTTAGACGTGGTTCGACAGAGCAGACGGGCAAGTTGACTTGGACCTTCTTGTGACGCTTTTTTTTGGGGGGAGGGTAAAAGGAGAAATCCATGCTCGAAGAAATGACCGACACCTGGCAGTGTTGCGAAGCAGGTTGAGGCCACCCTGGTTTTGCCCAGAGTGGTGGCTCTCCCACCGCCCCTCGGTTTTCATCTTCTAACTAGCTAGGTGATATCACATTGGACTTTTCACGAGCACGGACTGCTGCTTGCGTCAAAGCTGGCCATCAAAGATTGGGGCCATGGGTGCTGGATATTCAGATTCTGCCACCTCCAGTTTCCAGAGTTTGGAACGTACACTCGGAGGCCTGCAAATAATGTCGGGCATAAGCTAGCATCATGGAATCCTCCGGGAAAGCCACAGATCTGTGTGAAATGGACACACGCACAGAAACACAATCACTGGGAACACTTGTCTACTCTGCACACAGCACAGACTGGATGACCAGACATGAGTAATTCTCAGGCCCCATTGATGGTGCTCTGAGTGAGGATGGTCATGGAACTGAAATGGAATCCTTAAGAGAGCGGCAGACCCGCGAAGAACACACAAATTAGAACACAACACAAATTTGTCACAAGGCTTAACTTCTTGTACATGATTGTAATATGATGACAAGCTTGCCACTTGCACAAATCAACTGCAGCCTTTGCTTGTACTAGCTAAATGTGACGAAGGATCCAAACAGGAGATAACTTTAGCTTTGAAAAATCCAATGGAAACTCTGTATTTCTTTTTATTCCCAGAGTCAGATAAGCATTTTGATAGATTGACATTCCAAGGGCCTACTTCTGTAGTACTGAATCAAGTTAAGACTTGTAAAGTCTCCTTCTCTTGACTCCCCAGGTGTTACCCTTTAAGCTCCACTATAAGCTTTGCTTGAGAAAGTACTACGGCAGTTTGCCCTAAAGAGGAGGTACTTGATTCTTTCTTTTAGTTTACTTTTTTGTCCTAAAATCTCTGTCCACATAAGGCTAGAAGGTATTATAAGTCTGCCTTTTGATTTTTTTGCTTGCTTGATTATTCTCTAAAGCAATTAGAAATTCTAGGATCAAGGGTTTGACCTCCCAGGGAATCTCAAATCCCAGAATGGGTAAATAGCTCCACCATGGGACTAGGTTTTTTGACCGAGGACCACTAAGAGAATGCTAATTTCCAATCATTTGGTGCCGAAATCCAAATTTGAAATGTGGTCCTCGGGAGGTGATAAACTAGTGGTGTATGTATCTCTTATTGTCCTTCCACTCCACAGTTCCGGTTACCTAGTTGCTATGGTAGCATATCACTATGTTTGGGGGATGGACATCATCGTCAAATGCCAATAAAATTAGCTCAAGCTTTCAGACAATGTCTTCCTTCACCCCAGCATCTAACAAGGCTTGATTCTACCCCAATGGAGAACCCCTCAGTAGCTGGATAGCACCGGTGAGTTTCCGAGGCCAGAACCCCATCTCATCATGATAATGTGTGTATATGAAGAGAGCAAGAATATAAAGCATATATTTACGTGCTTCCAAATTGGTAGATTTTAGAGTGGCCTGGGGCCATGGCTGCGTGCACCTTCTTGGGTTTCTAGGAAAGCGCCACCCAAGAGAGACAGCCCTTTTCTTCCTCCGATATTTAAAAAGAGGTTGCCTTTTTTAGTCCGCCAATAGAACAGATTCAGGTAATTGGTCTTTTAGAAATCTCTTGTGCACAGTAAATATAAAACTTTAAACCTCACTCATAGGCATGAATCAAAGTACAAGATTGCAAAGCCATACTCAAACACCTTTGCTCAGAATGTTGTATTTACAGGGATCTCTACACGGCACAGGAAATTCTTTCGAGTCAATCTCCTGTGCTAATTCACTCGACTGGATTTCCTATGCCGGATCTTCGTGGTGAGCCAAAGCTCGGGGCGAGACCTCCTTAAACAGAACTAACCTTCTCATTGACCATAGTACAGGTATCCTCAACTCTTGCTTCCACCGGCTGGGGAGAGCAAGGTTCCATCTCAATCACTACTTCAACTACCTCGGTGTTGGGTCTCTCCTCAAGGGGGACAATCTGGGGCACATCCTCATCGTGGCTGGGGCTGTATTCCCTTGGGACATATCCCCTTGGGGCAAAATCCCGGCCGGTATATTCCGGCCCAGTGTATTCCCTGGGGTACAGGTTAGTAGCACTGACTGGGATCTGCCTGGGAGGGCTCTTGGTTTTCCCCAACCATCCAAAGCTAAGGTACTTGAGGAAGGCCCGGCGGTAGGTCTTGTTGAAAAGGGTGTATACCAGGGGGTTGACGCCGGAGCACACATATCCAACCCAAACGAACACACTCAGGAGCTCATCAAGAGTTGACTTGCGACAAGACTGAGTGCAAATAACCGCCATGATATTAGTGATAAAGAATGGGCACCACATGAGCAGGAAGAGAAAGAAGACAATACCAAGCACCTTGGAGGCCCTACGCTCATTAGCAATGGCCTGCATGGTCCCCTTACGATAGCCCTCCCTATGGCCCGGAGAAATAAGACGAACTGGCCCCCCAGTAGTGGGATTGTGAATCACGGCGATGTTGTGGGCACTCCTCTCCCTCCGCAGGCAACCAAACTTGGAACGCCTCCTACGCCTCTCCCCAGGCCCAAACACATTGCTCTGGCCCTGCAAGACCTGAATGGTCAGGCAGTAAGTGATCACCATAATGAACAGAGGAATGAAAAACGCCACAAAGGAGCCAATGAGCACAAAGTTGGGTTCGTTCAGGCTGCAGCTTCCGTTCACAAAGACCTTGCTCTCATCCCTCAGGCCGATGATTGGGATGGGCACGGACACAGCTAGAGAAAAGACAACAAAAGGATTATTGTGAGTAGAGCCAAGAGCATATGCCATCTGGGCCACTGATGTACCAGCCCCAGTTGCTGTCACTGAAGATGATCCATCATGATCGTCCTTTGGAACTATGAGTGAGACTGATTCTGAACCTCAACAGTCGGAGCCTGGTGGGTGATAAATACCAGTTGGAAGTTGAGGAACTTTAGTTCCTCAAGGTAGTTTCAGGGGTAGGGTATGGGTCAAACTGGTTTGAGGAGTTATGGTCTTTCAACTGGCATAGTAGGGAAAAGACAGCCTGGATGTGTCTTCCATTTTGGAAAGAACCAATTTTGGGGTATATGGACTTTCCAGTCAGTTCCCATTTTCAAGACAAACAGCATTAGGTCAATCAACAGCCCAGTGCCTCACTGAAGCCTTGGGCCTGGTACCATGCTATTGTTATACCCTCAATGAGATATCAAGCACCCATGCCACAGATCTGTGAATCCAATATGGAAGGCATTTGGATTCCCTTCTTTCCTGATGCACCCATTCCCCTTTGCTTATGGTAGTGGATGGCAGTCAGGTTTCTGAATGCCGTTGGGGATTTCTGCTGTAGACTCTTGAGTAGACGCCTTGGGTCCCTATCAGACATGCTTGAATGTAGGTACTATTGATCTGTTAGCAATCTATAACTGGAGAATAGTTTGCTATGACCTATTATGAACTGTGATACCAGATGCAAGGTGATCCAGAGAAAGATAATACGTTGTTTCTGTTTGCCAACATTAGCTCTAAGGCCCAAACTGTTGCCTTGACGGCTGGGCTTCCTGTGAATCGTTGTCTATTACAGGGGAAGAGGATAAGCATTTCTATGGCACCTACTAAGTGCTTCACAATGATCTCCTTTGATCCTCCCAACAACTCGAGGAGGTAGTTCTCCAAGGGACTCACCTACCTAGTGTCACACAGCTAGGAACTGTCTGAGGTTGGATTTGAAGTGGTGCCCCTGTGAGTGTCATTCCAAAGGTGACAACTGGCCGGGTAGGGGAGCAGGAGGGTTCTCTGTATAGAACCAGATGTACCTAAGTGTTGTGCAGTCAAAGACTGATGGAGTTGGCCAGGGAAGATGGACTAAAGTATGCTCATGTAGAGTTTACATTATTCACTTACTTTTGTATTAGGGTTTTTAATATTCTCTGTATTAGA
This sequence comes from Trichosurus vulpecula, assembly GCF_011100635.1. Classification (NCBI taxonomy): domain Eukaryota; kingdom Metazoa; phylum Chordata; class Mammalia; order Diprotodontia; family Phalangeridae; genus Trichosurus; species Trichosurus vulpecula. The sequence continues at coordinate 5,129,123 of NC_050582.1, read as the reverse complement.
AAGTATGAAATGGGAAAGATAACCCCCTTATGTCTCCTCAGACAAGTCACTGGGGGCAGCAAGGTGGTACAGGAAGTCCAGAGTTAGGAAGACCTGAGTTCAAATGGGGATCATGAGATAAGGAGATAATCATGATACAGTGCTTAGCACGGTGCCTGGAGCATAGTAGGTGCTGAATAAAATCTTCACTGCATTGTGTCTGCACTATCCCTTATTAATGAGAGTACTGCGCTCTGAGTGGCTGAGGCTTGGCCCATGGTCCTGCCAGAGATATCTGAGGCTCAGCTGAATCAAGGTTTGGCATTCAGGGGGCCCTACTCACTGTACTCCGGCCAGGGACTGTGGGGTACTTCACTGAAGCACCAGGTAGGTGGTCCATAGAAGATGATCTATACTCACTTGGCCGATACATGGGGGGTGGACTAGCTGTCTTGTAGCCAGGGGGAGCAGATTAGATCTCAGAACTGTTCATGGTGAGAACTAGTTTGTATTTTGTATTCTCCTTGAAATCATCGTTGCCAAGTTGATTCTCTTTCTGAATATTCCAGCATAGGCTTCTGGGGAACCTAGTGGACTGCTAGTTACTGGGTGTCTTAGCTATAGCTGTCTCTTTTTCCCCTCTTTGATCTTTCTCAAGAAATCTAGTCTGCCCTATGAACTAATTAGGGGAAGGTCCCCAGAGGAAGTTATTATACTTGCCACCAGCTGGGGAGTGTTACTATCTTTTATATTTAACCCCTTCGTTGGACTGGTCACCCACCATTGTCGATTTCACGTATGGCATCTCTTGTATATATTAACTTCATGCTCTCTCTGCTCCTGTGCTTGGCACCACATGGTCTGTGCCACTGGCTAAAGTAGTATTCCTGATGACCTTGATCTGTGTCCCTTGACTACCTAGAAATCCTAATTGGCTCACTTCAAAACATAGACTATTGGTGGGATAGCCTAGCATAGAGGTTCCTATGTCTCCTTTGGATCTTTCTTCTTGATGTGTCCTCTATTCCTGTCCTGGCTGCCTGTGAGCGGTTTCCTACATGTGATGTACCATCTGCTATCCCCATGGGAGAGAAATTACCTGTGTGATCCTCTGGGATCCTATGACAGAGCCATCAATTTAATTAATCGGATGGTTGTGGACCCATGTGCAGTAGAAGAGGGTTGGGACTTAGGGCTATCTTTGAATATAGTTGTGCATTAGAGGCTAGGTTTGGGGTTGGACCTTTGGCCCAACCTCTTCCCTCTCCAACATCCCTTGACATTCTAGTCAGCAGGCAGAAGACAACTACACTAACACATAATCAGAAAGTTGTCATAGGATCTTACCTGTCCGCCCCCCCCACCCCCAATAGCTTTTTAGAGCTGGCGTGTGAACAAATGCTGGTCACTGCTTATGGGGTCCCTGTGACAGTTGGCAAGATGTAACCATTTTAGGGGCAAGGACAGACCAACTTACCCATCGAGATGGTCCAGACAATGGCAATTTTCAGAAGGGCCTTGGTGCGAGAGTTGAAGCGGCTGTGCTCAATTGGGTTCCGGATGGCAATGTAGCGATCCAGGGAGATAGCGCAGAGGTGCATGATGGACGCAGTTGAGAACAGCACATCGAGGGAGATCCACATCGGGCAGAGTTGTTTTGGAAGAGGCCAGGTGTATTCTGGGAAACCAAGGAAGATGAAAAAGAACAGGGTAAGTCGGAGTTGGAATAAGAAGCTACCTGAGCTGTCCAGAAGTGCAATCCCATTAGGTTTTAGGAAGGACAGACTCTTTGTCAGAGTGGATGAGCTAGCTTTTGGTGGGAAGTGATATATGTTGTCTCCAGGGGCATTGGCTACTGCAAGGTGGTGCTTGGATTGGCATCTGAGGCTTTAAGTCTGGGACTTCATAGAGTATGGATTCTTAACTTGGAGTCTGGGAAAATTTTAAAGAAAATATTTTGGTAACTATGTTTCAGTCTAGTTGGTTTCCCTTGTAATTCCACGTATTTTGTGTATCAAAAATACTATTCTGATCACGGGGCCATGCCACCAAAAACTGCTGAGCCCTTGTTTGAACTTATCCTGTTGTGTGTGGCAGGGAGAATCTAGTTCCAGGATGATCTTGAGGGGTCACAGACCCCTATCTTTGGTATGGGTTGGAAGTCTCAATCCAGTGTTGTGGCTATCAGACAAGGCAGTGCATCTCCCAAAGTGTCTCTTCCAGTATCTGGTTCTGGGTCTTCACTCAGGGATCCTGGAAAGAAGGCTTTGTTGTGATCCTGCTGGTTAATGTTTGGTCCAGTTTGGGAGCCTGGCTGGGGCAGGACGCCAGGTACTCTTCTTGAGGGCTTTATAGTCTGGCTCATCCTTTGGTGTTGGAAGGGCACAGTTTTGGGGGGCACTGACCTTACCGTTAATGGATAACTTCAAGGTTGGGGTGGAGGTTCAGACTTCCAGGCACACCTCTGGTGTCTTCTGTTCCAGGCTTCAGTCTTCCTCGGAGGACAGCTGGCAGTGAAGAGTGCAGCTAGGTAGATCCTTCCCTGGCATCAGACACACGGCCATTGGCATGGCTATGTTTCCAGTGGGCTCGTGGTGTCCAATCCAGGGCCAGATTCTGACTGGAGGATGTCTCTTTTTTGGGGGTGGTCCTAGGCCAGAGGGCTACCTGGAACTGTTGGCTTTCTTCTTCATTTCTGATTGCTTTTCAGGTTAGTCAGGTGACAATGTTGTCTAGGAAAGTTTCTTTGTGGGTATCCAGGTGAGTGTGTTAGGACCCAGGTGGCTCCAGAGCATAGTTCTTTGGACATGAGCCAGCATGTTTCCCTGAAGGCCTGGGAAATGTGGCCACTATGAGCTCAAGGTCACCCTGAAACCAGCTGAGGAGCTAGAGGGAGACTCCCCAGGAATGTTCCCTCCTGCATTCTCTGGAGACCTTGTAATCTCCAATGAACTGGACTCCTGCCAAGGAGCTTGGGGAGGAAAACTGAGGCACATTGACATGCATGACTTTTTCATTAAGGTGAGACATGGGCTTGGGGGCACCCACCCTGTGATTCTATTACTAAGAGGAAGGGAGTGCAGGACAGGAATATCCTATGGAAGGTAGCAGATGGCAGCCAAGTGATACTCTAGGGACATTTTAAGGCATGGCATCTCATTCCACCCATTTATTGATAGTAAGTAGCCTGCTTTGGGGTGGCCAGAGAACATCTTCAGACTCACCGTAGAGGATGGTGAGGACAGACACCGGCATCACTAATAACCCGACTAACATGTCCGCCACGGCCAGAGACATCAAGAAGAAGTTGGTTGCAGTCTGCAGTTTCTTCTCCAGTGCCACGGCCAGGATCACCAGGATATTCCCAGCGACAGTGATGATGATGACGATGAAGATCAGGAGGGCAGGCCAGTTCTTGCGGATGGGTCCGGGAGCCGAGGTCGGTGCCGGGGTGGTCGAATTGTCGGTGCCATTCACGTACTCATTCAGGCCAGTGTCGGTCAGGTTGCGGCTTAGTTGTAAAGCCATGATGCCGTTTTGTATGACACTAGAAAAGGGGACACCATAGAACAGTTAGCTTAGTCAGGGCTTCTTGCCATGAATCCAGGGGCTTGGGCTGGGTTTGGGGTTTGACATTTCAATCGAATCAGTTTCCTTTGTAATCCTTTGGATTTGAAAAAATGTATTCAACATTATTTTGAGAAGGGGCCCCTCGGCTTAGCCAGAATACCAATAGGGTCCTGATAACTGCTAGTTCACTGGGTTTGAGAGACTGCTACCCTGTCACCACTTCCTTAAGGTCAGAGCATGGTACGGGTTAAGGGATTTCCCAGGATCATCACTCGATCCCCCACAACCCTAGGTCTTAGGGGGAGGTATAGAGGCTGCTCCTCCGACTCAAGGCTAGGGCTCCTCCTTCTTTACAAGCCCTATTTGGCATTCAAAGCTTACAGGAAGACCCGGTGCCATGACCATCGCTGTGCTTGACATCTCAGGGGAAGAGGTTTTAAAGAAAGACCCTTCCTACTCCCCATGACACCCATGATCACAGACCACTTTGGGTTTTACTATCATCTATTCCTCAAAGCAACATACATCTGTCTTTTCTGCAATGAGCCTGGGATCCAGGTTATTTTCAGAACCTGGGACTTCTCTCAGGATTTGGGCCTTTTCTCTCTAGGGGTTCCAGGGTGTAGGATGAGCTTCCTTGGTCTGATTATAGTTGAATGCTCAAGGATGACAAGCTGGCCCCCAGGAAGGAAAGGACTTCCCTCCCCCATCCCCAGTCACTCAGGGAGGATGAGGCCAAGTCAGGACTTGGACCCAGTCCCTCTATTTCCTAATACTGTGCTTTCCCCACAGGGTGGGTTTAATTGTTCTTATGAGGAGTCTCCATACCCAGATGGTGGGCCATTAAAATGACTAATGGCAGGTTTGAGACCTCTCACCTGTGAGCTGAGAGAACCAGAGTCCTATTGTTCACCTGAGCCAGGGAGCTAGCAAGCTACCCTTCTGAGGACCTCTCTGTAACTGCCCTAGCATAGGGAGCATCCACACTTCCAGAATCTGGGATGCTGCCTCATCCAGGCTACCAAGAATTCTGGGGTCCATTGAGCTTTGTGGTCTGGGGAGACAGAGTGATAGGATTCCATTTCCCATTTCGATATCATCTCTAGTTAGTCTGATAAAATTTCCTTTGGGGGAATTGGTTATCTGCCAAATTGCCATAGTCCCAGGCCCTTGGCAATCTGAGATTGCTTTAGAGTCCTCAAGCCGACTTTTAGATTGGCACAGCTAGAGAGTTAAACAAGAGGAAACGGTTGACATCTCCTTTTGTTCTGCACAGGTGGAGGGCTGTTGGTGCATATTTCAAAGTGTTATCTCTCCTGGGCCATTACAGATTTTTTGGCCCATTGGGTCTAAAGCTTTAAAAGGACCTCAGAGGCCAGCCCCATCATTTGATGGGTGAGGAATCGGCCCCTCTAGACCACAAGCCAACCCCCAACTTGCCCAAATTTTCCACAGTGAGTGGCAAAGGCAGAATTGCAACCTCAGTTTAAGCCTCTGACTCCTAATGTAGTCAGAGTGCCTTTCTCCATACCAGCCCATCTAGAGGTGGAGGGGGCTGGTTTTTTTTTTTTAGAAATTCCCAATAAGGCTATCTGTCCTAGAGAATTCTATGGAGGCCTGATGCCAAGTCACCTTCTGGGCTGTTTGTTTCTTTTTCCAGAAAGCTCCCAAGACAAAATCTTGCCATGCATCTAGGTATCTTTAATCTTTTGTCTGCATTCGTTTGCAGGGATACCAGAAAACCTGGTGAGCAGGGACAGAGGCAGAGCTCACATTTGCCTTGGAAATCTCCCAAGCTGTTGTTGGCCATCTGCTCCCTGAGCCCAGGGATTCCTTGGGGGCAGTGCTTCTCCTGAGAGGTGAGTGCTAGCCTAACAACGAGCGCTAGCCCACGAGTCATCGGACGCACAGTGAGTACCCCAGGGGCTTGCTACTCTGTCATACTGGCTCCAGCTAGGGTTTGCCAAGCCCACTGCCATATTTCCCACTTCTGAGGCTGGCTCACTCACTTCAGGAGAAAACTCCTGTTTGCAGTGATGGAGACAGACTCATCAAAGATGACTGAACAGTGGTGACTGCATGGAGAAAGAGATTTTTGTGTTCTCCAGGAGGTTCTTCTCTCCTTGTGGGCTGGGAATCTGAACTGGGAGTGCCCAGGAGGGCATTGTCCCTGAATAATCTCAAAGTTCTGAGATACTAGTTCCAGCCCTGCTAGGTATTCTCCCAAGTGAAATAAGCATACCAGATTAGAGGACCCCTAGATACTTAAAAAAGAACTGAAATTCCAGTTTGAGGAATTGATGGGGTTGGTTACTTGACACCTTGGGTAGGCCAAAAGCCGTCCAAGAATTTGTGAGGGGCCACTGACTGCTCTCTCAGGCCAAGGTCATTTGGATGCCCCCTTCTGCTTATTACCTCCTGTTATCCTATAGAAGACACTTGTCGGGGGAGGGCTGCTCTTTGATCCTGACATTTGCCTTCCTTGGATATTTGTGTTCTGTTCAGCCCCTGAACTATCTCTAAGCACCCTGACTGTCTTACCAAAGACCACGGAGGCAGCACCTCTACGAAGAGGGAGAGGAGTCATTGTACCTCCCCAGGCATCAGCTAAGGGGGGGTGACCTCTGAGGCACCTTGCAGTGCTACAGCTGCAGTCCTCTTTGGGCAGGCTAGGTTTGATCTGGCTTATTCTACCCATAGAATGGGTATGAGACATCTGTGAGCAGAATCTGCCCAACTCAGCCATTTAGAACCACATTGGTGGAGGGAAAATGTAGGGTCTACCCAGACCCTACAAAGAAGGCAGCTACACCATTCCCACCAAGTAAGCAATGGGGCTGGTTCCTTGCATGGTGAAACAGGCAGGCCATCTTCCCTTCTGAAAGTAGCAGACAGGAAATGCTTCCAGGACCCTAGTGAGACTCTAGTGACATGGACCCCCAAGGGAAGCCTCTTCCACAGCCTCAACCTCCATCTATGATCTCTTACCTCTACTTTCTCAGGTTCAAATCACCACTGTGTCTTGTTCCTTCTCATTATACCAATGGAAACGCCAACAGAAATGCCTGAGGGACGATGCCCAGTGGGAAGGGATCCTGGTTGTTTCCTGCCACAGATCTCCAAGTTCTTCTGAGACAAGGGCCTTACTCTAACCCAGCCTCAAAGAGTCGCATTAAATATCCACCCCCATGGCCTTGGACAAAGGGCCAAGAGTTTCTGCATAGCTGCTATGCTTTTAATGAAAAGGGGATTAAAGGCTTTCAGAGTTACCTAGACCAAGCTCTCCTTGGGAGGGAGGACCAGACTGCCCGGGAGCCTCAGGTCAGGGTGCCAGTTACCTAGCCTTTGGCTAGGCCTGCTGGCTCATGTCTCCCACTGAACGACACTACCCCCTCACCTCCACCCCGTGCTCAGACATCACACAATCTGTCCAAAGGATGGATGGGCCTCAGGATTGGGCTCCTAAGTTTGGATGCTGAGCGTTCTCCTACCCTTTCTTTGTTGTAGGGCTTTGCTCTGGGACAGAGCAGTCTGGGCCTCCTGGTAGTAGCCTGCTACCAAATGTAAGACCCAGAGGAGATGCTTCTGGCCCACCAGGAGCCTGGCCATCACATCTATCCTTGGGCCTGGTCTTTCCTCTGATCTAAGTTAAATGATAGAGGAAGCAAAATATGCTAAGAAAAAAAGACACCTTTGTATGACAAGTTAGTTGGGGAAATGGTGATGTGCCCAAAACCTAGGAAAGAAACACATGGGATCCAAAGGCTGGGCTCATTCACACTCAAAGCTGTGTCTAAGTTCATGATGCAGTATAGCCTGGTCACTCTAGGGAGAGGGTCTTTGGAGATGCCGTGGGATGAACTTGGTAGTTTGGCATGAGAATCTGCTTTCCTTCAGAGTGCCTCTGAGACCCTGAAGGAACCCGTCTGATCACTTGGAATCCTATCCTGGGGCCACATTCCCTTTAGAGATTGACAGAGCTTCTCTCACCTGGCATGCTTATGATTCTACCCTCATGTAAAGAGATAGATACACTGAGGTACTGGGCTCAGAAGCCAGAAGTTTGGACACAAATGCCTCTCCTTTCTATATATCTTAAATGGGTACCCAGATGGAGTCCTTGTCACTACTGGGTTTTTCCCTGTCTCTCTCTCTCCAGCTATATGCCACAGATTGGTACTATGGGTGGAATAAGCCAGATCAAACCAAAGGCTTTCCATGCTGGGAACTGGGAGAAGACAGGTCATTCCCAGAGTGTGCTCATGTCCCGAAAACTGCTGAGGCAGCTCTGTTTTGCAGGCCATGAGGGCCTGTTGGAGATTTGTTCTGACATGTTGTAACACAAATCATTTGTGAATAAGTCTATTCATGATTATATGAGCTTTGTGCAAAAACTCGTTACTTTCTAATTGCGGGCGCTGTAGAACATCTGTTCAAGATCTGCAGTGCAGAATGACAATGCTTTTGCTGAATGAATGAACACACCCCTCCCCCATCAGGTGTTTTCCATGGTGACCTCAGTTAATGAATCGGCCCCATAAGGAGGCTGATGTAGTGTTTATCAATCTCTAAGTCTTTCCTTCAATCACCCCCCAAGAGACAAGGAAAAGCCCCTTTCACACTTTGTAGCCTATTTCTAAGTCATGATTTTCCACACTGCAGTCCTAGGATGTGAAAAACATTGTGGGCACAGAGGAGATTTTAATCACAAGTTTGCTCTTATACACATGATCTGGAAAGGGAGAAGAAACCAAGAGGAGGCTCATGCCCTCAGAGCAAACATCTTTAGGCAGGCCCACACTATGTTTTTCCATCTGGATTAGTGATGGGATGCCCCAAAGATGTTGGGCTGGTCCATTCACTTTGTGCCTTGGTGAGGCCTATGGGGACCATGGAGAAGAGTTGATAAGTGTCTCTCAGGTCAGCTGTTATGCACATGTCATCTGATTCTCACTATTCTAGCAGATGGAGAGAAGAAAAGTGTCATCGCCACCCTTTTGGGGTGCCATTCTTATCCTCTCGTTGACCATGAAAGGTAAGAGAGTGCTATGCTAACCTTGGCTACTATGTCATTCATTCTCTCTCTCCCACCTCCATCTCAATTTCCTTGTGGAGTCAGCCTGGATCCTGAAAGACATCTAGGCTGAAACTGGACTATTTTATTTTTTCTCTTCCCTCCCCACGGGGATCCTATTCCTGGGATAGCTAGCTTTCGCTCCTAGACAAAACAGACCACCAGGGAAAAGAAACCTATAATCTCCACAAAGATCGTATTTCATTGTTTGATTTCGGGATTTCAAAAATTAGGGAAAGGGTTGAGTGGCACTCCATTTCTTCAATGAGCACCATGGATCAATTTCTGTCTAGCAGCAGATGGTGCTTACCTAGGAGGGTTCACTTTGCTCTGAAGGTCTTTTCCACACTGGAAGGAAATAAGCATCAGACTGCCTCTTTGCTATTCTTACCTGGAGAGTGTCCTAAGTCTGGGCAACAAAGCACTCATGGTTGCACGGTGCTTCCACTCGGGCGCCTAGGGAACATTATCAGTTGGCTGTTCAGTTGAGAGTCCTGGTCTTCCTTGGAAGGGAAGAAAAAACCTGCCATGAGAAATTCCTGAAATTTATCTCAGCAGTTTAAATCCAGGTCAGATCAAATAAACCCCACATTTTTCCAAGTCTGTTGAGGAGAACATGAAAGGGTCACTGGACACCTTCAGAAAAGTGACTGAGCTATCTCTCCAAAATTCCCAGTGTCATTGACGCCCTCAGGGTCATGTTTTTACCTAATCTCATTCATTATACCTCCTTGTCCTTTTCCTTTCTTGGCTGGGGATTTCTTGGAAAAGGGGACAGATGCCTGGGTCATTTATCCAGGGCTTCTCAGAAACTCTTCCTCTTGTTTTGTCAACGCTATTTGGGGGTGGGAAGCTCATGGGTTTCTGATCTCATGAACTCTGGGCAGGAGGCCCATAGGCCAGGAAGAGATCAGAAATACTCAGAGTGGAGGTGGGGCTGTTGAGGATGGGCACCCCTCCCCAATCTCTAGCTGATCCTTCCCAAAGCCATGGACTCCTCATCCCCACACAAGGCTTTTACGCATCTCTAGTTCATTTTCTTCTCATAGGTCCTAAAGGACCTTGCCAAACAACTCAGCACTCATGGAGCTGAGGAGTGGAAGGAAGGAAATGCTGCTCCTGAGTTTGGGGAGGAAGCTTGCCTCACAGTAAGTTGCGCTCAAGCAAGTGCTAATGGTGTCTGAAGCTGGAAGACAAGTACAAGATGAGTTAGGATACAATTCTGAGCTGGCCAGTAGACCTCCAAGGAGGACTACCAATTGGCATACCTAGATCCCAGGTAGCATTTGGTTTGCTGAAAGCAAACCAAAGGAGATTATGACCACCATAAATGCCTTTGGCTAGGAATCACACTGAATGTTTAGACTGGTTCTGTGAGTAGGCTATGCTGGAGATCTGCCTAGTGGAGGCCAGACATATGGGGTGTCGTTTTTTAGTGAATCAACCACCTCCTCCTTTTTTGGGTCCCATAGTCTGTTCTCTAGAGCTATATCTTTGGAAGGGTCAAGCGAGCTGGAGGCATTCATCTCTGCTCACCCTGCTCGCCTGGGGTTCAAAATCGCCCAATGAGTATTTGCACTTTCCGTCATGGGTGAGTTCTGGAGAATCCCTGAGAAGGGGCTCATATTGGGTGAGGCCAAATCAATCTTGCATTTCCATGATGTTCCCTTTATCCCAGGAGGGAGTGGCTCAGACTCAGAGTAGGAGTCTTGTCAGTTTGCCAGGCAGGAAGAGGTACCAGCAGTGAGCTGATGCTAGAGATAGAAATTTGCTGAGAGTCTGGCCATTAAGAGAGCCCTCTTTTCTACCTGGAAAGGTCCCTCTGCCTGAAGCACTAATAAGAACCTCTGAATGAGAAGATAAAATAGACCCAAGTTGTAATGACAAGGCCTGGTCCTCCTCCCCTCTCCTGCTTCCAGGATCCATAAAGGGTAGGTATAGAACCTGGGAGCCCTCCCCACACCCATTCTTCTAGGAGATCTGAGAATCCAAGCACCCATACTTTAGGTCTGGAGGGCTTATACTTACCTGCACTTCCTTGTGAAGAGGAAAAATTCTACTCAGGGTTGGCTGAGATGGCTAGTCATTGTAAAGTGACAGGGATGTTGTTTTATTGTTGCTGTATTGTTCAAAGAATATAGGTTTGTCATCAAAATGTGGAGCCCTCAAAGGGTCCATTAACAGAATGGAAAAGGCCAGAGAAATTACATTCCTACAAGTGTAGATTTGGAATGTCCGTCCCCTACATAGGCAGAGACACATCTCACAACCACACCCACATGTGTACACAGTAAAACCATGAACTACAACCCTCAGAAGACGGGTTCCATGCCTGATTGAAATTCTAGGGAGCTACTCAGGGAGTGCCAGTTCTTCAGTCCCCCCTTCTCCCACAGAGAAACTGAGGTTAGGGGCCTGGTCCACACGGCTCCCTGGCCAGTATTCAGAATCAAGTGATGAAGTTCCAATTCTCAGTGGGAAATCTGATGGAACCTGCCCTCCATCTGGGGTTTTCACCTCCCTTGCCCAAATCCTCATGCCTCCACGGGACCAGGATCTATTGGCAAAGCCCTGTGCCATTGTTGTTTGGCTTAGTGATTTACTACCAGGTCCTTACCCTTTGGGGTTTCTGATGCCCAGAGGTCTTGGGCCCAAAGAGTTCTGGCCCATAGGCTGTTTATAGGCATATCACTGGGCAAAGGAGGCATATTCTGGAATTCAAACAGAGCCACATTTCTCTTGGCTAGAGGACTTTTTTCCCTTATGGTTAGACATCATTTCAGAGCTACACTTGCCCAGAGGACAATGTCTAAAGAAGACATCACCCGGCAGAAAGTCCAAATCCTTGTGAAATCACGTTTAGCAAAGACATTTCCAACACTCAAACATTGGTGGTAGCATGTGATAAGTCAAATAGGGCACCATACATACCAGGAACTGTGGTGATTGCCATGGAGATGCATGAAGGGAAGCCTCATCTTGAAAGGGCAGCACTCGGGGCTTTTTGGGAAAAAGAATCCTCTGTAAAGGGCTGAGGGAGTCCTTAGTGCGGAATCTCTCTCTTCCTAGCTCTGGGCAGATATCTTTACTGTCAGTGTAGGTATGCTGGCAGTAAAGGTGTGTGTAATATCTGCAAGTGAGAGCTGAAGGGAGGGGAGACTTTGGCAGAAGTCAGAGGTGGCCAATCTCAGGCTTTGAGGGGAGTACGGTCCAGCAAGAGCTGCAAGACAGACTTCTTGCAGTACCTGCTTTGATACAAATTCATGTCTCTGATTTCCTACCAGGCAGGTTTAGACAGCTGTTTGCTTTGTCTTCCATCCATCCCGTGGCTGGAGCGCACTGTGTCTCAGGGTTTGGTTGCCTGCTTAGTAGAACAGCAGGAGAAAAGGCAAGACAATGAAGGCAAGGCAAAGCAGAGGAAAGACAGACAGGACCCAAGCAAAAATGACAAGAAAGGAAAATCTGAATAGCATGATCCACAGAAGACAGCTTATTTTAGCAACATGGTGACTGAGAAGGAGCATTTACTCAAGCAACGTGGCAACGGCAAAGGCTGTTCATCTAATGAGTAAGCCGAGTCATAGGTTGCACCCCAGCTCCTGTGCCAAAACAAATTTGCAAAGCATAAGCGTACTGCAGAGGGCCAGCTTGGAAAGTGACTGACTTAGCTCTGGGGACCTGCAGGGGCCAGCTGCAAGGAAGCCAACGTGCCTGCCTACAGTGGGAGGACCCATTTCTTTCTCTCTCTCCATGGCCTCATGGATTCTGGGGGAACCAGGGATTGAAAAACTCTGGGCACAGAGGAGACAGCCAAGGCTTGTGAAGTTGCAGGGTCTGAAGGGTTAGTGGAAAATTCAGAGATGTCCTGCCCCTAGCTCAGCAGCACCCCAGTGTCCTAAGGCAGCATGTGGAGGTGGCAGACTTGGTCCTGATGAGTGTGAGGGGAGAAGTCTCAGGGGAAGCACGCAGGAGCAATGGCTTGCCTTCGCCTGACCTCACTGCTTGCAGGGTTGAGGAGAGGCCAATGGACTAACAGGCAACTTTTTATTTTGTCTTTTATGGAACATGAGAACCCTCAAAAGGCTTGTGGGCCCTTTATTAAAAAACCCCAAACACCTCTCACCCTGCATCCCATGGCTCAGACCTCTGTACAGAAAAGCTGAAGTCTTAGATAAGGTAACTTGGTCCCCAAGACCTCTGGAGCAGGGGGACTCCTCCATAGGGACACTCAGGATTGCCAAGTCCATGAGAGCCCAGATAACTGATCGACATGGAGAGGGGACTGGGCCTCAGGGCATTCAGGCCATCTCTGAATCAGTGGCAAAAGACTGCTTGCTTGACAGTAGTACGTTTAAGACATTGCCTCAGCCACTGAGGGGCGGGCAGCGCCATGCCACGGGCACACAGCTAGTGTGGTAGGGGCTGTACTTGACTTCTGAGTCCCCTTTCTCAAAATCCCTTGGGCTGCCTCTGTCCCCAGTGAAGGAGAGCACAGAGCAGGTTTGGAATGACAGGAATCTCTACTTTGTCACTTGCTACCTTTCAGATCTTGGATAAATCCCCTGTCTTTGAACCTCTGATCATCCTCTGTGAATGAAACAGCTAGACTAGACGATGTTCAGAGTTCTTTCCAGCTCCATCCACTTAGGGTTGTTTTTTCCCCCCAGGATTTGAACCCACCCCTACCCTGACTGGCATGATATCAATCATGTTCCTAAAATAATATCCCCTCCAAATTTGTGATGGGCCATGGAGAACACTCTCAGAAATTAGCAAATACTTCTACCTACATTTTACCTTATAGAGGCCTTAATTTGGGCATAGCAGGAAAACAGGAACGTTTGCAAGACAGAGTCAACTGCATTTCCATTGAAACAGAGAGGCAAGGTCAGGGACAGGCTACTCTAGGGGCTTCACAATGTGATGTGGACAGCCAGGGTCCACTGGTTTTATTAATACTGTTTGGGCACAGGCAGGAGTGGGGGCTCCATTGCCCTCGTGTATGAGGATGTGCAGCAGGATGGCTGGAAAGGATGCCCCATGAGCCTCTTCCTTTAGTGGCTCACAGCCACTGCCTATGTATCCCCAAAGTGGAACTAATTCACTAGCTTGTCCAGTGAGTTCTGAGTCACAATCTCTTAGGCTGTTTGCTTTGGCATTCCATGTTGTTTAAGGGATGGCCTGGGAGAATGGAATTCTATGGCAGGGATGCCCGGGTCTATATTCAGCGATGATGGCCATCTCCCAGATAGTAGTCACACAAGGCTTAAAGTGGAGGCAGATGTTCCATGATCCCGGAGGACCATGGGTATGGTGAGGACCCCACGAAGTAAGGGCTGAGGAGCACTCCCTGGCCCACATTCTGGCCTTTTATCTTAGCTTTACTAGGCTACTGTCATCTGAAACACACAAGGGTCACCGAAAGGGACAAAGGGAGCCATTGCCACATTTGGATCTCAGAGCAGTGGGGATTTGGGGTCTCCTGTTCCACCAAGGTCATGCCTATGCCTGTGTGTATGTTTGAGTTTCCCATGGGTCATCTTCTGAGGTGAAGCAGACACACAGAGAGTGGGTTCCTTGGCAAGGGCCCCAGGTAAGATGGCATCAGCTTTGTGTTGGAAGCTGCTGCTTGGATTCTGTGGCCTCTGGGAGCTACTAACCTTGGAACTAGAAGGAGCTAGAGAAGTCACCAATGGGACTCACCCAAGGTCACATGGGTAAGGAAAGGCAGGGCAGATACTGACCCAGTTTCTGACTCCAGGGACCACTGGATTATGGCTTTGAGGAATGCCAAAAGCAAAATCAGTCAGGGATCCTTGGGCTGCGCTTAGGGACGAACATCTGTTAGGGGCCAATTTTCTTGTCAACTCAGGTGTTTCCCCTTAAAAAAATCAGGTGACAAAGGTGAGGCCTGACAGCTAACCCAAAGGGAAAGAATCCTAAAGTCCCCCAGCACACCCATACCTGCTGCAGTCCTTCCATACAACTGAGGCAATCTGAGAGACTTACTTGTGGCATGTCAGCTCAGCAGGGTGTTGGGTATTCAAAGAAAAGAGCAGAAACAACCCAGAGTGAGTGAATTAGCAAAAGCATTTCATGAGCATAAGACACAAGAGCATCAGGGACCGGCTCATTCCCAGAGTGGGCACAATGGCATGCAGAATGAGAGGCCAGCCTCATCTCAGGCCTGTTGACACTTAAGCAGGCCCCAATTGCCCTTGCCAAGGAGAAGTGCGATTGGTCACAAGACAGACTTTTTTCTTTTTTTTGGGGGGGGGGGAATGACAGATTAGGAAGGATGAAGAAAATCTCAAGCCTATTAAGGTTGGGAGAAATAAAGTCCCACCTTAAAGGAGGACAGGCTAAGATCTTTTTCTGCATCAGGATTATGAGTTTTGGTTTCTATTTTTTTGGAGGGGTGAGGTGAGGGGGAGTGATACAAGAGCCTTCTTTTCAACCTAAGTCCAGGAAAGGGTCCCCATGCCCCCCGAGAGCCTTTATGATGGGGGCCCCCACTGAGAATGATAGCCCCAGCAGCCATGTGAAATAGGATGAATTGCCTGAAAATGAGGATGCACAGGAGGGAAGGGAGCATGGAGCAGCCCAGCTAGTGGTGAGAGTCTTTGATTTTGTCCGGGTGACTCCCACTTTCCCTGACACTGCATGGTGACAAAGGTGATGGCTGACCACCTATGCCCTCCAAAGTGAGTGGTGCTAGTGCCCGAGGAACATTCTCTGGATCTGATCTTTGGTGGCCACTCAGCTTCACATTATCCTGACCCTACTCCACCACTAGGGACTGTGTTGCAACTCAACAAATGGGATTCCCAAGTGACATGGGAACTGTGCTAAAAGGCTGACTTCTTGTCCTGCTCGAGGGGGACATGTCAGAGGGAGCAGGACTGAGGTTAACAGTGAGTCCCACGTAGTTTGGGGAGCAACAGTAGGGAGGCCAAGGAAATAAATATAATCCTAGAGTAAGGCAGTGGGAACCAGGCTCTGACCCATGGAATCACCTAAGGGCCACATGTAGAGGAAATGTAACCTATTATAAAGGAGTATGTGTAGGTGTGTGTGTGAGAGAGAGAGGGAAAGATAGACAGGGATAAAGGGGGAGAGAGAAAGACCGAGAAAAGAGGTATCAGGACAGAGTTTGGGGAGATAGTTATGGTTAGTAGGTATGATCTACTAGGAGGAGGGAGGAGAGGGTCTCTTTTCTTTGCGGTTAGAGGTATCCTGTCATCTCCCTTTCCTCTAAGAGAAGAGAGGGGAGAGGGAGGTGGGAAGGTCTCTTCTCTTATGGGTTAGAGGTCTCCTGTCATCTTTCTCTGGTCTCCTCTCAACTCTTCCTCCCTCTCTCCTTGAAGAGAAGACAAGACAGGGGAGAGACAGGAGAAAGAAGGAGAGAGAGAGAGAGGGAAGAGAGAAGAGGAGGGAGAGAGAGAGAGGAGAAAAAGGAGACAGAGAGGAGAAAGGAGAGAAGAGAGAAAGAAAAAGAGGGAGAAAGAGGAGAGTGAGAGACACACACAAAGAGATGAGAATGAGACTGGGATCTGAAAGGCCACACCTTCACTGCCAGGAGGTCTGAAGACTTACCCTCTGGGCTCCAGTCACCTGGCTCTGATATACAGAGAACTTTGGGACTTAGGATCTTTTGGATCTTCTTTCCCAAGGAGATTGCTCAAGCATTGATTATTTTACCCCACCACTACCTCATATTTGTGAAGATTTGGAGAAATGGCATTTAGCTATTTCAGCCAGCTGAGGATTTACTATGAGCTGGTGGCTGTTTGTTTAGAGGGAGGTGAACACTGGCCTCCACGTTCACCTTGTCTCCATGCACTCGGTGGGAGAGTTCACATGCTGCCAGCACCCAATATGCTACAAATCTGAAATCCGATAGAAATGCAGCCTAATAATGAGCCACAGTGGAGCTCAGTGCCCTGCTCTGCCATTTAATTAGAGCTTAAGATGGGATTGAACAAAGTTTCCAGTTTTCATTAGTGGCAAAAATTCTCTCCCCCACCCCTTGAGGCCCAGGAGTCAATCAGCCTGGAGAATGCCAGGGTGACACAGTCTCCATGGTCCTTCAAAGCACGATGATGTGCTGTGCTAACAGAGGCTGGATGGTCTGCTGGATCTGCCTCAGTACCCAGAGCTCCAACCAACTTTAAGCACTGAGGACAAAGAAAAATATCCCATCCTCAAAGGGGGACCTTGGGTTGGCTCAGCAGTCAGGGTTGGCTAGAACAGCAGCCTAGTTTACCTAGAGGCCACTAACCTACGGAGAGAGGCTTTGGGCCCGCCCAGTGCACTATACTCATTTCAGGAACTGTGAAGATGAGGGTGGGAGAATCAGAGAGGGAGAGCCAAGAGAATGGGGCAGAGATCTGAAGGAAGAAGAAAGAAAGTGACTGGGAGGGGAACAAGGGACAGTGAGCCTATGTATATGTGTTTGCTTTTTGAGTGTTTCTGGTCCTTGGACCCTTGTATTCTGCAGTGTTCATACTAGGTGCTTGCCCCCTTCAGAGAGCACTGCCGACTCTGTTCCTACAACACCCTATGCCAGGGGGCATAGGGAATAGGAGGTCGAGTGTAGAGAGACTAGGGCAGGGTGCCTTTTCTTGAAATGAAAAGGAAGAGCACAGTTGTGGGTAGGTAAGTGGGGTAGTGGTGCCAAGTTCCGACTTGCTTCTGAATATTAGGCTACTTACACAACTGTTAAGTCAGCCCTACTTCATCTGGCCTGCCCACCCACTCTTGGCTGGTAAGACTGGTTACATACCCTACCTATGATGCGACTGGCCAGGAGAATCTGGAAAAAATGAACAAAATTCATTCTAACAGGACTGATCCCTGGCCCACTAAGCCTGATGAAGGAGACCCTCAGACCTTTAGTGCATACATCTATCCCAGAAACAAAAGTCATCTTCATGTTATATCCATAATTGGATAGAACCAGAGCAGAAGAGAGAATTTCCAGAGAGAAAGCAAAGAACTTACCAGCAGGCGTTGAGTGGCAGGAAATTGTAGAATTTTCTTTCTCCAGACCAGGGTGAAGAAGTCTGGGGAGAAAACAAAGATACATATTTCTATATTATATACATATATATTTGTATATAAATATACATATTTTAATATTCAAAGATACACATTCAAATTATAATGGGGACCCAATCATTATATTAAACACAAGTACAATTGGCAGCTATATTGATCCCAATCTCTCACTCATTTCTTTAATATGCCATTCTACTATGTTTTTGGTGGGGGGTGAAAAGCAATTGGGGTTAAGCTACTTGCCCGGGGTCACACAGCTAGTAATTGTCTGAGGCCGGATTTGAACTTAGATCCTTCTGACTCCAGGGCTCCAGAGAGACCAAGGGGTCACAGAGACTCTTCAATCAATGCTTATCAGGGCTTAAAGGCCTATGGAAGTCACTGAATTCCAAACATGATACTGGCATTGATCACAGTTGGTGGAGAGAGCCCAAAACATGGTGGCCAATGCTTGCCTTTGTTGGTATAAGAATAGTGAGAAGCAAAAGCCAAGGAGTAAGGTAATTTGAGAATAACCTGCTGAGTCATTCCCCAGAATAAGAAGAGGTGAGGGCCCCTTGGATTAGGGATTCTTCTTGTTCTTCAAATAGGGGCTCAGGAAGGAAGCTTTGTCTATGCTGGAACAACATAAAGGGTGAATTGACTTGAAGACATTGACAAAGGGGGCCCAGTAGTATCAGGTCTGGTTCAAAAAGCCTGTTTTAAAAAGTCCCAAGACGTAGGATGCTACATTTTGCTAGAAAATGGTCCATATTTCTTAAAACCAAATCCAGAAGCATTGAAATACAACAATGGGGATGGCAAGTGTTAGCTTATTTTTTTCTAATTCCCAATTCTTAGGGTTGCTACCTCACAGCAACCTTCTGGACTAATTAATGCTAAGCTATCTCCACTCTCTCATTAGGAATAACATTTAAGCACCTCAGAGGCAGGCAGCTGTCATGGGGCTCGGATGACTGGTTCTGTGACCTCATGGGACCCTGCCTTGGTAGGGGGGGAGAGCAGACATGGAGAGCACTCCGTGTAACTGACCTTCACAATATCCTGTACAAACAAGACAGGGGGCAACACTAGCCTCCTCAGGATAAACACTCCTGGGACATGTCAATCTCATGTAATTTGTACTCTCTCCTGAGCAATCACTGATGACTCAGAGCAAAGCACTGGCCTCAGAGGACCAACTCTGAGCATTGGGCCAAGGCTTTAAAGCTCCTGCCAACTATTCATCCAGGACCTGCAGTCAGTAACCCCATGCAAATTCTGGTCCATTTCAAAAGCTTGAGGAAGGCAATGGAGCTCCTCGGTAATGATATTCCCAGTACATATAATCAGCATGTCTTCAGGGAAAAAGGGAAAGAAAGCACTCTCAGGTTAGTATGGGGGCCAGCTGGTCTGGGAAGAGCAGTTGCCCATCCACGGGCTATCCATGATAACACTAGAGAGGAAAAAGAAAAGCTGAGTATTTTTGTGTTTGCCTTGCAGCAATGGCTTCTGCTTTTCCCATACTCCAAGATACTGATACTTCTCCCCAATCCACAGCCTACATTTTCTGTCATGCTTTACAGGCTCCACCCTGAGAATGCCACCAAGGGAAGGGGCAGTAAGCTGGGGAGGAAGTTGGGTAGTTGGGTACTATTTTAAGTAATTATTTGGATGCCGATAGCACCCTCAAATTTTCACTGCCTTGAGAAAATGCCCTAGATGGCTTACCTCTTTTGGGGCTCTGCTCATTTTTCTGCACATAATTCAGGACTTTGCCGTTCTCCATAACTAGAGTCTTAATTAATTTGTGGTCACCAGGTCCATGAAGTGGATACAGAGCCTTCTGCACCCCCTTTCCAAATCCAACGTCACATTGTAAATTCAATTTAATGTCAGTATAACTTCAGAGCACCCTCCCCCTACACCCATCAAAGGCAGATGGCAAAACTTCAGCCTAGCTGATTTCTTTAGATCAATTTCCCCTAATATAGATCTAGGACCATGCTGAGCAATGAATAGTAAGTAAGGCCCAATTAATATGGTAACCATTCATCAAATCTGAGGTTGCCAGGGACGGTCTCATCTGGATTCTAACAGGATAATTTGGCACGAGAGGACATACAAGACAGGGTCCTTCCAACTTGGCTCATGATGAGGCCTTGGAAAATCTTTGGAGCCTGACTCTAAACTCTGGCCTGGCCTTCATTGGCGAGCTCGTGCCTGACATCTGGGAGTTGGAGGCTATTTTATCACCTTCGAGGGGTGGCTCTTCTGGCTCCTGACAGGACGAGTTCCACTATTTCACTTGTACTGTTTCAAGATCTGGCCTAGAATTCTTAGTGCAGTTAGAGCTCCCAGATGAAAAATGTCTACATGACCGCGGCTCCAATTGTAATGACAGAATCAGAAACTCTCAATGAATATTTACTGAGGGTTTGCCTTTTTGCTTGGAAAAACCAAGAAGGGATGGGATTTTGACTGGGCCTCATAAGTTGTCAGGAAACACATTATTATGTGTTGAGATAGTTCCATGTCCTACTGTTCTAGCGCATTAAGTAATGCTGGTTATCTTTACCATCTAATGCTCTGAGGACAAAGGTTCCCTGTGGTTCTATTGTTCTCCTGAGATCCTGAACCAAATGTCCTATTGGAAATACTTGTGATTCATGATGCCATGGAATTTTAAAAATGGCTTCATTTCATTCCTGTGCTTTCATCTTATAGTGATAAGTCGAAGTCCCTGACCTTGAGTGAAAACTCAGTGGGATAAAACTGAATAGATTCTATACAGATGTGAGAAAATTTTGATCTTTAAATTGGGCAAACTGTCTAGAACTCCATGACATGAGAATTCATCAAATCAAGTGGGTGCTGTGTGGTAGATAGAAGAAACATAAGAGGGGAGCACAATTCAAAATAATAGACTTTCGGCAGGAAGGAGTTTTGCCATGCAATAGACCGTTCAGGGGAAGTGGAGAGCAGATCGCTTCATGGCATGATAATAGTATAAAAACACCCCCTGTGCACCAAACATGTGTGGGCACCGAGCAGAAACTGGTGGCATTCACATAGCATTCTACTATCTTGCCTTAGTTCTGTAAACACTTGTTGACTGATCACCAGGAAGGAAGAATCTGTCCATCCAAATTATTCCTGGTCCTTGGGCTGCAGCCAGCCTGTGCCTTCATCTATTGTGGCCCATGGGGTAAGTATCAAGAACCTACTCTCACTTCTCTGTGCATGAGACTGTGCACTTCTCTTTGGGCAAGCTTGGTAGGGGCCAGACTTTGCCCTCTGGTCTATCGACCAAGTGAGATGATATTTGTAAAGCATTTAGAACTGTCTGGTGTGTAGTAGGTCCAACAGAAGTGCTTATTCCCTTCCTGTCCCCCATCCCCAATCTAGCAGTATGCCATGATGGCAAAAGATGGGCCAGATGTTAAAACTCTTGTTGGGTGGGCCTTTTTCCTTTCTAGGAGCTCCTGGGATGCCAAACGGAACCAGACTCAAGAATCTCTTCCTTTTTGGCCAAACCATGCTTGAGTTCTGCCCTTACTCCCCTTCAACCAGAGGGTTCACTCCTCAGAGTTCCTTCTCAGATCCATGAGGTGAAAGTCTAGAGATTAAATAGGGAGAATGGCTAGTCCAGAATGGGGAGCAGGGGTTCCCACATACTGTGGTAGCAGCAACTTGGGTAGGGCAGCTAAAAGAGGCAGATGCTAGGTAACATGAAGACAGCCTGCTATGGATAAGGCACTGGGCTGTGATCAGAAGCTGGCCATCAGCCATTATCTTGTATTCTGCTGCCCTCTTACTTTTGCTTGGCTAAGTGGGGGCTGCATTTGCTCCTGGGGATTCCTTCTATCACAGTCCATCCTCCCCACTTCCCCTCCTCTCCCCCCCCAGGGGAATGGTACCTTTTTGTTAAAATGAAGAGATCGTTTCCCTCTCTCTCTCCCCTCACCTCTCCCTGCTTCTGGTGTTGGGTCTCTTTGGATTGGGCAGGATTAAGTACCTTTCCCTAACTCTCCAGCTTAGCTCCAAAATGCCTGTCTGCCTGCTGTCCTGGGACAGTGAAGGTTACTAGCCTGCAAGTGTTGCAATGTAGAGGGGACTTGGATGCTTCCCCCCACCCCCCTTTAATCTCAGAAGGCCATCATTACAAACCCAGACCACTATAACACTGAACACCCTGAGGTAAATGGGCTGTCTGGCAATGAGGCAAACTCAGGGGTCAGAAGGGAAAGCTTTGGGCCAACAACTCTACCATTAGTCCGTGACGCACTGAATAGGCTTTCTCAGCAGTGGCCCGGCTGCACATCAGGCAATTTGTCTGCGGGGTTTCTATTTGACCCCCACACAGCACCCAGGGGAGACATCCTGCTTCATCGCCCAAACAATTTTCTGACATGGCTCCCTGTGTAATTAGCATGTGCTCTTATTAATGCCATTAGCACTATTAGTCTGAATTCTCACTGTGATTTCATTGCCTTCATTGGCCTGTCCTCAAAAGAGGAAAGGCTAATAATGTGCTTTTAAATTGGTCTTGCATGAAAAAGGGAATTCATTTCTGCCTCCTGGACCTGGCTAAGGATTTCTGAATCCAGTTTGTAATAGCTGCATTCTCCCTCCACCCTGCCCCCGCCCTTCACAAGAGGAGGCCCATCTCATTCCCACCCAGGAATCTAGTGAAGTGTTGGCCAAGTACTGCAGTTTCACCTCTGACCTTGGAATTCTGTAGGCGGAGAAATTTTACTCAGAGCGCTTGGAGATGAGATAAGAAGTGGGTTAAGGGTTGAGTTTCCAGACACCAAGCCCTGTGCCTTTTCAAGCTTCCCTTGATCACCATTTCCTTCTTGTAAGAAAACCAGAAGCACCCACAGAGTAGGAAAATACTGAGGTCGAACTGTGAAGTCGCCCCTTTGAAGACCTTGTCTACACTTGCACAGAAGACTGTCTGGCTGATGCCCTTTGAGCATGGGATGACCAAAATAACTCTTCACCCAGCCAACAGACTCTCCCCAAACAGTGACAGACACAACAGATGTGTCGATGGAGCATGAGAAGGTAAAGTGACAGCGTCGTTCTACCTCTCATTTGAATCAAAAGCTCCAGTGAGTCTCCAGAGCTGTCAAACAGAACCTTTTATAAGTATTGGCTTCATTTGCTTTTCACTTTTCAAGGGAGAAATGAGTTGCCCACAAGTGACAGACACAGCTTTCAGCAATAGCTGTTGCTGATTGCCATTAAAAAAAAGCCAAGTGCCATTTTCTTCATCTTCTCTGCACCATTTGACACTGTTGACCACCCCCTTCTTCTGAATATTATTTCCTCTCTAGGTTTTCACAGCACTCTTCTCTCCTGGTTCTCTTCTTCA
Source organism: Trichosurus vulpecula (assembly GCF_011100635.1). NCBI lineage: Eukaryota > Metazoa > Chordata > Mammalia > Diprotodontia > Phalangeridae > Trichosurus > Trichosurus vulpecula. The sequence goes on along the minus strand of NC_050582.1, from coordinate 5,106,081 downwards.
ATATCCCCTTACCTCATTCGTCATCCAGGTCCCACACACTAACCACAGGCATTCCAGAGGACTCTGTCCTGGGCCTGAATTTTCCCTCTATACTATCACCCAGTGAAGTCATGAGTTCTCAGTCATTTAATTCAGATCTAGGCAGATCATTTCCAGATCTATATATCTGGCCCTGACCTTTCTGCTTAGCTTTAGTCTGGAAGCACCAGATGCCTATTGGACATCTCAACATGTTCAAAATAGAACTCGGTATTTTCCCCCCACACTCCCCCTGAATTTCCCTATTCCTGTCAAAGGCAGCACCATCCGCCCAGTCTCCCAGGTTTGCAATCTGTGTCATCCTCATCCTTTGCTCTCCCTCCATAGATCCAATCTGCTGCCCAACCTTGTTATTTCTATCTTCGGTAACATGTCGCCTTATCTCCACTCACACAGCCACAGATCAGTCCCTCATCATTTCTCTTCTGGCCTATTGCAAATGGCCTCCTAGTTGCTCTCCCCACCTCCAGTATTTTCCCTCTCCAGTCCATCCTCCACTCGGCTGCCAAAGCATAGTCTGCTCGAGAACTGTTGGTACCTCCTGATTGCCTTGGGATGAATCTCGGATCCTCAGGGTGGTATTTAAACAAACACCATTACCATCTGGGACTAGCTGGCCTTTCCAAGTTTGTTCGCACACTCTGGAGATTCCTATCCTTTAACTACTGGTGGTATAGAATTACACCCCAGAAGGAATTCCCAAGCCTATTGCTTCAGTCTCATTTTAAGCACCTAATAGGGTGCTACTTTTAAAATGCTATTACACTGGGGTACCTGGCTTCCCTTTACTCCCAGTCCTCTCCCTGGATAGTCTGTGGGTCTGCATGGAAACAATTTCCCCCAGTTTTTGGATGCAGTGTCTACTTTCTGAAGAATAATGTGACTGAGAGATGGCATTCCTCACTTTGTGCCACTGAAGCCTATGAACATCTCACTGCAGGAGTTTAGTCTTCAGAGTTGAAGATCCTTGTAGGGACGACTAAACCCACTCTGGGGACAAAGGATTCAGAACTGACCTATTCCTAGTAGTCTTCACATTTTTATCCAAGAGTATTAGTTCTTTCCCCTTTACTCTGGGTTGTCCACTACTGGGAAACCTTCAGCATCAAAAAGCCCAGATGCAACACCACTCACTATGCATGTCAACACTCTCTGAAGCTCTTTGTTTACACAGCCCTTGCCAGTGATGAAGCTGACTGTTTTCTTCCACCACAGAGATTTGTTTACACATTGCATTTAATGAGGTAGTTTTCCTAGCCAGCTAGGTGTGACCTGCAGGCCTGTTACTGCTTCATGGAAGTGATGCTTTTCTCAGCTGTTATATATACATTGCATTTCCAGGTAGAGATAGCAGCTGGAATCATGTGCTCTTTAGAAAGCCAAGTGGGACTTAGTGGAATATTTGAGACTTGCTTAACACATGTATCTATCCCTATAGAGGCCTGTGCTAATAAAATCAGGACCTTATTACAGAAAGAGAAACTAGGGACTGGAAAAGCTGCTCAAGAAAAGAATTGCTCTCTTTAATTAAATAAATTAGAAGGTCAAGGCAACAGGGGCCCTGTTTTCCTGAATGTGTTAATTAAGAAGCCCTCTAAGGCAGCAATGCTCTGACACTAGCGATTCAGCAATTCATATCTGTCCAGTCATTTGGTGGCCAAAACCCCACTGTCCTTTCCCTACAGGATTTAATTTCCCTGAGCATCATAAAGGCACACAGAGCTCTGGCAGATCAGCGGATGACCACAGCAGGGAGCTGATATATTAGTTGAGAAGCTTAGCAGAGAATACAACTTTAATTGAACCATAGACAACCATCCTTGGGCAAGAAAAAGTGAAGTACAATTAGAAGGATAGGAGAATGGACGAGGAGAAATCAGGAGATTTCCTTGGTAAAGTCTGCAATGTGGGTTTCAATGAGCTTAGCATTTCCTGAGGTGGGAAAGGAAAAAAAGTGAAACACAACAAAAAACACCAAAACAATGAAGGGAAAAATCAAACCAGTCCAACCTTCTAGGGCACACATTCCTTGTCCAAGAAAAGAACGGCTCCCTAATACATGTGAGAACACCGGCACCACTCCTTCCCCGGGATTGGTGGAGAGAGAACCTAGCTGTTCCCCAGCTGCCTCTGACCAAGGTCCTGAAAGAGTACTGCTCTGCAGTCAGGCAGCCGCGCCGCCATTGGAAGAGTGTCACTCTCTTATGTGTTCCTAGGCTCTGCAGGGGAAGTGCCCAGGCTCTTCCATTTTTCCTTCCAGTGCCATCCTCAGTGACTGGACTATGCATCTGCATGGGGCTGGTACATTCTTGAGGGGAGACATGTCTTCCCTCTCCCTTGAAATGTCACTATAAGGTGTGGCTGAGAAACCTCCATGGAGCTTTGGGAGACTTAAGACTCTCTCTTGCCTTCACCCCATAAAGGGCAGAGACAAGTGGACTTGGAGCTAGGAAGTCCTGAGGTGGGCAGTGTGACCCTGGGCAAATAATGTCACTTTTCTGAGCCTCAGTTCCCTCATATGGAAAATGGGGATGATAATGACAATGAATGGAAGGATAAGATCAAATGTGATTATGGATGTAAAATGCTTTGCAATAGAAATTTTAGAAGTTATAATTATTATTGACAGAGAGATGGCAAGAAGCCTCATTATCTTTCAAAACCAGTGATTTCCAGTTCAATATGAATTGGTTAATTTCCCTCAAAGCATTTCTTTCTTAGGTTACAATCCTCTCTGATCTTGAAATTCTGTTTCATATGTAACAGTTCCTCAAAGTTTTCAGAATCTTGTTTCTTTCCCAGTATGACTTATATTTAATCTTAATTTTTATCTTTCCTAACACATGCTGAGTTAGTGGAACACATACTAATTATGCAAAGAAAGTTTGAAATTCCCAGTGGGAAGAGTTAGAGATGCTGTCAATTGTGGCTCTAATCCTCTAAACTCCCAAAAGTCTCATTGCATGAAATCCTGAGCTATGAATTCCACCAAGGCCCTGATTTTCAAATGTCTTTCTCTGACACAAGCATCAAGGTGCTTCAGGCAATCATTTTCTTAAGGCATGTGTCTCATGCACAAAACAAAGCCAGGACTGGCAAGATGATTGTCATCACAAAGAGACAGATGGATTTTTAGAGTCACCTTCCAAGAGCCTTAGCCCCTTCTCCAAAGAACTGGGTTTGGGATTCGAGTATGTTGCCTCATAAGTGTATGGGTTGGCTAGTACAAACTATAGAGATTAAGTCATAGGCCACCAATAATTTTCTAACCCATTGTCTCTTTTAACATCCAGTTCTTTACTTGGGAAAAGCAGCTTCTGTGAAGAGACATAGATAGCTTAATGGCATGGGACCAATGAAGTATTCTGAATATGCAAGAATAACTTTGGTAAGAGTTTCCCTAGGCAATCCGGTTTAGAAGATTCAACATCTTCAGACCTGCCCCAATGATTTTATTGTCACTTATGACCCAGGCATCCTCTGGCCTCCCTAACATGGCAAATGGAAGCACTGGCTGCCACTTGGAAATGACTGGATCTCTAAGAATCTGAAGAGGAAAAAGTCATTGATGGATTGCTTATAATGATAACCATATAACATTTTCTCAGGAAATGGCATTACAAAACAACTTTTGCCCATAGATGATTAATCAAATGACAAATTTAGAAAACATTAATAAAGGGCTAAATACCTGTCTCAAGCTAAGCAACCTTATTGCAGTTGCTTTTTAACTAGTCCACTAATCCGTGCTTAATTAATAAAAGCTTAATGCACATTATTTAATCTTTAAAATGAAATACCCTTCACCCAGGTCCAAGGCCACCTGATTGGAATATCTGTATCTTATGCAGTCAACCATTCCACAAACATGTTTTAAAGCACCAACTATCTAGAACTATTGAATGACCTTTGTGGACAAACATCAGGTTTGCTAAAAGTTATGGGATGAGGAATGGTATGGTGAATTTTCCCACATTCCTAGAAGGGGATTTAGACACTAGTTTAGAGCTAGAAGGGACCTCGGAAGTCCAACTTCCTTATTTTTCAGAGAAGAAAACTGAGGCCTAGAGGGTAGAACTGATGTTAACAAGGTTACCCAGCCAGGGAGAGGAGCCTGGGCTCCAAATACATGTCCTTTGGTCAAAGTTAGTGCCGATCTTTTTAGGTTCTTGGTGTTCTAGGCTGACACATATAACAATTCACTCACTTTTTGGATGTTAGATGAGGCCATCCGGTCGCTTCATTGATGTTTGACAAGTTGTGCTATTTTGAACTCAATTTTTAAAATAGCTAATTTATTTCTCTAAGGGTTATTTTTATAAAGGTAGCTGGCTTTGGTCCCTTTGTGGTACAAAGCCACATGTTCAAAGTACCATAGTGAAGACCAATACAATCTTCCCACTTCCATTCCAATTTTTGTAAATTTGGTATTTTTACAAAAATGCTGTAATACTTTATATACCAAAAAAGAATTCACACTTATTCTTGGGGTATTTTTAAATAGTCTGATGAAAGTAGAAATTATCTGCCTGTTTTTAAAGGGGAAAAAGCTCCCTCTTCCAAGAAATAACTGGTCTGAGAGAGAGAATATACTGCCAAATAAAATCATGGTTTTCAAATTTTCTTGAGGCAAACAAGTGAGGAGTCTCCTGCTAGCGTACACCTGGCTTCTAAATAAAAAATGGAAGCATATTCTAAAACCTAGCTTTCCTCTCAAATGGCCAATTTCATTTCAGGAGTCAAGTGGCACTTTGGTGAAAAGGATCATCTCAGCCCTCAATCTGCACCATGTCTGACTCCTGCCCTGAGGTTCTTAAAGAAATGGCTTGTGTCTAAGATCTGCAAATAACATCTGGTTTCTGCAATTGTTTGGCTTGTCTGAGGCAATCCTTCTACCGATGCTGTCATTCTGAGATGAAGGAGCTGTAGGCTTTGACAACAACAGATAGAGGCAGACCTGGTTTGCACAGGAATGCCCCTCGGAAATGGCAAATGGAGCCGTTTGGGTGTTTCTGTGTGGCCTCTGTGCTGAAGTGAGGTGTGTTAGACACTGGATTGGGAGTCAGGGGCCCCGGGTCAAAATGGCAATGGCTACTTATTCCCTGTATATGACTTTAGGTAAGTCATTTTCCTTCTCTGGGGCTCAGTTTTCTTCTCTAGAAAATGAAGGAGTGGTGTTACATAGTTTCCCTGTGCCTTCCATCTCTAAAGCTTCTGTCTGATGATCCTAATCTAATAGCATAGCCACTTCTCTCAACGCTAAGGAAGCCCTGAGTGGGTGGCTGGGCCCTTTGCCTGGGAGTGACTGAGCCACTGAGGAGGAGGACTCCAAGCAAGGGGAATAAGGGCCTCCTCTGTCAGATAGAAGACCCATCTGACCCTTCCTATTCCGGCTATTCAGTTTACTTAGTTTTTAGTCCCGTCTGACTCTTCATGACCCCATTTGGGCTTTTCTTGGCAAAGATGCTGGAGAGGTTTGTCATTTCCTTTTCCAGCTCGTTTTACTAATGAGGAAACTGAAGCAAACAGGGTTAAATGACTTGCCCAGGGTCACACAGCTAGTAAGTGTCTGAGACCAGATTTGAACTCATAATGATGAGCCTTCCTGACTCCAGGCCCAGTGCTCTATCCACTGTGCCACCTAGCTATCCTATGTATAGGCTATACACAACCCAAATCCACCTATTTTTAGATAGACAATTTTTTTTCTTAATAAGTAGGAAGATTGCTAAGACAAGAGTAGCAAAGACAATTCCGTCTACTTGTGAGATTCCCAAGCTTCCTAAAGGCTAGGGGTAGGTGGGTTGGTTCATTCCTTAATTCCTTCATCCTTCCTCCCTTTCTTCCTCTCCCCTCCCTCCCTCTCTCCCTCCCTTCCTTCCTCTCTTCTTCCTTCTTCCTTTGTCAGCTATATGCCTGCTGACAGGTCTCCTCTGGGGCCAGAAAAAACTTTGTTCAAAGAGAAAATTATAGGGCAGAAAAGCAGGTGGACTCCAGTTCTTCTCTGAGGTACTCCATCAGAGGCCCCACATAGATACTCATGCCATGGCCTTTGGCCAAAGCCAGTATGGCTCGAGTGGAGCCAGGACATTCATTGTCAAGTTTTTTGCAGATTCTGGCTGCCGACAGCAGCATAAACACTATGTGATTTGTCTTCTGAGAACCCAAGGTCTAGCTAACATTATCATAAGAGTAATGAGGAGAAAATAATGACCATCATAGACTACCTCTCTATCAAGATGTAGCTTTGAAAATTACCTCATTTCTCATGTTGATTTCTTCTGCTTTGGAGCTAATCTTAGCACAGACAGAGTACCAGGATAATGGGTACTACAAAACATACGAACAGGCGGACAGTCTGGCTAAGAGACGCTGTTGGTTGAGCTCAGTAGCATACAGATTCAGAAAAGGATGAAAGCAAAGACGAATCCAATACACAGGGGGCACTGTAGTACTTTGGCACAGAAGCATTCGTAAGAATCTTCAAGACTGGAACTGCAACATCCAAAGGAAGGATTCATTTTGCATTTTTTAGCATCCAGGGTTGTAAACCTTCCTATAGTTTCCTTTGGGAATAAACAGCTTTGTTACCTCCAGGATCCCTCCTTCTAGGCCTCCTTGACTCTCGAGGTTGAAGGCTCTGATAAAGACGGATGAGGGGGCTACCGGGACAGAATCTCTCATTTTCCCATGACAGCACTAGAACCTTACCGGGGACGCGTCTGGGGAAATGCTCCCCTCACCAAATGAGCGCCCTATCTGTTGAAAAGTACAATCACATTTTCCAACCAAATTGGAAGCTCAGTGGGTGAACAAGGAAAATTTCTCAGCTCAGTGAGTTTAGGTGCATGCATGGGTCTTTTAAGCTTCTGAGATTTCTGTCACTTGAATGGGGGTGATCAAACAACCCTAAGTGGTCAGAAAGGAGAGGGACCTATCCGTGGTGCTTGAAATGCCTATGGCTCCAAACTAACTGGTATTCCTGGAACAATACTGTCCTGCTCCATTATGGTGGCTAATGCTGCCTCAAATGGGCAAGCCCAGTCCCCTCCCTAGCCCTTGTGGTCATCCTCTCAGCCAGAATGGGCAGCAAGGTCACAGATCAACTACTGCAAATCAAACACAGTCAATGAAAAAAAACCACACCAAAATGTGATTCTTTGGAGGACTTGGCAGAAGTTGTATTTTCCCATTAAGTCCTAATATGTAAGCATTAAGTCAAAATTGCCAGTAATCAACTGTTTATTGGATGTAACTTAGAGAAAAGGGCTCTTCTAAGTATGTGCCTTAATCCAATGAACATTATGTGCTTGAGAAGACCCAACCTGATGCCATAATTACATTTCTCCTTCCATCTTGCCTGGTCAGTCCCATAGGTGCCCCCAAGCCTCTCTCTGCTGCTGCTTATTAACATTCAGTGAACATTCTGTAGAACCATAGGCTTAGAGATAGAAGGGAGCTCAGAGGCCATCTAGGCTACTCCAACATGGGAGAACGTTGAGACCTAAAGACTTGTCAAAGGCCACACAGGGAGTAAACAGCAAAGATAAAATTTGAGCCCAGAGCCTTTAGGGCTCTTTCCACTGGATCATGCTGTTTAGGCCAATGTAGTATTCTAACTGAAGGATTTGCCAGGAAACAGGATGTTACCAGGTCAATGAAAAGGAAACTTCTCTCCAGCTCGTAAAATCCATAAACTCAAAGAATACATGATGGGTCTGGAATTTCGTTCTTGTGGGGATTTTTCCTAAGGACAGAGCACCATCATCTAGTACTCACATTGTAGATGTTCAGGAGTTTCCCAAGGCCCATAGAAGTAAAGTTCCTTGCTCAGCCTCACACAGCCAATATCAGACCTTCCTGAGCCCACATTCATACTTCATTTACCGAGTCTCATGTTTGATTCTAAGTTAGAAACTTTGTGTAACAACTAGATGCATGTCACTACTTCTCCATGGCAATGTTCAGCTGAGATGTTTGAGAGACTGGGTCAAGCTTCCTCCCAGTAGGGGGCCAGGGCACTCACTGTAGGCCACTATGAGCTCTTCTATGCAGAAGGCACCAAACAGGCTGCTCTCTTCAGTTTCTCCCTTCATGGCATGCACTGATAGAACATGGCTCATGGGGAGCATGGTTGGCAGGCCCATACAAGAAGGGCTTGGGGGCCAACTGCTAAATCTAAGGATGGGGTTCATGTAATACCAGCAGATGCAGGGTTTTTGTTTTTTGAAATCATTATCCATAGTTGTTATAGCCTGAGATCCCTTTAACATATCTTTCTATGGAATATTGTGTTTTTGAATGCTCCTGGACAATTTGCATATATTACTTGCCTAATTAAGTGCTTTTAATCCCTACAGAATTTAGCCTACCAACTAATCTCATGCATAATTTTCTTTTGGTGATTATTCCTTTAGCTTTCATTCTTGGCACAATAATTAGGCAAGTACTTGGTTATTAGCAGTGGCTTTAGAACTAGTAATTAACCATTGCTTCCTCAAAGGGGACTGCAACCCTCTTCTTTGTCCATTGAGGCAGCTAATTCTATTTACCTTCTCCTTCAGCCCCAATTTACCAAACATTTTTCTCTACAACAAAAGCCCATGAGGCTGCTCTCATCGGTTCCCTCGGCCCCACGGTATGTCCCCACTGCTCCATATTTGAGTTCAATTCAATTATAATGGGCATTTCTCAAGTGGCTACTGTGTGCAGAGCACAGTACGAGGTGCTGGGGATTGAGAGACCCAAACTAACTGGGGCGCAGCAATTGTATTTGAGAGTCAAAGTGGTCTAGGAGAAAGACCATTGGACTTAGAGGCAGAAGATCCCTGCATCTGAATCCTGGCTCTCACACGTATTAGTAGTTTGGTCCTAGACACATTCTTTGCCTCTCTGAGCCATAGTTTCTTCATCCTTAAATAGGGTAAATAGTACCTGTAATACCTTTCTCATCAGATTGCTATGAGGGTCAAAGGAAATAGTGTACTTAAAGTGATTTGCAAACCTAAATATTGGCTCCTTGGGGGTTATCACGTTTTGTTAACTCAGAGATTCTCATCATAGAGACACTCGAGTATAATGGAAAATGCACAGTACCTACAATCAGAAGATGGATGTTCCAGACCCATTACTAACTCAACCCGTGAGACTGAACAAGCACTTCCTCACTGTGGGCCTTCACTTTCCCATTTGGAAAGCAAGGAAAAGGTTTTTTCCTTGTGTGTGGTCCATGACTGATTTCTCTTATACTAGTGGCCCTGGCAAGAGAACTTTGGGGAAAGGAAAGTTGGTTCTTACTCAATTTAGGTCCCTGAAATGCAACTCACTGTTAGAATTCTAGGAGTATGAAAATAAAATTATAAAGACTTGCTTTCTATGAGAGTTTGTTTACAAAGGTCCCTTTATAGTCATGACAAAATCCCAGAGGAGCAAACCTGACCAGACAGAGGAGGATTCTGGTTTACAAGGGGCTGTTTCCTTGGCACAGTTATTGCTCCAATCACAGCTCAAAGAGACATGAGAATAGGCTCTTAGTTTAGGTCCACAGAGTCTAAAGAGATTTGAAAGTTGGGGCAGATGTCTAGGTAACAAGGACATGTGTTTGGAGGCAGGGAGAAAGAGGGGCAGAGGTTGGTTTTGGTGTACTAAGATCATGCCAGTTGGCTGTCCACAGGAATCAAACTCGGTGTGCCCTTGGAAACATGGGTTTCAAGTTGGTAGGATGCCAAGATCTAATTAACAAAGCACTAATTGACAAGGTCTAATTCACAAGGTGCTGACTTGGGCTTCCACAGACCTAGACATCTCATCCCAGCTCTACTCTGTACTAGCTATGTGACCACTGACTGAGCACCTTTCTCATTTTGTATTTAATAACACTTGGACTACCTGCCTCACTGGAATTTCAGCAAGAAGCAAATGAAAATGTCCACATATTACTTTGCTAATCATAAGGCATTCTAGGAATACCCATTACTGTTACTTTTGCTGAAATATATCTCCTGCTTGTTGATGCAGAATGAATTTAACCACCTTTTTCTACATCTCTGTCTTCACTGCCCCAACTAAACAGCAATTGTTTGGAAGGCAGGGAACAGGTGCCTTTTATTTGTGTACACCCATAGAACCCAGCATTGTGTCCTACACTCAGGAAATGTCTATGGCTATGACCTTCTTGATCAAATACTAGTCCAAGCAAATAGTCAGTATTCAAATGGCTAGTTTAGCTGTTCATTTTGTCCCCATTTTTCTATTTCTCTGTTCTGTTGCCTCCTCTCCTCTTCCTCCCTTTTTTCTTGCTATATGAAAGCCTTATGGAAATCTCTAAGGACAGCTTGGTGTGGGTGGAAATCAGGCTTTCTATCTGTCAGCTTCCTTAGGCAGTGGGTTCTCTTCATTAGCAAAGTTCAGAACTTCTGTAATGCCAGTGCATTGTCTGGAGGTGAACATTTACTAAGTGGTCTGTGGGCAGCTGATGAGTTAAATTAGTCCAGGGCCAATGAGAAGTGACTCCTACACCTCTGGAGTTACAGTCGCTTGGGTCAGCTGACAGTTAAATGCAGTAAGTCATGTACGTTTATATGTCTGTGACTGGCTTGAGACCTAACTTGGCCCAAAGAAAAAAATAATCACATGTTGCATTCGTTCAAAGTAGGGCAAAGGCCAAGTGAAGGATGTAAATATGTTAATATATAATTAATTTAGAGGGACAGAGCATTTTCTGCAGCATAGGTCTGGTGCTTTGGAAGAAATTAGGCCAGACTGCAAAGAAAAGAGGCTGTGGGCGATTCAGTATTAATTAAACTTAAAAACACCTTCAAACTAATGTTTTGTCCAGGCTTCTGAGACACTGCCATAAGGCATGGGAGTTAAGTGTGAATCAAGACTGGTAGGTAAAAAAAATGCTGAAGTCTGAGGCTCCTGCAAGTGGTTTTTCTGCGGCTCACCTCCTAGCCCCACATTCCAAAGAGCTTTGTTCCACTCTTACTTATCTGAGACCACTTGCAGACAAGCATTGAGACATGGAGGTGAGTGGGCTTCCAAAGCTAGGCCAGTAGAGCCCAAGCTCTGATAAGTCCCACTGAAGCAGGAGAGAGGTTCTGAGCATGGGCCCAGTGAAAGGGGTGTGTTTGGCACATGGGCCAGCTTCACTAAGTTTGGGGGGATGTCATCAGTGTTCTCTTCTTCCTATTCCTCTTCCTTGCTTCTTTCTCCATCCAGCCTCAGGTCCCTTTAAAGGTTTTGGCCAACATTCCTCCCTACTTTTGGTCAAAGCTATGAGGATGTGAAGAAAACTTAAATAAGCTATTTGGTAATTATGAAACCTCAGTCAAGAGCCTCAGAGGTAAGCTAGTCTAATCCAAATCTGAGAACATCCTGCATGAGGAGGGGTCAGTCAAGTCCAGCTTGAAAGGCCTCCCTGGCCCACATCCTAACCCAGATCCTAAGTCCAGTGTCTTTCTACCCTTTCCACCCTTGCTGCAATGTGATGAAATGGCCTCTATGGTCTCATTCAGTTCTGACCTTATCAGAGACTATTGGGGACAGCAGAGGCCATCGAGACCAGTCAGCTCCTGATGAAGAGTCTTCTCTATAGCACAAGTGAGGAGGGGTTATGCATTTTTGGCCTGTCCTTGTTGGGGAGCTCAACCTGGCCACATTGATCTTGGTTCTGCCCTTTGGGGCTGAGCTCAGTGAGATCCCTTCTCCAAAGATACCCAAGAAATCTATTATCTAATACTCTTAAGTCTTCTCTTCTCCATACTAGGTATGCTCACTTCCTATTGCCTCAAGGGTCCCTTTCAGCTCTGAATCCATGATTCTATGAACCAATCTGCTGATGACTTAATCTTAAGACCCTTCAACATCCAGATCACCCTCCTTGTCAAATATGCTTCCTATTGCATGGAACCCACAGCCAACCACAATGTAGGGGACAAGGGTGGCCACTGGCCCAATATCTATTACCTCATGTTTCTATGGTGCTTTACATGGTACAGGCACAGCTAGGTGGCACCACAGTGCAGAGAGTGCTGGCCTGGAGTCAGGAAGACCAGTTCAAATCTGGCCTCAGACACTTAGCTGTGTGACCCTGGGCCAGTCACTTAATCCTGTTTGCCTCAGTTTCCTTTTTCTGTGAAATGATCTGGAGAAGGAAATGGCAAACCACTCCAGTATCTGTGCCAAGAAAACCTCAGATGTGGATGTGAGTGAAAAATGACCAAAAACAAATTACATGGTTCATTCCTCAACAGCCCTGGAAGGTGCAATAAATCTCCATTTGCCAGTTGGCAAACAGGCTCCCAGAGTGGAAGCAGTTTCATAAGAATCACCCAGTTGGTAAATGTTAGAGGCCTTCAGGCTCCCAGGCCAACATTTACTCTTTGCGCTGCCCCCTTCTGCCTCTCCACTAAAGGAAGTTTGGTTGAAAGAAAACCTTCATGTTAATAGTCATGGAGTTGTTTATGGAGTTGGCAAATGGACCTTGACTCTCTTAGGAGAGGGAGGACCCCAGGAGAGGCCTGACATACAAGTGGACATTGATCAAGCTGGGTTCCAGGGCTAGCTTTGCCTCCAATGACCTGCTTGACTTGAAGCAAGGCACCTCTCTGGGCTTCCATTTTCTCTTCTGTCACATGGGGCTAATAATGGCTAGCTAAAGCTAGCTCACAAAACTGTGATGAATGAGTGCTGCCAGGGGGAATGTCTGCTGGTAGTCGGGTGATCAAGTTCACTGTCACCCGGCTTGAGCCCACAGCCAAATGTCATTTGAATGCATTTAGACAAGCAATCGGTTAAGAGTTAAGGTATGAGGCCAGTCTTCAAAGGAAGACTTAGATCTCAATAAAATCCATAGCAGAATGCTGTCCTCCGAAGGGATGTTATAGCTCTCATTGTTTGGACTGCTTTGACAGTACAGCCTGTTCTGTAATAGGAAATGATAGAATTCCCAAGTACTAGGAAATGCCAACCCTTCCCCCACCTCCCCATTCCTATGGAAAGGGATCTTGTCATAAAATAGTATGTTAGGGAGTGTTCGAGCAGAGGAAAGGGCGGAGATGCCAGCTAGCTTTGCTTCCCAAACTTAAGATGCCTTGAGTATTCTTGGCCAAATTTCATTGGTTTAGACTAATTTAATACAAATCTAATTAACTTATCAACAGCCAGGTCCTCAAATCCATTAAAAAATCATAATGGGAATGCACAAATGTGAGTAAAGGTGAAAGTGTGAAGTGAATCATTTCAATAATTTAGCCGAATCAATCTCCTGCTTGTTAGTTTGTCTTTGAATTCATTATTCAGAGAGAGATTCTGTTTTCATCTTGCAAGCTACATGAACTGGGGCAGCAGGATGGCATTGCTCTGGCTCCCCGGATGCTCCTGGTGGCCAGCCAGGAGCCTTAATACAATGGGCCGATAGCACCAATTTCTACAGCCAGGTTGCAGCCTGCATCCCCAGGAGCTCTACTTTGCTTGCTTCCCCACAGCCTCCAGATGCACGATAAAGGCAGGAAGCGTGTGAAGAGCAGGGGCAGGTGAGCAGTAACTTGGGTGTACTTTTAGCCACGGGCTAATTACTGGAAGAGGGAGGCAACTTCGGTCAATGTCTTATTGACCAATGGTGGGAATGATGGCTGAGAGTAATCCTGGCACAAGCAAACTGATGGAGAATGGTCTGGCACATCTCTCTTGCACCTCTCCCCTTCCTCCCTTTAGCTGGACTACTGAGAAGATTAAAAGGTTTCCTTAAAGGATGCTTAAGGAGTGGATGGACTTAGAGCCAGGTTGGGGGAACCATGGAACCCACCTGGTCCAATCCCCTCTTCCTACAGAGGTGAAGACTGGGGAGGGACAGAAAATGGAAGGAGCATTCCCAAAGTATCAGGCTCATTTACTTCCAACTTGACACAAGTGCCTTATAAAGCTCTAACTGGGCCTGGCTTCTAGCACCGTCTCAAGGCTCAAGACAGTCCAGTCACCTGGTAGCAAGAGTGGCATTGCTTGCAGGCATGATCACCATCTTTGATCACTGTGCCTCAGATGCTCAATCTTCTTGCTGTTCCCCTTTGGTATTTGATCCCCTGCCACCATACCTTTATACAAGCTGTCTCTCCTGCCTGGAATGCCCTCCCTCCTCACCTCTATTTCTTGCAGTTTCTGCCTCCCTTTGAGGGTCAGTTAAGGTGCCCTCTCCTACACAAGGCCTTTCTTGATCTTCTCCCATGTCCCTTGTTTGAAATTACTCGATATTCCCCATTACATGTACCTCATGCACTTACCTATGTACCTATCCTTTCCCCTTTTGCCCCTACTCAATAGACTACAAACTTTTTGACAGCACAGACTGCTTTTCATTTCATCTTGGTACCCTCAGTGCTAAGAACAGAGTTTTACATTTAGTAGGTACATATCTGCCCCATCAGCAGCTAGGTGAGTCAGTGGATTAATCTTTGCCAAGAAAACCCCAAATGGAGTCACAAAGAGTTGGACATGACTTTACAACAACAAAAATCTGCGCAAATGGCCCAAGTGGAAGTGGGGTAAGGGGTGGAGGGGCAGGCCCAGGGTAGAAAGAAGCAATGAATGAACTGGAAATAAGGCTAGCCCAAGGCTAAGTCAGGAAGATGTACAAATAGGAAGCATGATTATGATCTCTCGAGGTCCCTTCTTTTGTCAACTGGTCTTTTTGCCTATAGACCTCAACACACACACACACACACACCAGCCCATTTTTAACTCAAAGACTCAATCACTGTAGTTTTGACTCATTGCTTGGAACTCAAAAGGTACATTTTATTTATCAACTTGTACTTTCTGAGCTCTGGGTCAAGTTTTCTCCCTCACTTAGCGCTTCTGCTTCCATAGCTGGGGGCCAAGGCCATTGGGAGCTAGTATGTACACAGTCACTTTCTGCCAAACATCGATTAAGCACCTGCTACCATCTGGGCACCAGGTCCAGGCTCTCTTTACAAAAAGCAATTGGCAAGGCTGTTCACCAGGCTATACAACACAATGGAGATTTTGGTTTCATCATGCCACTGGTAGGCAATGACAGCTTGCTCCCTGATCTCCATCATGATGTGGATTTTTCCATAGAAGAAGCTAAATATAATTGACCAACTTCCTCCACCCACCCTGGCCCTGGCTTCAATATTTCTCCCTTGGATCTAACAGGACCTGAAGTACTCTTCTGATTCATAGGCATATGAGTCAGTGGCAACCTTTTCATTCCAGGAGTTTTAAAAAGAAATGGGGATGAGATATGTTTGGGTGAGTTTCATTCTTCATTCAGCAGTCTCTCAGTGTCTGTCTCTCTCTCTCTCTTTCTCTCCCTCCCTCCCTCCCTTCCTCTCTCATTATTTCTCTAACCCTCTCCTTCCCTCTCCGTCTCTCTCCCCCTCTTTGTCTCTGTCTTTCCCTGTCTCCTCCTTCCTTTCTATCCTGTCTCTATCTCTTCCTCTCTCCCCTTTTCTCTCTGTCTCTCTCATCCTCTCCTCTCTCCCCCTCTCTGCTCTCCCTGTCTGTCCCCACCTCTTCTGTTTCTTTGTCTCTCTCTCCCCCTCCTTTCTCTGTTTTCCCCTCTCTCACTCCCCTTCCTTTCTCTGTCTTCCCCTCTCTCCCTCCCTCCCCTTCCTTTCTCTGTCTTCCCCTCTCTCCCTCCCTCTCTCTTTTCTCTGTCTGTCTCTCCCCTTCCTTTCTCTGTCTTCCCCTCTCTCCCTCCCTCCCCTCCTTTCTCTGTCTTCCCCTCTCTCCCTCCCTCCCCTCCTTTCTCTGTCTTCCCCTCTCTCCCTCTCTCTTTTCTCCATCTGTCTCTCTTCTCTTCCTCTCTCCCTGTTTTCCTATCCCTTCCCTTCCCTCTGATTGTCTTCTCTCTCCCTCTCTGTCTCTCAAATGTCTTCTGTCCACCACTATCCCCATTTGTAAAGAAGCAATGTTAACAGCCTCCAAGCACTTTATCTTGTTCTACCTAATGAAGTGACACCTCTGAGGAATGAGCATTTGGGAAGACACAATAGAGCACGTCAGTATCTTTAAAATACCATCACTCTCAGTGGTGACAACAGCCATAATACGGTCATTTCAAGGGTCAAGAACGCCGGCTGAAAGCCGTGTGGCATCTCAGACAGATTCATCAAGCACAGAGAGAGGCCAGCTGCACTTGTACCAACCTCATTAACATCCAAGCACAGAAGGCAGCCCCCTGCTGTCCTGTGAGCCAAACAGAACCGAGGAAAACTCCTTGTGTTTAGGGCTCAAATGCTCCAGCTGCTCTAAATCAGCAGGAAGTAAGTGAAGGCAGTGGAGAGAATGCTGGACTTCAAGAGTCAGCAAGAAGCAGGTTCAAATCCTGCCTTTGCTATTTCCTGGCTGGAATACTCTGGGCAGATCACCTCCCTTCTATAGGCCTGCCCAATTAACCTCTCTGAGCATCAGCTTCCTCATCTGTAAATAACTGTACCCACCTCAAAAGGGTTCCAATGAGGTTATGTTTATAGTGCTGTATGATTTCAAGGGGGCGATAATGGTTATTTGCTAAGTCCTGCTCGTGTTGGGACCTGGAGTCAGAGACCTTGGCCCTCTCTCACCGTAACCCTGGCCAGGTCCCTTACCCATTTGGGGCTTTCTCCTCTATAAAATCAGGGCACTGTACCTGATGACTCGTAAGGGTGCTTCCCGCACCAAGGGCTCCAGCCTAAAGCATCACTTCCTTCTGGTGCCTTTGCAAAGGGAGATACATTTTAGGCATTCATGTGTGAGGCTTCACCGCAGGACAGCCGTGAAGACAGTCCTCCTCACCTCCAGCAGCCTGATGTCATTTGGCTGAGCCTCAGAAACAACTGCTCTTGCCAGGAACATGATTCATAAAGTTGGAGCTCAAATGTTTCGCTTTTGCAAACACGATCTGGGCAGTTCATAGAACACTGTGGGGGGAATGACACTGAAGTCCAGTCCCCATACACTTGTGTCCCCCAAGGGACCAGAGAGCAAACGACCCAGGATGCTTTGCCAGCTGCAACAGCTTCGGCCCTTCTTTGCGAATCCCACTGTCAGATGCATTAAATGGGTCCCAGAAATTGGCTAAGTGGCCATGTTGTTTTGGGTACCTTCAGACCACCCAACCAGGGTCAGCATCACCCAGAAGTGTTTAGAAGCATTCCTAGTACTGGGATTGGGCTTTCCTACAGGGATGGAGGAGAACATGGGCAAGGTCTTCCATTCCTGCAACATCAGAGTCTTAGAGCTGTCAGGGAACTTGGAGGTCCTTGAGTCATTTTACAGAAGGGAAAATAGACACCTGGAGAGGGGATGGAATTTGCCCAAAGTCACACAGTCATTAACTGAAAGTGCCAGGATTCAAAATCAGGTTCTCTGGATCCAAACTCATTAACCTTCCCACCACAGCCTGTTACCACTCCTAAAGTCATCCTAAGAGTGAACGCAGATGGCAGCTCCTGCTGAACCTATGCTTTTGCTGGTGTGGAAATTGCCTCCACCAATGCAAATAGACAATTCATCTGTAATGGACAGTCTTAGCAAGTTCCCTAGGGATACCCAAGAGGTGAGGGGCCCTGCCCAGGGCCACCCTGCCAGGATGTATTCCTGTTTCCCTCTCCACTTTGCCAGGATGCTTTAGAGAGAGGCTGGAGCCAAGAGCAGCCTCTTCAAGTAGAGCCTTCACTATGTACTGGCTGGGGGCTCAAGCAAATTCCTGCCCCTCCCATTGTCTTAGAGTTAGCAGTCTGCATTAGACAAAGGGGCGTCCATACTGAGAAAGTTTCTCATGTTGATGAAATCACGAGTCCTGTGTGTATATGTGTGTAGGTGGGTGTGTAGATATACATATGTGTGTGTGTGTGTGTGTTTATATCCTTTTTCTGGCAGAAGAAAACAAAGATTTTGACCCTATAATAAATATAAGAAGGCACTTCTGTGCATGAAGCATGCAGTGAACCTCCACCTGTTGAAAGGATGGAATATACCACAGAAGCTATTGTTGCCAAGCAAGTTCAGGGGAAAAAAGAAAATCAAATCTTCCTTCTCTTCACATGCTTCACCGGCTCTCAATGTGGGTCAGAACTGCACTGCTTTTGGCCAAAGGCCTTTTGCAGGCAGATAGAAGAATGCCGAGAGTTAGTATAATGTGACTTTTAAAATGAGTTATTGAGCTGAGGACAAAATAAATTCCCATGGGCTTGAGAGGCGGATGCCATTTCGGAGTGAATTTCCTAACAGATGGGACATGCCCATTTTCTAGGCATGTAGGTTTGGAGCTGGGGAGAAAAGTTCTGGCTCCCTCATGAACCTCCATCTAGACAGACCAATGTATTGCTATGGTGCTTAATGTGGTGTGGGTGTTTCCAATCTGCCTGATCATCATTAGCCTAATTAACTGACAGAAAGGCTAATGTAGGGCTTGGGTATGAGACTGGCCATCTCTGGGAAATTGTGCTTTCTGCCCCTCTCCCCTGTGCTCTGATGAGGGAACTCTCCTACTCCAGCCAGGATGCCAGAGCTAAATGATAACATACATGCTCAGCAAAGGCCAATCTATTCTCTGCAAAGTAGATATAGGAGAATATTTGTTTTAAAATTGATTTTCAAGGTTGAAACTAGCACGTAATTACCCCCATCTCACTGTGGCTCAAGTAGGAAGCTAACTGCCTTTGTTCCCGCTTATCTTGCTAATCCAAGACGATGGTTTCCCAGGGTCCATTGCACTCTCACCACATCTGCTTGGCTCAGTTTGATAATAAAGCATCCTCGAACCCTGGGCCTCACTAACTTTCTTGTATCAGTCCCCAAGAACCTTCCTTCACTCTTATTTTGCTATTCTTTGAAGCAAGAGCAGCCCTGCTAGTCTAGCCTGACCTCCAATGGCCCACCACCCCACCTTTCCCCATTCGACCCTTCCCCATAACTGAATAGTGCTGGATAAATGGTCACAGTCATAGAAACCTTACTTAGCAGGCATGCCTTGGACTAGGTTGTCTGGTTTAGAGGGAGGGACTGAAAAGGGCCAATTTGGGGTCATGTAATTCTCCCTAAGTCTCCCCTAAAAAGTTGTCAAATCATGAATAATTTTCTTTGCAGATGAGTGTACCCTAACTTTCTGAGACCTGTTCTTCTTGAGACTCATAAATTCTCCGTGCTTTCCTCCACTTGGCCCAACTTAGAGCACACTGACAATGTTATAAATAAAGGAATAACCAACAGACCAACAATTGCAATTATCCGTAGGTCACAGAAAGTTCTGGTAGCCAAGGAAAGCATTTATCCATCTGTCTAGAACGGGTAGGAAACCGATATAATGCACGTTTTCTGTAAAGCAGCAAAGGCTCTTATTGATGTCACTACCATAGTTGCCTAGCAACATTGTATATTACAAAATAAAAGTTATGTAAGACGAGAAGGAATAGAGGGAACAATTCAGATGTTAACTGTGCTTTTTCTTTCTCTTGCTTTAGAATCGATTTGGCTTTAGGGAAACCTCTGTGTGCCTCCAAAACATTATAGACTCAATCTGACGTTTAAGGAGCAACAAAGCTTGGGGAATCGACAAAAATCACAAACCACTCTGTCATGATCAAACTTCCAAGACATTGGTTTCAACAGGAACCCAAATTTGGGAATCAATTCTTGGTTGAAGCAGCATTGCTCATGGAAGCCTGAAGATCCTCATACTTCATAACTTTCATCTTAACAGATGTCTTGATAAACCAAACAAAGTAGGGCCCAGCTAGGCACCATTCCTGTGATGTTAGCATTTAGAGACAGCTCTAGGATAATGGACAAAGAATTGGATTTGGGACCTGAAGCCCTATGTCTGGGCCCTACCTAGCACGTTCCAGACATTTAAAAACCAAATTGCTATTATTAGCTGAATGACTTTGGACAAGCCCCTGTATCCCTCTGGGCTCGAGTTCTCTTCTCTCTCTAGTTATCTGTAAAAGGAGGGGGAGATTCAGATGACTTCTAAATCTATGATCTTGTCCTTTGGGAAGACAGTATAGGTTGTATTTCCTAAGCCTTTTCATGGATAGATATTGTGATGAATTTGTCCCACTGGTCCCTCCTCCCCTGTTCTTTCCAGTGGGTTCACAATGACCTCCATCCTCTAGGGCCAGCTTGCTGGGACAAGCTGGGCAAAAAGAACTCTCGAGGTTCCCTGCTGCCAGGAAAGGCATTACTGTCACCACTCCTGATAAACAAGGGCCCCGAGTTGATGGGGCACTTCAGAATGATTTAAAAACATGCAGGTAAATGAAGTAGCTAAGCAGTAGTTGCTGCTTAGAAGGTGGATGTTGTGATTCCTCTGGAATGAAAATGAGCCTAACTCAGAGCAAGCTTTAGTGCTTTTTAGATAATTAGAAGAGTTTATGTTCACTTGGAGATCACACTTATTTCTTTGTTCCTGCCTGCATTCTCCTGTTGATTAAACCCTTTTCATCAACAGACAGTACTTAAAAATGGGGCAGAAAAAGAGGAATGAAGAGGTAAGCTGACAGAGGTGCCCTCCATGGTGTAGAGATAAAGATGATGGGGTTTGGAGTGGGAAGGGATGGCCCTTAGAGTTCATCTAATCCAACCTCCTCATTTTTTCAGAGGAAGAAACAGATCTAGACAGGGGAAGTGACTTGTCCAAGGTCATACAGCTTGGGAGCAGCAGATCTAGGAATAGGATCTGGCTTCTCTGACTCTTGCCCATCATGTATTCTTTCTCAGGTGTCACACTGCCTTTCCTTCAAACTCTATGATCATGGCTTCCTGGGGCCTCCCTACTCAACCCACTAAGACCATAATGCTCCTGTTTGGCAGGTTTTTTGTGAGTCGTTTTGTGGCCAACATTGTGATGAGCTTACTTGACCTCAGCTAGGCTAAGCTAGCCCTCAGATGAGGGACAACGCAATCTGTTCCCTGAAGAGAACTTCAGGCCTCTCCCCAAAGCCTTGCCAGCTCAGCAGATCCTGCTAGAGCTTGGATTTGAGGGGCAGAGCACCATGGGACTTCCCATTGACAGGGCTCTCCAGCTTAATCCCTTTGTCAGCCCAGTGGGACAAAGCCAGCACTTTGCTGGTCCATGATCCAGGCTTTCTCTACAGCAGAAAAGACATTTGACTATTTCCTTTAGCTGGATGCCCAGGCTAGGGTATGGTGGCACCTTAGGCCAAGCCAAGAAAGGCCAGGGAGCTTAAATCTAGGCCACTCACAGGCAGCTATTACTCCCAAGGTTCAAGCATACACAGAGGGAGATCGGGTCTGGGCAACATTAAATAGACCCTTTGGCAGTGGGCTCATACTTTGATGATCCAATAAATCAAGGTGCATATAGCACTGACTGGCCCACGTCTTCATCTTCTCATCCTGATTTTGTCTCCCCTGTGTGTCCTACTCTATTTGTTTGCCCCAAATGACAATTTCCATACCAGTAATGCCCTAGACTCTGTCTCCTTTTCTCTCCTTTTTTAAGAGCATGCTTAACTGTGATGCCTCTGTAGCATCGGTTTTTCAGGAAGACCTTTGAAATACTCTATTCCGCTTTAGCAACTGAGCCCTAGGATGAGAAATATGCAAACATCACCAGCATTAGGACCAAGCCACCTGAATGCTAATTGAGCAGCCAGTTCCACCTACCTTCAGTCCAAAGCAGAGAGATGGCTCTCCAAGGGTGCCTGCCGCTTGTCACTTTCAAATGAAGCGAACTTATTCAAAGAAAGCGATCCAGGCCAAAGTAGAGAAGGAAAAGAAGGAAAAGAAAATCTCCCCAACAGAAAAAAAAGCAGAACATGAATAAAAATAATAAAACGGGAGAAAGTAATGGAATCATTCTGGACAGGGTCCCACTGAGAAGACACAAACACAACACAATAGGCAGCTGTCAAATGGCTGGGAGAATCTCAAGTGTCAGATGGCGATGATTACAAGACTCAGAACTTGACTTGGAGAAACCAATGGCGTGAGCTTAAAAACACATGGCAGCTGGGCAGAAGCAGTGAAGAGAGCTGGGAACAGCAGCCATTTCAGGAACTCCACACAGTCCTCATTAAAGAAGGCATCTCTGCTACTACTCTCTTTCCTCCATGGGTTTTTTTTTTGCTCCCTGAATTAAACTTGGCCAAGGGGGAAAAATAAGGGTCCTCATAGCCCACTAGAATAAAATATTCAGATATTATACTACAACTCAAATACAGGTTTTCTGAAATTAGAACTAAGCAGCTGAATCAGAGAGAGAAGATTTGCATGGTAAAGCTCAGGGGCAGTCTTGTGTAGTGGTTAGAACACTTCCCTTGGTTTCAGAAGGGCCTGGGTTCAATTCCTACCCCTAGTACTAACCTCCCTCCATCTCAAATGCAAAACGATTTGCAGATGTCAAAGCATCCCATAGAAATAAATGCTAGTTATTCTCCCTTTTCGTGTACCTCTGTCTATAGAGGGTTCTTACTTCCTCCCCCCACACCCCCTTCCCGTATTCAATTTGAAGCCATTTTGATTAGAACTGTCAGGCAAATATGTTGTCTTGAGTCTGTGAGGCATGCTCCCTTCATAGCCAGGGGCCCATCATTTCTACATTTTAAATCATGGTTCAGAAATACCAACCTCACTCTCAAATTTCATTCTCTTGAACCAGCTGCTCACTTGACACATCCGTCTCTTTCTTCCCCTCCTCATTTTCCTCCTCCAGCTTGATTCTTCCTCTCCTTCTTCTCCTCCTCCAGCTTGTGTCTTCCTCTCCTCCTTCTCCTCGTCCAGCTTGAGCCTTCCCCTCCTCCTTCTCCTCCAGCTTGTGTTTTCCTCTCCTCCTTCTCCTCCTCCAGCTTGTGTTTTCCTCTCCTCCTTCTCCTCCTCCAGCTTGTGTTTTCCTCTCCTCCTTCTCCTCCTCCAGCTTGTGTCTTCCTCTCCTCCTTCTCCTCATCCAGCTTGTGTCTTCCTCTCCTCCTTCTCCTCATCCAGCTTGAGCCTTCCCCTCCTCCTTCTCCTCCAGCTTGTGTTTTCCTCTCCTCCTTCTCCTTATCCAGCTTCAGTCTTCCTCTCCTCCTTCTCCTCCAGCTTGAGTCTTCCCCTCCTCCTTCTCCTCCTCCAGCTTGAGCCTCCCTCTCCTCATCTTCCTCCTCCAGCTTGAGTGTTCCCCTCCTCTTCCTCTTTCAGTTTGTGTTCTTTTCCTTCTGGCTCACCTCTTTCAGTCAACTCATTGTCCTTCTTTGCTTTGTCTCCTTTCACTCCTCTTCACATCCTCCCAAACTTTCTCCCTCTGAATTCAATCTCTGGCTTTTTTTCCCAATTGCCAAACCCTCTGAGTCACTTTCTTTACAATATTTTGCCTTCAGCTTGAGGTTACCTTTTATTCCTTTTCCTACCAAAGCCAGAAGCAAAAACTCCTTATTCCAAAGCAATGAAATGTCAGACTCCATGGCCATCCAGCCGCAGCTCCACCTGAGCAGAAATCTCCTCCACAGCAGTCCTAGGCTCCAAAGGACTAACCTAACTCAGTTGCAGAACTTTGAATGCTGCTTCTGCTGATCCTGTCCCACAATGCAGACTTGGTTTTTGCCATCAATGCTTCCAAGCTATGGGTTCCAGGCTAATGACTTGGGCTCTCAGCCTTTCCCACCTCAATACCAATAGCTTTCAGCTTTCTAGGCAAATTAGATTCTGGAATTGAGGCCTTTCATTAAAACTAAACTACAGTTTTCTAGACCCAGTTACAGGCCTTGTGCAATAAATTTCAGCTCTAAGGGATAGAGACCATTACACATTATTAACCAAAATACGCCTCAAGTTCTGAAGTGAAAAGTGAGTATTTCATTCCCTGACACATCCAACTTAAGATGACACCCTTGAACTGTGTGGTGAGGTTCCCTAAAGCACGCAAGACCAAAGAGCCATCTTTTTCTTTTGATATCAGACAAGAGACAGTACCTGTGATTAGAGAAAATGAATTGACTCCTGAGTTATGGAATTAGCATTCCTTGATCAGTAATACTCGACAGAAAGTCCTTCTAATGGAGAACCTGATACCTGGAGATTTTGAAAGAAGCTGCCCTGGCCTGTGATGAAGATAGGCCTGGCTTCCACAGTGCCTCCTTGGTGGAAATTTGCATTCCAAAGACAAGCCTGAAATTGTTTTTAAAATAAAACTTAACATGTAATTACTACACATTTCTAAAAAATTCATTCTAAAGTTATAAGAATAATATTATGTCATTATAGACATAATTGATAGCATGCTGGAGCTGGAGTTAGGAAGACCTAAGTTCAAACCCTGCCTGATGCTAGCTGGATGACCATAGATGGATGACTTAAATTCTTGAAGCTTTAGTTTTCTCATCTATAAAGTGAGGGAACTGTATTCGATGATCAAAGGGCCCTTCCAGATTTGAAACCTATGATCCTAAAGATTTCAAAATCACAAAGCCTAACTTTAAATGACTAATGCTTTCCTTCCTCATAGCATACTAGAACTCCTGATTTCTCACTCAAGTTTGAGGTCAGGTATATTCAGAAACCAAAATTAAGGCTCAAACCTTCCTTGTCATTGCTTTCTGCCCCTCTTCTTGGTTGGCAGCATACACTAGAGACATGCATCTGGCCAAAAGAAGCCTGCTGGGAGCAAGATTAGCTATCCTGGAATGTATCACAAAAGGCAAGTTCAACACCATGT
This sequence comes from Trichosurus vulpecula, assembly GCF_011100635.1. NCBI lineage: Eukaryota > Metazoa > Chordata > Mammalia > Diprotodontia > Phalangeridae > Trichosurus > Trichosurus vulpecula. The sequence continues at coordinate 5,081,384 of NC_050582.1, read as the reverse complement.
GAAGAATGAGGGCATTTAGTCACTTTTTTTCTTTCCCAACCTCCAAATGCCTGGTGAGAAGAGAGCAGAAAAGAGAGAATCTGCCTGGTTTGGGTTTTAAGGCTGAATTTGGAAGGAGTTTGCTTGGAGGTGAGGTGACAATAGAAGCAGCAGATCTGGGCATCCTCTCTCCACCTGGGAGGTGGGTACCTGAACTGCCTCCACCTTTTTCTCCCCAGTTGGGGAGGTGGCAGCAGCAGCAGCCCCTGAAAGGAAAGGTTGCTGGAGGCCGGACAGGGAGCAAGTGGAGTTGCTCAGTCATTGAATTTGTTTTCATTTTGCCCTAAGCTTTTCTCAAGGTTACAATCCTATCACTACAGCAAACTACCCTAGAAGCTTTAAAGCAACCAGGAATGTTTTAACGACATTAAAAATTTCCAAATTTTTCCCATTTTCCCATCAATTAAACATGGGAGTTGGGAAAATTGCAATGTAGGGAAACCTGAAGCAAGCTGAGGAATGAGTTCTGCCAGTGAAAGGGCCTACATCCATGGCATATAGAGTGTTGGGCTGGCGTGAATGACAAAAATGATCCTGGGAACTGGAGATCCAAAACCTCTGAAAAAAGCCAACACCATCCCCACCATTTTTACCTGGGGCTCGATAGTGCAAACTTAAGCACCAATTTCTCTTCTTTAGAAATGAGTCTGTGTCCTGGCTCTTTTTTTCTGTTAAAACTCATTTGGGGGAATAAGAATCAGGATGCAGGAAAGAAGCTGCAATGCTCTTTCTTCAGCTTTGTAGACCCTAACTCCAAAAGTGCCATTAGGGTTGATGGTGACGGATCAAGAGGAAAAGTTGGCATGAGTTGGTTTCTGTAAAGGAACATGCTGAAGGACAAATGAATTTAACGAATTACTAGTGCAAATAGTTCCCAAAATGATGCCCCTCACTTAGTATTAGTTATAGCTACTGACAGGCCACTTAGAGTTTATTCAGCTAAGAAGGAAGAAGACATGAACTTCAAGGTGGTGGATTTCAGCTGCCATGACATCTTAGGATGTCAGTCCCATATAGGCCTGGCCCTACAATCCCTTGACAATAGTCAAAGGTACATCCTCTTGGCCTGGAAAGAATTCTCTTTTTTAATAAAACTGGTTCTGGAGCTCATAATTATGCTCATCTTGAGACCAAGTTATCATTCTTTTTAATGCTTCAGGGGCCTGCCTATGTATGTGTCCAGAGTCCAAACTATATAAACTAATCATCGTGAAATATCTCAAGGGCACTTAGTCTGCAAGGGGCTATTATAACAAAACCTCTTACTCTTTTTAAAGGACTTGTTCATCTTAAGACTAATTTCTTTGCAGTTCTCCCCCAAGGAGATATTTTTTCTCTGTTATTATATAAGCAGCATGATGCAGTGGATGAAACCAGGAAGACAAGGGTTGAGGCCTGTCCTTATACATATTGGCTGGGTGACCTAAAGCCAGTCAGCCCACTCATCAGTGCTCTAGATGACTAAAGATTTGAAGTCGAAGAGAAGGGAACAACCTGCATTGGTAGGAGGAATTTCCTCACCTGGGAGTTCCCTAAAGCAATGACATTGCAAGTCCAATCTCTACCTCACCCCGATCTTATGTCATCATGGTAAGGTAATTGAATAGTATGACAATATATGCGTGTGAAAGGCAAGATAGAGGGAACCTGACTCCACCTCAATATGGCACTCAGCCAAGAAAATAGTTATTTGACTTTCTCTAGCTTTTTGATTCATCAATATAGAAAATGCCAGTGTGGAAACTCCTTCCACTGATGTGAAGTACTCCTCCGTAACTTGTCGCCTTGGAGATTTGGCTGGGGACACTGAGATTTGGTGATTTCCTAGATTGAGAAGTGGAAGGAACCTCGGGGACCATCTAGTCCAATTCTTTCATGGTACAGGGGAGGAAATGGATACACATGGAGGTGAAGTGCCTTACCCTAGGCCGCAAAGGTGAGAAGCATCAGAGGTGAGATCTGAGGCCAGTTCTGTGACTTCAGGGCCAGTGTTCCCTCGCCTGTGCTGTCCCCTCACCCATGGGACCTCATTTCCGGCCATGCCTTCAGGTTGCTCAACAGACATAAAGCCCAACCCATTTGCATAACATAAGTCATACCTTTTCTCCTCTACACAACAGGAGAACAAGTTCCTGATGTGTACATTGGGAAAGTAGCTTACGTCTAATCGTGAGTGACCAACTAAACAAGCCTCAAGTATACAAAACGGTCCCTACCTTGCCATGATTCCTCTATGTGTTGTCACTGATAGGAGTGGCGTTTTCTTCCTCATTCATGTCTATCTAAATGTCTTTATCTAAGTTCTTGCCCCTAAACCTTTTTGTTGTCATGTGGCTTCTATGACATTTGAGTCTTCCTTTAAAAACATGTTTTTTGAGTCATCCATTTAGTGATCGCCATGACTCCATGAACAAAAACCTCAACCAAATCCCTCAGTCCTTGTGCCCAAATTCTGTAACCTTCTGCTTGATTTAGCTGTTGAATTCATCTTAAGGTAAGAAGAAATCCTCACCAGCGTGGACATACTGATCCCAAAATGAAGTGAGTGCATTTGGCAGACATTTTTGAGCAAACTGTCTACATTAAAAGGTCTCTTAGTTTTTTAGAATACTGGAAAAAAATTTAGTTTTCAACCTTTCCCCTCCTATTGGCTGCATCGTATTACTAGATTTTAGTCTCATTATTTCGCACTTCTGAAATGGGGAGGGGGATATGTTTACAAATGGACATGGAGGTGGTTGATGACAATATCAATAAAGTCAAATGACATACCTTCGAGTTCTTCAGAAAAGGTTCGGGCGCACGCACGATCAACCTGTGAAAAAGGCAAGGTATTACTCCAATTTTTTTATGTAAATGAATTTTTATTGATGTCTTTTGCTTTTGCATCCCACATTTCAGAATATATTCTTGCCCCCCCACGCCAATTTCAACTTTACAGGAACGGGAGCTCGTGTACAAGGAATTTAGGTCATCCCAGGTGTTGCTAAGCTGGGGCTCCACTTACAAATTCAGCACTCTATCCATTAGCTTACATGTCCTCCTGGTTGTGCACAATGGGCTAGGAATTTCTAACTTAATACAGAATTAAATGATATTGGGTATTAGTGAATCTTTATCTTTTTTATACCTGTTTGGCAAATTTGAGAGGCAGCATGATGTAGTGGATAGAGGACTGGCCTTGGAGTTGGGATGACATGAGTTCCAGCCTTGCCTCTTTCACAGCCCAGCTGTGTGATGATGGGTAAGACTCAGAACCTCTTGGTGTCCCCAGGCACTAAGAGGTTCTAATGCTTTAAAATTCTAGAGAGTTCTCATCTGCACCAGTGGAGGGAGTTTCCATACTGGAAGCTCCTTATGCTGATACAGTCACAGATTTGGATTCCTGCTCTTCCCCCCACCCCCATCAACAAACGTTTGAAAACTTACTGAAGGTAGACATTTTAAGAGAAATTACTAAAGAGAGATACGCATTTATCACCATACACCAAGCTGTATGTTCACTAGATTTTGGAAATGTCGCAGTGCTAATTTGCTGGACTGGGATATCTCCTAAGGGGCTATAGTGCATATCCAGTTCCATGGAAGATGCCCCACTCCAGTCAATCAGTAGCACCCTGATCACTTCTGCTACATAACAAAATTCTGATGAGAATTATTAGTGAGTTTCAGAAATAAAGCAGACATTTTTCTGACAGTAAATCTAAAAGGTAAAAGGTGAGAGCACAGACCGTAGGTATTCCGGAGTGGTGGCAAAAGCGGAGGCTGAGTCAGATGACGCTAACTCATGCTTGGGCAACGCCACTTCCCTTCTTTAGCCTTCAATTTAAGGATAATGAAAGAAGGGAGTTGGCATTACCCAAAGTCAAAAGAGGCCGAAGCTTAAGTGGGGTTCTTTGCAGGGGACTGAAAGGCTGGCTTGGCGTGAGCTTGGCACCGTGCCTGAAATCCCCACCACCAGAATCACTCATCGTAGACATGGCTGATTGCCTGGCACATGGTCCAGTGTGATCTGAATTGGGATAATGAACACACTAGCAGTGATCAGCTTCTCAGCTCATCTTCTAGCTGAGAACCGGACTGGGCCAGTCTGGATTTACTATGAGAGGGCTGGAAGTTGTGACATGGTGGGCCACCCAGCTAGGACAAGGGAATATTGACCATCAAAAGAGCAGTGAGCAAGATAACCTTTGCCTATATTCCAAGAAGTCCTGCTAAATGGCCACTCTGACCCAGTCTGGACCTCCCATCAGCTACCTGTCATGTCAACTCTAACAAGAAGAGTTAATTGCATAATTACATTTTTGCAAAAAAAATGCCAACTAGTGATTTTGGCTGTGATTCGAGGATTAGGAAAATGGCTTTTCTTTGTTGCTAAGGTAGCCCATGTCCTTGATGGAGTCTCATGCTGGGCACCTGGGAAGACTGGTGGGGGCATGCAGCCCTGCTGGGATAAAGCCTGCTGAGTTTACAGTCAGGTTTAATACATAAGAACTATTCTATGAATCTCTAATCCAGGCATTGTATAATTGAAATCTCTCTAGGCAGGCTTCTGGTGTGGACTGAACACACCACCCTCACATAACTGAACTTCTTTTGGCTACTAATTAAGGATGGTGCTGATTTTAGAAACCCTTTTATCCAAAGACCCCACAAAACAGAAAGTATATTTACATTGAAGTAAGAGTAGAATTATAGCAAAACCAAATGTCATATACACACAGACAGTGCTCTCTGGTCTCAATATTACTTGGAAAATAGGCAGGCCCCCAAACGTTGAAAACCCCATCCAGAAATGAAGAAGCTTTCTACTTTTCATGAAAATTTGACATGAAACTTGAGCATGTTGTCTCTAGTCATTTACCTGGTTCAAGAAACAAAGACTTCCTAGGTACAGTTGGGTTAATCTAGCTTTTGAAACAAGTGACTCCATACAACATCCTGCTTTAGCAGGAAACCTTTGGCCAAAAAACCTGGTTCTTCACCTTAAGCTTACTAGCGGCTGCCTCAAAAGTCCATTAAAGCTTAAAATTGCATTAAGATTTTTGAGACATTCTGTAGCATCATTCTGCAATCAAAAGTGCATGTTCTCCAGAATTTGGTTTAGTTTAGTTCCTCCCTCCTGGAGTTTTTGCCACCAGTCACCAAACAATGCAGCTACATCCCTCAGGTTCAGACCCAGTGTTGAGAGCAATCAATCAACCAACAGTTTTCAGTTACCCACTCAATGCCCAGCCCCAGAATAGGCCACGGTCCCTACTCACAAGGAACTTAGAAACTAGTTGGGCGGACATACTGACAACAATAATGATCGTAACAATGGCTAACATTTATCTAGTGCTTTCAGGTGTGTAAGGCCCTTTATGACGATGATCCCGTTCAATCCTCCATTTTACTAATGGGGAAACTGAGGCTAAGAGAGGCTGAGTCCCCATGGTCCCACAGTGACACCCAACCACCTAAAGGAGCTTCTCTTGAGGTGCCCAAGTTAGGGGGAGGGGGAGGGAGAGGGATGCGACCCTCCTGTTTCATGGCTAACACCTGCCAATGAGAGTGCTCTGGTTGCCCTCATCACTTTCACAACTTCATGCTTTAGAAATTGCAAGGCCATCTTTACCACTTTTCTGAATGCATAGTCATTTAGAAACTCAAAAGTTCTCTTTGCAATTTCCAGAGAAGCAAAGTCAAGTCATTCCAAATCCATCCTAATGGCTCTCATGGAGTCTATTGAGCTTTGAAATATCATAAAAATATTTTAATGGCCATAAAATTAAGATGTATTTGCATACATAGAATGAAAGGAGGGATTGGAAAGTCACCAAAAGAATACAGGCCTAGTGGCAGTTTCTTAGGCCATTTTCCAGGGTTACCTTCAGGCCAAGTGGTCCTACTTTTTCTAGACATCACAGTTTCCTTGAAAGAAAGAGTTTCTCTGTGTTCTGATCAGTTAAATAAAGGTCAGCCCAGAGGAAACCAAAAATTGGCCTTATGTCTGAGAACATTAAAGAACCACTTTGTACACAGGCTAATTGATTTCTAGCAGAGCAAACATGGGCTGATTTCGTTCTGCTTGGCATAGGAACTTGGCTTTTTAAAAGTCCTGCTTCTTAAAAAAACATGAATCCAGTAATGAAATGGGAGGGGGAAATTCACTTTAGACCTTGAAAGTACACTTTGATACCAGTTAGAATAACCCTTGAGCGGAATGATAGAGAACCTTATCAGGGATCTAGGCCTTGTAAAGATACTTTCTGGCATATGGAGTGGGAAGTTATTATTCAAGGCCAGTGACGGCATCTCAATTTCAGGGTGTCTCTGAAAGAGCCAGTATCGACCAAGGCAAATTGATGGGCCTGGTGGTGCCCTTGGCAAACCCAAGGCAGTTCAGGAATCTGGGTGGGGCAATGTGCTGTGGGGTAAGAGCCCCCATTTGTGGATCCAAAGACTACAGAAAGTCCTTGAGCATAGGATCACAGAATGATTGAATTGGAAGGAGATATCTCCTTTTATAAAGTGGCAGAGGAGGAACTGAACCCCAGGGAAGGCAAAAGACTGGTCATCCCACAGTCATATTGCCTTGGCCTACTTCTCTGAGGCAGATGACACCAGTGGAAAGAGGCATGCTGTTACATACAGTGCCTCCCAGAGTCTTAACAATGGAAGAAACAGTGGTAGAGGGGCCCATTCACTCTCCCAATGCCTAAGTCTGAAGTTCCTAGCCAGTGATGCATAGAATTGGGGAAATGGCAGAGACATCGTTAAGAAAAACCCAAGTGCAAATCTGATCAAAGCCTTTAAATGGGATGATTGGAAGCTTTTGTCTGATAAGCATGAGGCCTGGAGATGAGCAGAAGGAAGATTGATGTAGAATGCAGAAGCCAAATGTGGACCTGTCTTGCATGCATATAAATCAGGGAGCAGGGAAGCTACAAGTCCAAGCTCTCCAGAAGCCCAGGCTCCCAGTAAGTGGACAAGATGCTTTTATCCTTTTTCCATCTTGGGCTCTGTGATGCTCTTACTCACAAGAGGCTAAGAGAGAGCTTAGTGGACTTTGGAAGAGATTCTTTAAAATCTTAACCAAGACCCCAAGAAAAGGTAATTTTCCATCTCCCTGATGGGTAGAGGACCCTTTCGCTTTGTTTTTCCCCTCCCCAAAACCCTGCCTCACACTGAGAACCAAAAGAAACCCAACTTTGGAGCAGCTGCTTAGAGAAAATACCCCATTTCCCAGAGGACTTGCGTTGGCCAATACAAAGAGAATATGGGAGAAAAGGAACTTTCATGGCTAATTCTGCAGGGTGTTTGGGGAATCAAGTGGGAATTGATCAAAAAGAGACTGCAATCTGTTAGCCAACAAAGGAGCTGTTGTGGGGTGTGTGTGTGTGTGTGTGTGTGTGTGTGTGTGTGTGTGATTTAAGGGGAGAGAGATCTTTCAGAGATGGGCCAAGCTCTCTAGAGGCAGAAACTTATCCTAAATGACCTTTCCATTTTTCCTTCCAACTCCATTATCCCACCTAGCAGAGGAAAAACTGCTTAGATGAGCCCCCTTCACAACCTCCAAAATAACTTCTTGGTAAATGGAGCATCTAGGAAAGCTTTCCTGAATGGAGGAGTCACACAACCATGCAGTTAATTTATTGCTACAGTGACTGAAGTTCCTCTCTCCTCAGCGATGACCAATGCGATATCATTTCTTCAAGAACTGATTTTCAGTTACAAATATTTGCCGAGTATCTCCCCTGCAGGTCATGCTAAAAGAACGGGCAGGTGGCTGCATGTTGTTCTTTACTCATTCAGCAGACACAAGGATGGCACCGTGTGAGATACAAAGTCAGAGGAAACACACGAGGCCTGCCCTCACGAGTTTACAATCTACTAAAGATGGTCAGGCACACCGAAAATGATCTGAGTGATTTCTTGTGGTGGGAGGATGGAAAGAGGGGGATTGGGGTCTGAGCTAGAACTTCAGGGATGGAGGGATGCTGGCCAAAGGGCGCTGCTGAAGCATCAGTGGGAATACTAGACAACTCCCAGAGGGCAAGGACTGAGTTACTTCTCTCCCCCAGTAACAAGTACACGGGCCTATCACAATGGGAGGGGCTTAATGAACATTCATTGAATTTTGCTGAGAAGTGAGAAGCCTTCACAGTGGGTTCAATAAGCGACCCACTCACCCAGTCACTACCTGACCCTACTCTACTGATCAGACATGAGGACAGACAGTCTGTAATGAAAGGGTGAATCTCTGCCTCTGCTGGTCCAGTGTCACAACACGGATTTGGTTTTGGCCATCAATTCTTCCAAGCCATGGCTTCTGGCCTACTCATTAGGGCTCTTAGCCTTTCCCACCTCAATACCTCTCTGGAGGTATCTGGAGGAGCAAGCTGAGTCCTTGGGGCTGTGCAGAGGATTCACAGTTTCTCTTAGCTGAAGGCACTAATCATTCACCTGAGGGAATAAATGAATGGCAGGGTTTTAACAAAGGTTGGCTCCAGTAAAGGGCTCCCAACCTTATTAGACAAGCAGCTGATTAAATTAAATAAATCAAAAGTAAGCACATAAAGCTGAAAATCAGTTTCTGAGAGTGCCCTGGGCAGGGAAATTAAAAGAATGAGCAGGTATGTGTGATCTCAACAGAGCCCCTTTTCTAATTTCTGATGACCAGACCAAGTCAAGGGGAGTCATTCCAGCTAGCTTTCTGCCAGGTGCATTCCCACCCCCCAGTCTCTTGCTGCCACCCTCCCAGCCTGCTTGCCTTGCTGCTTTCTGCTCAGCCAAGTGGCGCCAAATTGAAACTGGACTTTCCCCAAACTTCCTGCCCCTCCTCAAGGGTGTCCTACAAATCAGCTCTCCCAGGAATTCCCAGCCCATGCAGGTCAGTGTCCTGGGGCTGCACTGTATTTGAATAGGACTGAAAGGAAAGAAAAATGAGGAAATGATGGCAAAATCTAGATGCTTCCAGCTCAAAGCAGTGCTGCCCAAGGGCTAGGCTGGCATACCTATGCTCTGCCCTTCCCATAAGTGTCTTGGGATTGGCTCTCAGAATGACTTTTTGCCTCAGCGGTTTTCTCTTTCTAACCCTATTGTGAGAGAAGCCTTGTAGAGAGAATGATGTTTCTGGGTTTCAAGGGATATGACAGCTCTCAATGATTACAGAAAGGATGACAGAGGGTATTAGGATTTGGATCAGATAAGAAGAATTCATTACATATTCCAGGTGTAAATAGAGACCTGCCCAAAGAATGATATCTCACTTTTTATTCAAAATTGGATTCTTTTCAGGGTAATAAAGGTGAACATTTTTCTGAAAAATTTATCAGATCCATAAATGCTGATAAATCAGAAGAATAATCACCATGAAGTGGCTCCGTAGACTTCCTTTGGTCTCAGAAAAATTATATTCATCAAAGAGTGGGGAGTCTTTTTATATTCCTCCTCGATTATTAAAGCACAGAAGAGGAAGGTATCACAGCTGAAATTTGCTGTATTTTATTTTCTAAACTTCACAGTTAACTGATTTACTTTGGATCCCCACCCTGAAACCCCAATCTCCATACTTAAAATATATTTTTTCAGGTAATACTTAATTTGGGAGAAATAATAAGTTTTCCCTAAGAAGAATTATGTCATTTCTTGCTAGAAATAGACCAGAAAATCATCTCTAAGGTCATTCTAGGCATGTAGTTGGGGGCAGGGGGACCACCCTGAACAAAGGTTCTATCCCAGTCTCTTTTCTTTGGTGACCTCTTTCTCTTTCTCTCTCTCTCTCTCTCTCTCTCTCTCTCTCTCTCTCTCTCTCTCTCTCTCTCTCTCTCTCTCTCTCTCTCTCTCATATTCCATTTTCACTTCTCCAATTTGAAAATTTCAAAGCAAAACTAACCATTCCTTTACTGTTCCAAATCTCAAATCTCAATCCTTCCCCAGATGGTGCACCACCATTCTTCTTGTCCCCCAGGCCCCAAACCTGAAAGTTCTCTTTGACCCTTCCTCTCTGTCACCTTCCCAATCCTCTCACAGCTGAGCCTTTACCATTTCGAATCTGACATCTCTCAGGCTGTTCTGATGTCACCACTCACACTCCCAAGCCTCACTTTCATAGCTCCCCTCATTCAGTGTCTGGACAGTTATAACAGAATTTCCGCTGGCCTCTCCTCTTCCTGGGTATCCCTATGACTTGTCAGGCATGTGATAGTTATCATTTGGACTAGATGGCCTCTACCCAGCTGGAGAGGTAGGGGGCTACTTGGGCAGGGCTTTCGGATCAACTTTTTTTCCCCTCCTGGTTTTTTGTGCCCCCCACACAGTGAGCTTATGCCCAGGTTGGGGATTACTGGTTCAGTCCGTTTTTAGGACATTCCAACAAAGGAAAAGCCTCCACTAATTGAAAATGTGTGATAATTCCTATATATGAATAAAGTGTTTTTTTCAGAAAAATAACTAGGCAGAATTGGAGGGGGGAGAAAGCTTAAACAGTGGAAAGGACAAACTTTTTGCGAGTTTAAGTTTATATAGAAACAATGGCTCTGCTCCTTCATAGCCCACCTGATCATTCTGTAGTGTATTCCATAATTCACAGCCCCCACTCTCATATTCTCTCCTTTGGGAATTCCAGAAACCTCTTTAGGGGACTCTGGAAAAATGTGCGAACCGAAGAAACTGCTAGAACAGTTTACCCTGTAGGACACATCCCAAAAAATCTATTTTATGGTATGTCACAGCATTTGGTTCAATGAAAAATTTCATTCAATTTCTTTCCTGTGCACTGTAAAATTGGATAACATCTGAGTTTGCCAGGAGATAATTGGATTTTAAAATCCTATACTGGGTTTACTGGGAAGAATCATGGGTAAGCTCTGTTGGGTAAAAAGTCAATGTGTGTATGTGTGTGTGTGTGTGTGTGTTTTGGGGTAAGAGAATTCTGTATGTAGCCATGTAGCCATAAGGTATCCTCCCCAATGCAGGCAACTTGATAAAGACTAAAGAAACATGCTACCTGAGGAATTGTGAATGCTTAACGATTTAGAATTGAGTTAGGATTTCATGGAATCACTGAATTTACAATGAGAAGAGGCTTCAGAGCACAGCTTGTCTAATCCCACCCCAAATCATAAATGTCATCTACAACATCGCTCTGAATGAGCAGTTGGCCTCCACTTCCATTCCCATCCTGGCTGCTCCAACATGCCAATGTCTTTTCTAAAATGCAGCATCTAGAACTGAACAGGACCCTTCAGACAGAGTCAAACTTGTCCCTTACTTTGAGTTGGAGCCCATCCTCATATTCAGAGCTGGACACTAGCCCGCCCCTCTGGCTTTAACCCATGGCACTTGACTCAATATATTGTTTCCCTCAACACACCCAGTGCTCTCTTGTCCCCATGACTTTGCTCCCTGACACCCTAACTTCCCCTTTTCATCTAGCACATTTCTAACAATCCTTTGAAATCAAACTTTAATGCAGTTTCCTTCCCCGATCTCTTTTTCTCAGTCTTAGTCTTCCTCTTTTGCCCTGAGAAGGTCCTTTATTTGTCAATTCTCTCAGCAATGATCACATCCCATTTTGTATTTGAGTTATTGGCAGGGGGGGCAAGGAGAATGGGGAGTTTGTCTATGACACTGCAGACCCTATGTGCACAGGGACCATTGCTCATCTCATCTTTTCATCACCCCCAATGACTAGTACAAGGGCATTGTGTTGAGTTAATTTGCTGAATGAATTAACAACCCCCAGGACAGGCTAGGTGGCATGGCAATAATTCCATGGTTATTATGCGTCTTTAAGCCTGTCCCAGGCTCACTCAGACCTCAAGGAGCCTGGCTACCACTCAAATCCTTTGCAAAGTCTTTTTCTTTGTGGCCCCCACATGAAGGAAAGTGTTCCCTCACTAGAATCATTTATTATATTATGGAATTCGGCCACATTTGTTGTCCACACACTCAGCCAAAGTAAAAACTACAATATGGCAGATGATACTAGTGTCGGCTTTTCCATAAAGACATCCATGGGCCCCTATGGCAGGCATAGTTAGAAAAGGGACAATCTGGCCTGTTTGGTTTGTTGATTTCTGAATGGGAGATGGTTAATGCCATCTGCGTGAAAGAGAGCAGAGCTCATTAGATATTCAGGGTGAAAGGCAAATAGAAACTGGGTACATAAATGGGATGTCAGAAATGATCAGATCCCTGACAATATCAAATATTTGTGCATGGAACAAACATAGAAAACAAATGACATCTATTAGCTAGAAAGAATTGCAAGGCACTGATGGTGAAGGACAAATAGGAAGATGAAGTACATCCAGAGAAAACGGTTTCTGTTTACAGAAATCACACAAAGTGAAGAGGGCATGCATGCTAGGAAGGCAGCTTCCAAAGACTGAGCACTTCCATTTTAATACTAGATGGACTGAATCTTCACTTCATGGCACACTGCCCTTAACACCATCAATATACTTGAATTCTGCTGATAAGAATTCATTATATATTGATGAATCTATAGAAGGCTTTAACAGAGCAGACCGATGGGCTTAATGTCCAGGAGCCCCCAGTGACGGCGTCTAGGTGTCTGATTATACGTGGCCACTTGCAAACCCCTTTTGAAAATCATCAGACTCTCACTTCCCCAATTTAATTCCCAGAGGACTCTATTGAGGTGGGCTGGGAAGCAAAGGAATAATTCCATGTTAGCTCAGGAGTGATCATGCCTCCAAGGAAGTGAATTGCCAAAGTCTTGCCATTAAAAAAAAAACCAAAACCCCAACTACCCTCCTTCCATCCATTTCAAATGGGTTGCTTCTTAATTTCACTAAGTGCTTTCTATATGTGGAGTAGAAAAATGCACTATTTTAGGAAATGGCTCAAATCAAATATGAATTATTTATAAAGTGACAAATTGCTATTACTTAACCTTATAATTAAAGGCTATAAGCATGCAGTAGCCCAGCACTGCCAGCAAGCATTCATCCCAGGGCACCATTCCAAAGGTCACCTGACAAAGGTCATCTGAGTAAACCCCCTTGGACTTTGGCAATAACCTTTTAAAACACAAGCTGTCGGATGGCTGGGGAGGTTTGGGGACTGTCCATTTCATTGGATTCTATTTTGGTCCTTGTCACAAAGTCCAATCTCACTGATAGCACAATGAACAAGTATTCATCATTTGAAGCTCTTCTTGAGAAACCGAGTTATGTGGAAAGGTAGAGGTGCTATGGCCATTTCAACTTAATCAATTTAATAATGCTCAAGAAAGGACAAAAACCACATCCCGTCCCCCTATGTCATGGCTCTGAGATGTACAACTGCACCTTCACAATTCACGGGGCTGTAGATGTGTGTTTGTGAAGACTTTTGTACAGCTCAGGTCTTTATAAATCATGTTAGATGGCATTGCATTGGCCATTGCAAAGGGTCAGCAAATTTGCTGGGTTTCATTCTTCCTTTCTGTAGAAAAAATTATTCTTCCCCTTTATCTCTCCACTGAGTTACAGAGCAGGCCACAAACGGGAGATGTGGGACACAGCAGTGGGAACGTTTGTGGCAGTAGTACTCGTTCTCCAGTCACTGTTTGCCAGATCAAGCTATCTTCTGGTCAAAATGGAATACTGTGAATCTACTTTCCAAGATAATTCCAAAAATTCAGCTGTGAAACCAAACTCTCAGCATACTACTTTTCAAGCAAATCAGATTAATGCAACGTCTTCCTTGACAAAGATTTGATCCACTGGGCAAGGTCTTAGAAAAAGGGTGATAAATCTTCCAAGAGTGCCTTTTGGGCATGTGGGATGATACTCTAGGCAGGGAGACTTTCCATTCCAGAGTGGAATCAAATGGAAATCTGTCATAAAAGGCAAATTACCCAAGAGAAGTCAGGCCTTTCTAACTGGTACTGAATTCTTTGGCTCGATTTCCTCTTTCCCACCCCCTTCCAAAAGGGAAAAAAAACCTTTCCCCATTTTTAATATTGTTTGTCCTCAGATAATTAAAGGCAAAACAACACGGGAAACTGTATGTGGCTTGTTGACAGCCAATCAGTCAGGCTGTAGAGCACGTTGGTTTGAGACAAACCTATGGCTATGGTATTTCCCCTTCCTGCCAAGTTCTGCCAGCTGCCACCATGTTTACTAAATAACGGTTGTCATCTCCCCTCATTTTAGAGACCCAACAATTGAGCAAGCAATTAGAATACTTTGAAATTCACAGCATCTGCACCTATGAGCCCAGGACCCATAAGAATGGATTTGAATGGAGGTGAAAAAATAATTTATGAGGAATTCAGTGTGTATATGAACAGAAAAAAGAAAAATGAGGATGTGCACAAAGTGATTGCATCACTTCCTTTCTTACTTTGCCTTTCCCTCATTGAGAAAAACATGCACACCATCACCCCACACCCACTGAGATCAACAAATGATGTGGAAAACAATGGGCAAAGAAGACCCAAAGAATGTAGCAGCAAGCTCAGAGAATATCTGGGAAGGCAGACAATGTAGCAAAACAAAAACCAATTGAGCAGATGAAATGATAAACTAATTCATTTCCTCGTACATAGTGACCCTCCATGAAGATCAGTTGGCTCCAAGAACATGCAGACAAAAATTAAATGCTTAGTGGAAATGACAGTGAAAAATACAAAGGCCAGCATGGGAACAATCCAAATAAATACTTCCTGACTCAGCAAGAGCTTGTACAACTTTCTTAAGCTCAACAGTCCAAATGTCCACCCTTGTATATAATGAAAATTGGGAAAATTTGATCTAATTAATACAAAATGTTAAAAACCAACAACAACCTGAAACTGCAGCCCATGACAGCAGGGAAACAATATCAGGCTGCATCTTGTCTGTGATCCAGGCAAGGTGAATTCCTGGTTGAGACTAAAGAACGGGTACTGGTAGCCCCTAGTTTGAGGTGGAGGACTCCAAGTTAAAACCTTCTCAATATTTTGTCAGATACCAGATCACAGTCATTTTGCCAATTCTTAATTTCCATGATTTACATTAAACATCAAATCCTGAATCTCATACCTTTTCTAACTCACCAGAATCTCTTAGGCTTCAATTCCAGCCTTGCCTCTATTTTCTGGGACAAATTTTGTAGCATCCTTCACTTACTATGGGAACTCAATAGGTTTTCAACATAGTCTCTCACTGATCCTGCTCAAGGACTCCACATGACTTATCCTTTGCTTGAAAAAGGCTACGTATAGATAGCCAGGTTTTCTTGAGCAATGGAAAATAATTTCTCCCTCAATGGACCAATGATCTGATTCTGGCATATGGTAGTGCATATTGGCACCACCCAACTAGGTTTTGAATGAGTAAGGTCACTGAACTGCAAATCTTCACAGATGGGGACAGTATCGAAACAGGCCAAACCCTGCAGCTGTAGCCCAACACAGATACCATAAATGTTCTCTGCTCAGGCCTCACAATGGTCTGATGACATTTTAAGCAGCATCTGAAGATGAGGTTGCCTGGCTGGGCAAGGCCCATGATCAGAAACCAAGAAGCTTTTCAGGATGGCAGCAAATCCCATCTGTTCCATCAGGCACTCATCCAATGCCTGCCTCCAAGGATGGGTTACCGACCAGACTGCAGCATCTGGTATAGCTTCATTACTGCATTTATTGTGTCCACGAAGCCAGAGACCTCTCACAGAGAACAGAGAAGGAATGAGTGATTGCTTTGGTACTGTTTTTAACAATCAGTTAAGCCTCAGAAGAGAAGCGTTCTCCCACTATTTTACTCCATGCTCCTCACAGGAAGCTCTGTTGCAAATCTTACATATATATGTATGTATGCATATATACATATATTTATTTATTCACACAGCACAAATAACAAGGGAAAAAACTCAGCTCAGATGAGAACCCATATTGTGATGCTGGAAACATGTCTCCATTTCCACTATTTTCAATTTCAATATCCAGAGCATTTCCTTAAGCAAACAGAAATTAAAATGCTTCTGCGTAATGAATTTTAATTAAAACGTAAGTTACATTCTCTTACTCTGTCTGGTGAATAGCTGTGAGTGGTTTAAAAAACTGGAGGGAAAAGTGAATATAGAAGGAGAGGAAAGAAATGTGCCGCTCTGTCCCATTGCCATGGGCCTTTCTTTGTCTGAGCCATGTCAGCAGTTGCACTTGGGCCCAGACACTTCAGCAAGAGCGGAATATGTAAAGGATCCTGGCCACACAGCCTGGTGCACAGCTGACGGTCTCAAGGATTCGATTTCTGGTATTACTACTGAATGCCTTTGATCACAAGCCTGAGTACCACAGGTATCCAAAGTTTGTGTCTACCCCATCAGACTGCGATGCGCTTGAGAGCAGAAGCTGTATTTTACCTTAGTCCTATCCTTAGTCCTAGCACAGTGCCTGGCACATAGTAGGTGCTAAACAAGAAATACTTGCTGACTTAATGTCTGTTGTACCTGTTTTGTAAGCAGATCAGATCTGAGCAGGCAACAGGGATTTCAACCAATTTAGGGAATAAAGAACCAGAGCCCTCTATCTTTAGGTTTTCATAAACATTGGGGGGAAACCCCCAAATCCCCAAGCACAACATATGATACAATATCCCATGTATAGGGAGAAACAAATTCAGGACACTTGAGAGTAAGAATAAGCATTTGAGTTCTAAGTGACAGAGGAGAAACCATAAATTCAATCCTACCACCATGTATTACGGACTTTTAGGGACTAGGAACTGTGCTAGGTGCTCAGGAGATGGAGACACAGAGTGGCACAGACAAGAAAAACCAGCCTGCCCCTAAGGAACTTGGATTCCATTGAATTTTCTCAAGTATGTTTCATCTCTGCCATGAGGCTTCTGAAGTGCCTTTGGTCTCCTGTTCGAATTGTGGACTTGATTTCCCCACATTTCCCAGCCCATTTCTCCCTGCTCTGCCATAGGGACAAATGGAGGCCCCAGGGCTCTGCTCTGTTGTATTTTTCCATCTGCTCCCCAGAGAGCCCTCCTTCTGGCCAGGAGCCTCTTGGCACTTGGCTTGGCTGCTGTTGGATAGAGCACACAGCCTGTTGCCCCAGAGCCGCTTACAAAGGCATTTCCAGCATGCCAGGACCTGCAGCGATTCTACTTTGAGACCCCAGGCTCACCTCTAAGCCACAATAAGTCCTAAGAGGCCTCTTTTGTTAGAAGGCATTGAATGTGGACAACACCCTCATTTTTTTGGTCATAAGTGACTTATTTTCCTTGATAGGTAGTTCAATACACTTCAATAGAGAGATAATTATTTGGGGGAAAGCTGCAATGGGGTGGTATCATCTCTTGAGCTGTGCAAAATTTTAGAGAGTAAATTTTCTGAGACTAATCTTTGCAAAATGGACAAGCCATTCCCAAATACTTTGAATCTGTTTTAATCTCTCGATCAATCCCCCAAATAATGTGGGAAAAATAGTGTGATACACTCATTAAAAACACAAACAGAGCAAATTAGTGTAGCTAGAGGGAAATCTCATCAAACAGGACCATTTGGGACATGTTTACTTTTTCTATCTAGCCTTTCTCACCATCAGTACTTTGTATTTAAGCGTATTGAACCACTTCTCAAGGAAAAAATCGTTGATGACAGAAAAAATCAGGAGGGGTGTGCTTTTTTTTTAAATGAGGAATTTTTCTGTAGAGGGGATCATTTGAAATGAGGACACTGGAAATGGAGAGATCAAAGCAATTTATGGTCTACTGGATGCCATCAGAGAATCAGATAAGGAGAAGAAAAAAAGATGGGCCAACTATAATGAAAGAGAAGGGTAACCTATGACCAAGTGGGGTTTGGTCCCTTGGAATCTATATGTCAAGAGATCTAGGGTGAGGAACACATCACCCTGTGTGAAACTTGTGGCATATGTATGAAAAAACATGGACAAGGATCTCACGGGACAGGCAGGTGTGGATGGCTGCAATCAGCATAGAGTAATTACTTCTCCTAATGTTGAGGATCCCTGCCACCTGAGAGGAGTAATTGCCTTCTTGGGACCCCATCTGCCACTGTGACAGCAAGTTGTGAGAGTACCACAGAACCACAAACAGAAGAGAAAATGGACGCTAAGAGCCAAGAAAAGGCTTACCTATGGACCCCTGGCAGGATTTGAACCCAGGTCCTCCTGACTCCCAACACAGTGATTTTTCCACCACCTCTAGGCAAGCATGTCGCAAACCAACTAAAAGGCGCTTTGAAGGCATTTTACATGTGCAACACCTTAGGCAAGAGTCCGGCTAACTTGGAATGCATGTCTCCACACAAGGCCACCAGAAGGCATAGACAGATGTGTCAGGAATGAATGATTTCCAGGAATGAGGCTGGCTGGGAGCTCCTGTTTGCTTTCATGCATCAATTTCCTGTGGCATTCCATTTGTAGCTGTTACTGCCTAATGACATAATGCTGGGATCATGGGTCCTGTCCAGGCCACCTCCAGCATCTGCAGGGGGTTCTTTAGCAGCAGTCTGTGCTGAATAATTAAACAGCAAGGCCAGTTCCCTATGCGAAAGAAGCGACTTCTTGGACTCAGCAGAGCTGCTGTCTGAAGGAGTGTCTCTACACCATCAAAGCATCCAGATTTTTCAATTATATCTGGATGTATGGGTGATATAGAGAAACTACCTCAAGGCATATCTGTGAGGATTTCTCAATAAATTCCAATTCAAGACAATGCAGTGATGAAGAAGAGTTTGTAATAGGAGACAGTTAATATTAATATTGCTTTGCGGAATTGTTACAATAAATTCTCTAGTGACTAAACCTGTGGAAGAAATGCTCTCTCTGCCCCCTGTCCCATGTAGCTAATACAAGGATGCTCTCTCTAAAGAAAATCCCAGCGTCCCCTTTGTATGGCAGGCAGGGAGACAAAAAGCAAGGCTGACATTGAAGAGATCTCTCCACCAGTCTTACTTAATCACCAGCTTTTGGTCATCCCTACCTACTTCCAAGAGCTGCCACCATTCTAATCTATATTCAAGTTTAAACATTATTGTAAGATCATGGGTTTAAGTGTCATAGGGATCTTGGAAATCATCCAGTCTGATCCAATCCTTTCATTCAACAGATGAAGAAACTGAGGCCCAGACAGAGGTTGTGTCTTGCCCAACTCACGTGAGTAGTAAGTGGCAGACCCGGGATTCCAACCAAGCGTCGTTGGCTTTCAAGTCACCAGCTTTTGGTAAGTACGGAAATCTCTGCTTTAAACTGGAATGGTCACATTTTAAGTATCCTGCTGAAAAGCCACTCCCGCACAACTGTCCACCATCCTCCGTGCCAGCCTGGAGGTCTATAACACCCACTTATCTGAGGCCGTGGCTTGCCGTCTTTGCTAGAGAGCTTACATTCAATGTGAAAGTGGCACATTAAGTGTGACTGACTCATTAAGCATTTATTAAGCATCGACTGTGTGTCAGGCATACAAGGAGATAAAGGATGTCTTCAAGGCAAAATATAAGTGCAAAGAAGAGGACTGGTTATGTGGCGAGGGATGGGGGATAGCCCATGTGCTCACTTGATGTCCTCTCTATACCAAGAGAAAGTGAGGAAGCAAGACAGCACATGGGGAAGACCCCAGAGTGAATGTACAGCAGGCTTTTGGCCAAGAGTCCCACAGGATGGATGGGCAGGCATGGAGGGGTTGTGGGCTGCAGCACTGTCCCATCATTGCAGTATACTTCCACCTCCATGATTTCCCAGGCCTATTTATGTCCCAGAAACAGTCCCTGTCCAGCAGAGATTCACACTTTCTTTCCTCTTGCTGCTTTTTTCGTGGCCCATAAAGCTTTGAGCACCGTCTTTGAGCAGGCTACACACAACTTTGGAATTTTCATGTCATTCCAAACTGTCCAAGTTTGGCTTTTGGTTCCTGCTGTAAGCAACTGGAAGTTAAACAGGAATGCAAAAACAATTTCCTGGTGACAAGGACTTGGTTTCTGATTTGGAGCACCGACATCCGAAAACTCTAATTTTTACAAAGGTTATGCCCCTTACAAACAAAACCAATTCTCCCTAATGCTCCTGAAAAAATAGCTTTTTGGTTCCAACAGTGGCAGTTTTATGATCTATTCTACAGCTAGAAATATCACAAGATGAATGTGATGGTAGATACTTCATGATGAAAAACATAAAGTAGAGATAAATGGTACTCATCAATGGGGTCTAAAATACCTTCAGAATGGCCCCTTGACAGGTGGTAAGTAGGTATAGGAATGAGAACCAGGCAGGAAACTAATCACAAGATAACATTCCAGTAGAGGTTTCCAAGTAGGAAAAGCAAGCATCAGGACAAAATATCACACATGGCATTAAAGTGGATTTCTGAATGATGAGAAAGCTGAATAACTCTCACTTCCCATCTTCTTCTTTGTTTAGTTTTCCTAAATGCTATTAGCAAAGGCTAATGCTGATTTTATCCAGGAACCTATGAGTGAAATCTTAACAGACTTTCAATGGAAATGAAAATGAACCTAAATAAAACCTATTAGGGCAACAGGAGAGAGAGGCACATGTTTAAATTGGGACTTGAAAATCTCATTTGGGGAATGGAAAAAATTAAGTTTGTGGCACAGTCTGCTGTCAAAACCAAGTCTAGTGATGAGTCCAAAATGTGACAGTAATGAAGCACTTCACCTTAAAATAATGACTCTTTGATTACTTCCCTTGGATTTTAATCTTCATTCCAGTCTCTATAACTGTGCTGTGCATGTGAATGAGTACAAGGGAACACGAAGCTCACCAGGGACATAGCTGTCCAA
Organism: Trichosurus vulpecula; assembly: GCF_011100635.1. NCBI lineage: Eukaryota > Metazoa > Chordata > Mammalia > Diprotodontia > Phalangeridae > Trichosurus > Trichosurus vulpecula. The sequence continues at coordinate 5,060,591 of NC_050582.1, read as the reverse complement.
AGTCACGGCAAATTCTGAAAGAATGTTTCCTCTAAGCTATAAATGAAAGGGGAGCTTGGTAACTGGCCTGAAAATTGGCCGAAAGCTCATGGTAACAGGGCCAAAAGTGGCCAATATAGAAGGTAGTCATCCACTGCTAAAGTAACCAAAGTGTGTGTGTGTGTGTGTTTGTGTGTTTGTGTGTGTGTGTGTGTGTATGCTCGTGAGTGTGTTTTACAGCTCATGTAAATTCATCCTCTAGCACATCTAGCTTCCTTCTTTTCCCTCTAGCATCAGAGGAAGTGAAGAACAGCTGCATCAAAGCCTACACCCAGCGTGCTGATTCCCTTTCCTTTAGCTATTCAAAGCTATTTGGCAGTCTCCTTCAGGCAGCAGGAAGCCCGGTTCTTCCCTCCTTTCCTCAGAGGGCTTATTTTCAAATCCTTTCATCAGCTTTGTGACTCTTCTCACAACTTTCTCTATGTCCCTGAAATCTCCCTTCAGTTGAGGAGCCCCAAGCTGGACACAATGCTTCACTAAAGGCTCTGGCTTGGACAGTGCAGAATGGAAACACTCCTCCCCCCCCGCCCCTGCCCTTTGTCAAGCTACTATTAAGGGCCATTAATCATATTTGTTTTTAAAATCTCACCATGTCATGCCAATGGTGATGCTGTCATTTGGACTTTTGAATGCCATTGTGCCATCTTCATGCTAAACTAGGTGCTCTCAAATTGGAATTTGTTTTTAAAAAGGAGCAAGTAGGCTGCACAAGCAGAGAGAATGACTCCCTGGGGACTCTGACTTAGCAACTTCCACTGGAAATCAATACACTGGCTCATTACCAAGGTCCACAATGCCTTCCTTGGAGTGGTGGTAATGGGGGACTCAAGGTAGTTAACCCAGGCTCCAATGACACCCTTGAGATTTAATTCCTTCATCCTCAGTTATATCTGGTAGCTAAAGTATGTCGGATAGGCTCCCATCCAGCATACCTGACTGCTCTGAGTACCATTAATAGAGTAGGACGCTCCATAGAAAGGCTCTTAAGTTAGATTTCAGCTTAACCTACAGGAAGCATTTGCATGTTGGACACTGTCCAATATAGTCACAAAGCATATTTGAGTTGCTTGACATTGTGTCTCCCCATTTCCCTGAATACTGGGGAAACTCTTTGTTAGAAAGTTTCCTTTAAACCAGTTTCCCTGTGATGGTTCTGGGATCATGGGGATGTTGGTCTTTCACCTACACCCAGTAGGCATCAGAGTCTCTTGTTCATGTCTTCCTGAAAGTCTACCATTGAAGGTGGTATGAGAGGCTTTCCTCTACATTGTGTAGCTATGACTGATGCACATAGGCCATCTCTCTAAATCAGGGCTGTCCAAAGTGCGGCCTATGGGCTGCATGCGGCCCACAGTGCAATTTTATGCAGCCTGCCTGTGTTGACTACAGGTGTGGAAACTGACATAAATGCTTTGACTAAAGAATTTGTGTCAATTTCTGTGCTTGTGGTGGACACAGGCAGGCCGAATGGGGGCACACGGCCTGTGCTCTAAATCAGGCACACAGGTCATCCCTCTTTCCGCTTCTGTGACTGGCTCGCCTTTTTTCTGGCCATACACCTTGCTGATGGCATCCTTTACACAGTGTCCCCTAAACGATTCCTTGCTTATCCCATGTGATCACCTGTTCAACCTCACCATACATCAGTACATATATACAATGGAGATACTGCCCTTTGGAAGACCATCAACCTGAATTCTTCAGGGAATGGGGTCTCCTCTAACCTGTTGGTCTCTAGATATGTATAAACTGGGTCTGCCATGTATTGCAGTCACACTTATTAAAAATGTCAGGAATCTGGCAGCTTTGGGATTTTTTCTCCTACCATTTGTGCCCAGTCCCTTCCAATAGAACCATGACCAGCACTGCAACCTGGCTGTTGCAACCAGTTCTATGATGAATCTTTGAGGCTGCCAAACTGACCTGCGATCTTCACCCTCCCGACCCCATCATCGGCTTCCCAGTCGCCAAATTGGCATCATAAGGAAGCCTTTTGGGGTTGGAGTTCTCTACATTCATCCTTCTCAGACCCAAGGAGGTGGAGTCAGAGGACTCTGCATTGGGCTAAGTCACTATGGGTATTCTCAAGGGACTCAAGCCCACCACTCTGTTGCCAACCTCTTCCCCCTCTTCTCCAGGGAAAACCAATCCTTTCTGGGAAAAATACAATTTGGAGCAAGATAAACACAAGGCTTCTCTGCACCAAAATAAAGTCTGCTGTCTCATACTGTCAGGAATTGTTTAAATGGATTTAACACTGCAGGGAGGGGGATGGAGAGGGGAACTATACCGCTGGCATTGTTGGGCCCAGCCCAAGGATGACAAAGTACATTACCAACTGTTCAGATTTTCTGCATACATTTAAATATTTTTGAGAAATTCAATGCATGGATGGAAGCAGTCTTTTCCAAGTTGCTTGAAAACTGTGTGATCAGACAACATCTCTCTCTGATCTCACCAGCTGATTCACTTCCTCCCCTCTACCCTGTCTTCCTTCAAAGTACCTCCTAAGGGAGACCTTCCCTGATCCATCTAAAAGTAGAATGCTAGTGTCCTCTCCCCTCAAATACTCTGGATTTATGTGGTATATATTTTGTATTTACTTATCTTTGTGATCCTCTTCCCTCCTGGCTTTTGAATGTGAATTCCTTGAGGCCAGGGACTATATTTACTTTGCATCCCAGTGCCAATAAACAGGAGTCCCTTAATACATAATGAATTAATACATCCAATACTGAATTGGATCCAAATGATGAAAGATTAAACAATTTAGGGGACAGAGCACTGGTCTTGGAATGTGGAAGATCTGGGTTTTAAATCCACCTCTGAAACATAGTAGGTGTCTGATCATGGACAAGCCGCTTAACTGAGTCTCAGTTTCCTTCTTTGCAAATGCGGTTAATGAGAGCTCCTACTTTACAAGGTATTCCTGAGGTTTAAATGAGAGAAGGCACATAAAACACTTTGTAAACCTTAAATGTTAGTTATAAGTCAAGTGCTGTAATTCAATCAATTTATTTTTAATTATTTCTTGAACTTTCTGGTGGTAGTTTTGTTTAATAATAGGATAATGTAAGCAGTAAAGTCATAAACAGAAGCATCCAGAGACAAATCCCCATCAGTATGCAAAATCACAAGGATTTTAGATATGGGGGACTTCCACACATTGGTCGTCTCTGTGAATGATGGAGAGAAAAATACCTACTGATATTTCTATCCTCATCCTAGGACTAATTCTGAGGAACTTATTCCTTGATACACAGAATGGACAGAATGTGAACTCTGAGGACCTCAGTTTAAATCCCAGCTCTGTCCCTTTCCCTGTGTGACCTTGGGTAAGTCACTTCCTTTCTGTGGGCCTCAGTTTCCACCACTGTAAAATGGAGGTAGAACTAGATGACCTTCAAGGTCCTTTTCAACTTGAAATCTATGAACCAATGATCCAAAGTTTGGGTTTCATGAGGTAAGGAAAGACAAAACAAACACAGACTTTCAAATCATAATGGGTAGGCTGCCAATCATTTGGGCACACTGGTGCCAATCACAGTTTTTTTAAGTAATTGTTCCCAAAGCTCTCGAGCCTCTGCTGAGAATAGTACTCATGCTTGAGAAAACTGTTGCTTTTACTGGGCCACAGAGAAAGACCGTGAGGCAGTAATGTTATTTTAGCAATTTTTTATGAGCTGGAAAGTAAAGATGAAGAATACCAAAGTCAATTGAAAGTCATTTCTTTGCAATAGGATAGAAATCTGACAACTTGAGCTTCCCTACAATTTAACCTTCATTAGCCAATCTCTGTTTAGTGTGCACTAAAAATAAATGCCTAGCCATATGGGCTCATCGCAGATTCCCTGATAAATATTGCACTAGAAGTTCAGGCACATTTAATCATCATTTTTACCAATAAAATCAATTTAAAGAATACCCAACAACTTGAGGAAAATTAATCTGGCTTTTCAAGTATTCCTGTGGCTCTTCCCAATAGATACAAGTATTTACCCAAGACATAATACTAATCTGAAGATGATCCAGGAGAGTCTTTGAAGCAGGCTTCCTCTAGTATGTGGGCTCCTCTCTGTTGGAAGTGAGGCCAATGTTACTCTTCTCTACCAGAGGTGCCCTAGTAGGCAGATAGCATTAAGATTCATTTCCGTCACTAGTCTGACAGTATCTTGGGATGTTCTGGAGAAAATTGTCATACAAACAGCTCCAATTTCTAGAGGGCTTACAGACTGATAAAGTCCTTCCCTCACTGTGAGCCAGATTGCATTCATGATATCTCCATCTTACAGGCAAGGAAACTGAAGCTTGGGATCCAGACATGGGATTTACAGCCAGACTGCATGGTTTCCATCTGCAAGATGAGGCAGTGGACTGAATGATTTCTAAGTTCACAGGGTTGGATTGGGAGCTCTCCAAGGTACTACCAAGCTCTAAAATTCTATGACTGTCTTAATTTGACAAGGAAGAAGAAATAGAAATTAGATTGAATAGAGTATTTTTATAAATTTCCAGGAAGTATTCCAACAAAATTAACTTTTAAAAAAACACCTAGAGGGAACTTAAGCAATCCAATAAAATAATATTCAATGAGAAAAGTTCAATGTCTCACCTAACTTTACAGTTATGGCAGAGCTGAGCTAATAGCCCACTTCACTCTCCCAGTCACACCTTCCTCACCAGTCTAGTAGTCCACTCCCTCATCTTTCTACTTTACTTTTGTGACCCTTTTAAAATTGCTTTTGAACAGCTTCCTTTTGAACTAATTTGAATTGCAGTCCAGAGGCATATATGGCTATAAATTACCTGAACCAGTAAGTTAATGACAATGTGATGATATTGGTTTCTAGGTCTGCCCCTATATACAGTTATTGATATTAAGACAGGATCTTGGATTATTGTGACAAATCCTCCTAGATTTTACTATTTTCCCCCAAATGGGTTGGGTATGAGAAGAGTTTCTGTTCAGAACAGACATGAGCAACAATCACTACCTATTCTCAACTGAATTTTGCCCTAGTCCCATAAAAAAGGGCTTATTCCTTGCTGCTTCTCCATCCCCTACTGAGCTGAGCCTATCCTACTGTGACTACAGAGACTTCTAGAGGAAAGTCGAAAATTACACCCTTCACAAAACAGCCTCAGATTAGAGCTGCCTGAGTAGCACAAGACTATACCCTTCAAGACACCAATGTTCTGTGAAATTGAAACTCATTAAAACATGGAATTAACATTATCAGTCTTATTAAGTAGACTGACTGTCTGCACAGTCTGCTAAACCAGCACATGCTCCAGGAATTTAGCCCTAGAAAAGAAATAAGATTCAGGAGGCTAATTCCCCTTCGTGTGAAAGGGACCTCTAGGAGTCCCCCATATTTGGCACGGATTTGCCCCTTCTCAGAACTTCTGGGGATACTTAGCATCAACACCAAAGTGCTTTAGCATCCATCAGCCACCATCTTGTCTTGTTTGCTAAATATTTCCCATTTTGATCTAGCCTTCCCACCTAAACCAGAAGCTCCCTGAGAGCTTGGATTGAATTTTTAATATTTTACATCTTCCATGGTGCCTAGAAACAGGGCTGAGCACATAGTAGGTACTCAGTAAATTCTTGCTGACTGATAGATCTAGAGATTTCATAGGGTGGAAGGAAATCAATAATAGAGAGAGACAATGAAAGAATGGAGAAATAGGATAGGCCAGAGGAAGAGAGGGGTTGAGAACATGACATTGGTGAAATGGGGCCACTGTGGGACTGGAGAAAATGAATACACCAAATGCGTCTGCATCCAAGGAATAACCCATTAGTAATCACGTGTTCTACTCATTACATTTCTTCAGAATAAACTCCACATTCTTCTCTGTATTTCTTGGCCAGCAAACTCCCCACCCTTCATATAGACTCTTAATGTGATACTCACTGCAATCTAGTTAGGTTAAAAACTCAGGACAGAGATAAGGAGTAAGTAAAGGCTAGAAACAAACACCCATGCAATTCAATATCTGTTTTGCATCTTATCTTTTCCAAGTTTCTTGGCTTCTTCCTTACATGTCAGGCTGACAGAGGACAAATAAAGTAGAGGGGACTTAGAAAAGTGTTGACCCAAGGCAGTGTATTGGATCACCTTGGAACAAATTTCCCTGACCATTTTCCAGACTCAGGTCAGGGCATTCACAATGATATTCTGTCTGATTCCTGGCTCTATCTTCTACGTTTACATAGGAGAGAAATGAAATGGACATACTGAAATGCCCAGCACCCAAATGAGCAAAGTGGGGGAGCCTCGGTCACCTGGCAATTGTACAGGGGATCACTCTAGACTAAGTGGGCTGACCACTGCACCACTCAAAGACCAGAGACTAACGTCTGTCTATGAAGGATGCCAACTTTTAGCTACCAATCTCCTTCCAGGGAGAGGCTAAAAATGTTGGCTAATTGGTAGGAGTTTACTTTCTGGAAGGGCTTTTAACTACTGAGGGAATTTGGCTGGAGAGCCTGAAGAGGATAGTCCAAGTTTCTCCAGCACATTACTTATAAATGAGGTGATCGATTTTGACACTGCTATGATGAGGATCAGAGTAGATCAAGATTAATCCCAAGAAATGTTTTTCAAATGAGTTGATAGGATTTTCTTTATTTGTTAAACCATGAAACTGCAGAATCCTGTCTCATATATTCGGTCCTAAAATATCAAGGTCACTGAAGTAAAACCTTCACAAAACCCTTTGTAAGTTTGTAAACCATGAGCGCTTTAAGGGCAAAGATGATTTTGTTTTTGTTTCCCCACAACACCTCTAGCAGTCCCCTGGCATATAGGATGCCCACAATGACTTGTGGGTTCAAGTAGACAAAGAGAAAAGGGGACCCAGAGCAAATAGACCATGAACTTTTTTTTTTTGTTCTATGCTTTTAAGGGAAAGGTAAACAATCAAGAACATCTCATGTAGTTTTACTTGGGGCTTAATTCCATATTCTGCTCATTTCTACTGATTGAAAGGATTCTATATCTAATAAAAAGTTATTTCACTAAAAAGAAGAAGCAATTCCAGCATTTCAACTCATATGTGTGAACTCAAATCCATATCCACCTGTACCCTGACCCACTGGAATTTGCAGTAAGTCACTTCCCGTTTCCATTTTGGGAGCTAACAATGAATATTATTCCTCATCGTCCTGCAAATTGCAAAGCTTTTGGATTCTAAGGCAAATCCCTATGTTTTCGTTCAGGGGAATTCACCAAATACAGGCAATAGGTCAATGAGAAAAGTCACTGGCCTCCTTCCTCTTGGCCAGCGAAAATTTTGACAATCAGGTACTTTCTGCTTAGGGCTTCTGTTTTAGCATTGGGGATTTGGAGCTGTTATCTGGAGTGGCCATTTTTCCACGAGTTGTTGAAGCTGTCTTTTCTCCCCAGAAGGCAGCTTGACCATTTCCCCAACATAATTGTGTTCAGACAAAACAAGCTTATTTGTTCTAGGACAAGTGCTGATTGTATTGTATTTACCCAAACCAACAACAAAGGAGCAAAAACCACCCCAAGCAACTCCAAGCAGCCATGCTCATATTCTTTCTCTCCCTTCACCCCTTTGAAGCCTCTCAACTTCATCTCATGTATACCTCCATGGATCAGGACTGAAGATACACATCTCACTTTCTGTTCAAAGTATGCGGCCTACTGAGGGGGGCCAGGGAGCTGCCCCCAGACCTGACCAACTTTCCAAGATTTGTGATTTGTTTCCACAACAGAACAGGAAGTTGGATTCTTTTGGAAACCCTCCATTTTTCTTCTATAATCCAATAGGAAAGCATCTCAAATTGAGCCTATGTAGCCAAGTTGTCAGATGCTGGAATGATTTTTCTGTGTGCTGCAGTGTGTTAATATCAAATATCACATGCGGACTTTATAAAAATGGAACTAGACACTTAGAGCATGTAACAAAAGGCCACTGAACACTCCTGATCTGAGATGGACTTAGATGATTTATGAAGAACTTGAGGGAAATCCAGAAAGAAGAAATTGGTGTTTAATCGATACTTCATCTTCTACAAAGAGGCAGTGGGACATAATGAAGAGAGGTCTGGCCTCCAAGCCAAGAAGATCTGGGTCCAAGTCCTTACTCTGACATACACTGACTGTGTGACCCTGCGTAAGTCACTTAACTCTCAGTTTTCTGGGCAATTCTCTAAGACTAGAGGGTACAGAGAAGAAGCCAAATTTCAAGCTTTAGTGTTTCTGAAATTAGCATTATATGCCCATGTATGCTTTTGTGCTCAGCTTCAGTTCCCCAACCTTCTTTCTATCTCTAATATATACAAAAATGTGTGTATACGTATACACACACACACACACACACACGTGTGTCTTTATGCATGTACGTATTTAAAAATCTACGTAGATCAATTTCTTCCCTGGCCAACCACTCTGGATCCTTGAGACCCATTCTGTACTGAGCAGCATCCTTTGCATTGCTAAGATTTCTTTCCTGAGGGCATTCTATCACTCTTGAGCCAAGTTGCAGTCTTCTGCCTAGAGCTCTCCCCCACATAGTCTCCGCCTGCCTTTCACTTTTCTATTCCTTATCTAGAAGCCTTCACCCTTTGCTCAGTGTCACCATCTCCAGTTGCCTCCACTGCTGCTCCCCAGACAGCATGGGTTTGAGGCCCATCCCCCTTCCTGTTTGCCATCCCTATGCTTGGGGCCCAGAAATGAACATTTACCCTCTGCCAGACCTCTAGAACTTATCACCCAGACACAGCGAGCTTTCAAAAATTGCAAATGAATACAACTGGAATGGGAAATCTTTGATTTCAGGCTGAATCGCCTTCGAGGTAACAAGTAGGAAAGTACATAATTAATAACTGTCAACTTCAACAACTCACTGACTCTTAATTAACTGACCCTTTTCCACCCAGAGCTCTTTGCCCTGTTAAGTTAAAAAGAATTCATTTCTGGGATATACAGTGAAAGTCCAGAGTTCCAGGTTTCATTCCTGCTTTGACCAAATGATCCAACTTCAAAATTAGTATGTAAAGATGAATACATGAGAATTTAAACATTGTTGGCATAAAGCAATAACAGAAATAAATAGATGAAGGTACATAAATTAGAGAGACAATATCAATTATTTGATCAAGTCTGCTACAAGAAGTAATTGCTTCATCTATATTGCCAAGGAGTGACCCAGCAGCACTTCATCTGTTAGGAAGCCATTGATTCAGCAACCTCCCCTACCTGGACCACAGTTGAGAGCTAAGAAAGAGGTGGGGGTATGGGGGTGTGGGGGCAGAAAGGCCTTAAAGCAATCTGAATGGATGTAGATATGAGCCTGTACATTAAAGCCCATGCTCAGGCTCAAGCTCACCTAGTTCTTAGTTAGACCAAGTTTTTGGTCATTTTAACAAGTTTGGTTATCTGGGCTCCCAAATGCAAAGAAGCAATCTGCATTGGGGAAGGGGGAGTGCCCTCCTTAGAGGCAGGTGCCCAGAGAGTAGCAGACTCGTAGGGTCCTTGGTGGCTGCACAGTCAGAGCCCCACATCAAAGCAATCTCTGCTATCACACAAAGGACAAGCACTCACCTAGCCATTTGACTAGAATTATCCAGCCAGAGCATGACAGTGGGCTCAGTACCTCCCAAAGCACAGCAGCAAACAGCCTTTGTCTGGGATGGTGTCTGCTTGTCTCCCCCTCTGTTGGTATCTCTATCTCTCTGCATCTTTCAGCCTGAGTACCTTGAGGTCAAGGCACAGACAGGTGTGGGCTCCTAATCTAATTCCATTTTCTTTAACTTTGAGCCAGTATGCAGACTTTTATCCTCCATCTCTAGAGGTCACTGTTGATAGATCTGTATACCAGTTTTCAACTAGGATTTTTCTTCCAAGCTGATGTGCTCACATTTCCTCTTGTCCCTTTCATCCATGACAAATTGTTCCTGTTCACTGAATAGGGCATATTCTATTGCAGCTAGAGTGAGCACATTCCAGGCATAAGAGAAGCGCCCTGGCCAAAGCACCAGAGGTACACAAGGTCACCTCAAGGAGATGGGGGAGGGAGCCTGGGATGCACTGGGATGTACTTCCTGCCTTGCTTTCAAGTTCCTGCTGACCCTGGCCTTACCCTTACACTGCTCTGCATGCAGGAGACACAACAACCCAACTGGAGCTCAGAAGAAAGATTCACTAACCTGCCCGTGGATCTTGGCATGAAGCTAGTGGGTGCACTTTCCGGGAAAGTATTACTACCAGATTGGGGACCAATTTCCAACGAAGTCTTTTGCTGTTTGCTATTACTAGTCATTTTTGCAGCTTCTGTAGTATATATGTCAATATGCATAATATTATAATTTGCAAAAGCAATACATAGTTTCAATTTCTCACTACAGCCCAGAGGAAAAGGGATAGGAGTCAGGCATTTTGTGTTTGTATCGCCTTCGAATTTCCTTGATGCTCAATGTGCCAAGCTAGAACTTGGGGCATTTTGCAGAGTGCTGTTCAGTGTTTAATGGTATAACAATAATGGCAGCAGCAATAAGAATACTGCAAAATGCTTTCTGTCCATTATTTGAGTCTCACCACAGCCCTATAAGAGGTCTCATTAGCTCCATTTTACAGATGAAGAAATAGAGAGGTTAAGGCCAGGATCACAAAGCTGGTAAGGGACAGACATACTTCACAGTGTAAGTACATCCCTTTCATCAGCCTTTGGACTTTGGGTGGCCCTTTGTGTACCCCCATTCTTGTCTAGCTTGGCAGTCCAGCTACCAGCTGAGCTCATATCTTCAATGAAGGGCGATGTGACTTGCCAGTATTTTCTCTAGTCTACGAGAAGGCCTGGGCAATGCATTTATTCTCTGTCTGGTCCAGACGTTTTTGAAACAAAATGCAAGGCATTCCCCAAGTCAACATTGCCAATGGCAGTTACAATTGTATACATCTTAGAGTCAAGATGGTTGCCTCAGTGTCACCTTGGCACATGCCTCATTTCTCCTAACACTCCATGTTGAGATCTATAGTCTCACATAACATTACTTTAGCATAATTCTAAGATGAATGCCATATAGTGTCTATTCCAACCTCTGAATGAATGGAGCCCAACTGCAAGGGAAGCTGGGCCTTTGAAATTTGGCCTTTGCTTTACACGTGGAACACTCAAGTCCCAGATTTAGCTGCAGTCTTAATATTTCAGCATATTGTCAAGTGATTCCATATGCCTTTATGTCTCTCTCATCCTTTTCTTCTTCCAGGCTGAATGTTTAAAAGCCTGAGTGCTTTATAAATTGAGGGGATAAAATCATACCATTTTACCGGCAGAATAACACAGAGGTTGATTTATAATTCATGTGTGTATTTAAAGAGATGGAATCTCAACAATTTACTTGTAATTCAACTTTGTTTCCAGCTACTGCTAACTGGGTTTTCAGCTGTTCATAAGCATCAATGGTTAAGGTTCACCTCAAGCTATATGCACCCCCTCTACAAGATACACTCTGCTGATTTCTGGGGAAAAAAGGTATGCCCTAAAGCAGAATACTTGGCCGGTATGGAAATCCAGCAATGGTGCCTTGGTGCTTAAGATTAAATGTTTAATCAATGAGATCACAAGAGTGGTCTAGAGACCAATGTAGTACTTATGAAAAGTTACTGACTGCCCCCAACACTCCTATTCATACATGGAACCACCATGCCACCCATGAGAAAACCACTGTGGAGCCATTTGAAAAATGGTCTGTGATGTTCAACCTGTTTTTTTACAATGATCAGGAAAGAAATGGCAAAGCCCTATTAAGAAACAGATTTAAAAAGGCTCTGGGAGAGGTGGAGCTAAGATGGTGGAATAAAGGCAGAGACTTGCCTGAGCTCTCCCCACAAACCCTTCAAATACCTTTAAATAATGATTCTAAACAAATTCCAGAGTGGCAGAACCCACAAAAAGACGGAGTGAAATAATTTTCCAGCCTAAGATAATTTAAAAGGTCAGCCCTTAGAAGGGGGTCTGGCTGCACAAGAGGGCCATTCTATGTAGCCCTGAGATTGCCAGAATGAATTCTTTATCTTTATCTCTCTGCTGGATACAGAGGAGATGAATGGTTCTCCCTAGAAAGAATTGTACTAAAACTCTAGGTCCCCTGGACAAAAAGTCACACTAGAGAAATTGGAGTAGTTAAAGACATTGGATTCCTCAAGCCAGATGTGTGTGTGTGTGTGGGGGGGGAAGTGAAGGAGATAAGTATAAGGAAAAAGGAAAGAAGACCAAAGACTACTAAAGCAGCAGTCATCCATGCCACGTTCCAAAGCTCACATTTCTGAAGGCAGCCAGAGTAAAACTCAAGCAGGAAGCCATATGGAAAGTATGGACAGGCAACATTTAGGAGCATTTGTTAAAGTTTTTCCCAAAAGCAAAAATTGACACCAGATACACTAAATAATGATAAGAGCTGGAGTCAAATGCAATTGGATATATAATGTACCCAGATATTTTTATTTCTTTAAACCTTGCTCTATATTTTGACCATTTAATTCATATGTTCTTAATAATGCTTAAACAACCTATTCTGTTAAAATGTTTTAGCTAGCTCAACTGTTTGCCCAAGTAGCCACTGGGTCTCTGAACTCATTACCAGGTGACACCTGGTGGCAAATGACTGAGTTGCAGGTACAGAGCCTAGAAGTTCATAATTTAAAAAAATACCTATTGTGTTCCCATTACCTTACTGTAGAGATGGCACAGTCTCTAGAGGGCATTTCCATACCTTTCCAAGTGATGTCATGGCATACAATTGAAGTAATGAGGTATCTGTAGGCCTCCTTCCTGGCTAATGGAAAAGCCTTTTAAGCAGAAAGGTCCAAACAGTTTCTAGACTTCATAGTTATAGGACTCACTGCCACTCCTCTGCTCCATGTACATATTGTCTTCACATCACACTCAATTTATCCTTTGAGGTCTGTTCAATTACTGGCATCAGCGATAGGAACAGTGACTGACATCTTAATTTGTACTGAGATTGTCTGATTTGTGGAAGGAAAAGTCTTTATCGCCATTTTACAAGGAACGAAATTGAGAGATAGAGAAGTAATTTTGCATAAGGTCATTCTATGCAGAAATGGCAAATCAAAAGGGAATCTGGGAAGGCAACTCATCTCATCAACCTTCCAATCACCCAAATGGGCCACACATAGGTCAGAGGCAAGGCAAACCACAAACATAAAACCCAAATCACGCAGACATTGGGGCAGGGAAGGGGGTGGGGGCACATCAACACATACAGGTGCATATTTGTTCATGTGATTGAGGAGTTCCATCAAAGCTTTAGGCAAACCAAATTTTTGTGGATGGACTTCCATATCTAAATGCACAGGAGACCTTGTTATTTACAGGAATCCTTTAGGAAGGTAAAAATCATGCTCTAATTTGTCCACTGGGCAACGCATTTTGATTCCTACTTCTGCCACTTACAAACTGGGTGACCCTGGGCAAGTCCCTTAACCAGTAAGAGCCTCTGTTTCAGTAAGACTAACAGTAAGAGATTGGCTCCACACTAAGCAAGGATGCTTTCTCAAACAGGAACTCTATGCCTCACTTTGCAACCATTATCACCTTAAGTCTCTCCTGGAACAAAAGAATCGAGTTTGTGCCTCTTGAAGGTCCCTTAAGCTCCCTTGAGTGCATTTAGGCTAACAAGAAATAGATACAGAACAGTTTGAGTTAAACTACCAAGAGAAAACCTAGGTTAAGCTGACAATGGTGCCCCTTAAGAGTCAGGAAGAAAAACTTCTGTGACTTTATCAGCAAAGGGCTGGGTCAAGTTTGCTTCTCCACTGACATGGCTCCCAGTGGGAGCCTTCCCAGTGGGCTGAAGCTCCTTTTGCTCTAGTTCCATGCTGCGGCACAGACTGTGCACCATTTTCCAGGTCTAAGTGAAGTAGACAGACCCAGGCTGCTACTCCCTGTCTTGAGGGCTCTGTGTCCATTTTCTCTCTCTTTCCTTGTGTGGCTTCAGGTGGCTCCTGCCCCTAGGCACATGTTTCCTGGTAAAGGCCCCAAGGATACACAGGCCTCTTGTTGGGTCTGTCTGCAGCCCTGTTCTTCCTCCAGAAGGCTCAGACCCAAATGTACAAGCATTGACTACATACTCAGTAAGTGGCAGTCACTTGATCTAACTCTTCAGAGTAATTCTGTCAGAGAGACGTCAAGTCCCCTGGAGGGCTCAGAAGCGCTGGTGAGTCCTACAAACGACATCCATCTCCGGTCATTCCTGCTACCAGAGGCGATGAAGGATGAGCATTCCGCTGTACTGGGTTAGGTCACTTCGTTACTCCTAAACAGGGGAACATTCTATGAGGAGTAAAGCTGGGACCTAAACCAGCTGCGAATTCAGAAGGGCAGGCCCTGGAGACATCTTTCTGGGTGAACAGACTAGCCTCTGGCAGCCTTGAGGTGAATAGAAGTGCTGATCTGTCTCTGCTTCTGGAGAGGGGGACCTGTGGAAAGAAGTGACTGCAGACCCCAGGTGGCGAGGGGCCCAAGTCCTCACTTTATCACACAGTGGCATGGCACTTGTTGGCCAAAGAGGAACCTCAAGGAGTGGAGTCTCCTTATTTCTCTTGTCAGTTCCTCCTGCCCCATACCTGGTTGCCAGTAGAGAATGGAACCTTTTGTCAGTTGTCAAGCAAAAGATATTCCTGAGCAATGGGTCACTGCATCTCCACTGACTGATACATTAGCAAGTGCCTGAGTCCAAATTTGAACTCAAGTCTTTCCTGACTTTGGGGGGGTGGCAGGGCAGAGCTATATCTTCTGTGCCATCAGCTGCCTGGTGACCAGCTCCAAAGCCTGATGGAGTGTAACAAAGAATTTTTCTTTTTGGAGACAGTTATGCACTCCTCCCTAAACCCCCTCAAAATTACCCTAAATTTGAGAATTCTGGCTGGCTTTTGAATTTTTCATTTTAAAAAGATTATTTGGAAAATATCAGGGTACAGCACAGTGCTTTTTAAAATTTCTGAGAAATTCTTGGGGAATTAGCAAAGGGGCAATTAAAGCCCACAGCTAGTTCCCACCCAGCTAATGTGTGATGGCCATTGTGTAGTGTGTTTCTACCAGCTAGCTCATTATTGACGCTGCTGGAGAAGGCAGACACAACTGGCATCACAGTGCAAAAGCTCGGCTGATGGCTTTCAAATGAGAAGACACCTGACAGAAAATATGGGGGATACTGGGAATTGAAATGTTTATGGCATGAATCTAAAGACCCCAGACATACAAAGTTCCCCACTGGGCCATTATACTACACAAAGTCCCAGGCGGAAGAAATCAGGATATAGCAGAACGAGCAATCTTGATAACCATGACAATAGAAACTACCAAAACCAACCAAAGAAGAAACTCTCCAGCTTTACTGAGGAAGGACTGGAATGATAACCGAAATGGTTTCTCCAAGACTGAGGAGAAGGACTGGATAGTCCTGGAGTTACTGAGTAGCGTGTCTTGTGGGATGGGAATATAACGAGTGAGCTAGAGGGGTGGCGCCCTCTCCTGCCCAAAGAGATAGAATATTGAGCACAATTCAGTGTTAAGCTGTCATGTTTCTGCTGTGTTTTTATAAGCATGGCAACTTCGTAGGGGGCCCCTCTCAAAGTATACTTCTGCACTCCAGCCCCAACTAAGCTAACCAAATAATGCCTGCATCATCCCAGATGGGCAGTTAGTTATCTTCCAGGAATCTAAGGAAACATGCTTCTCCTACCCAAGAACCAAATTAAAATAAAGCACAAACATCAGGGGGAGGAAGCAGGAATAATCCAGAGTGAAGCACACAACAGCCCATGCCCTCAGGGTAAATGCTAGGAAGAGACAGGATGCTGGCGAATTCTCACCTACCCACATGGACCTCCAAGATAAAATGAGATTATTTTAAGAAACTTAAAGTTAGAAAATAACTATTTCAAAGACTAGCTTTTGACATCTTGTCATTTATCAGTAGATTTTCTGGGGGTGGGGCTGTGAGGGTATCTTCAAATACCATTTATTAGATGTTAGCTCAACAAAAGAAACCTTTGCTTCCACAAGCCATCTTTCTCTGAAGGACTGCTTTCCATATTCCAGATGAAAGAGATGGGAATGAGACAGACATTCCAAGATGGCAAGAGGTGAGGGGATTTTCCCCCAAATCACATATCCCATCTCAATTCTACTCCATTCTCTTTTCTAACACCCAACACAGTTCCCCTTCAAATTCATTTTATTTCTCAGGCCAACTAAGAGACTCAAAGGGACTTGGGAAACTCAGTCAGAATCATCCTTTCTAGTTTGTCTTTGCCTGATGTCACTAAGAAGAGTTTCATAAAAAATGACTCTCATCTCTTTCTGCTGAAAGGGATTCTGGGCCATCATGCAAAACCATCACTCCCTTAGAGATCATGTAGGTGCTCAGCCTCTCGATCACTGACTGCAGGATCCCACCTCAGCTTCACTTTCTGATAGGAAATACAAAACACCACAAGAGGAAAAAAACTCTTACACTTTCTCTCTGCTTTTCTGAAGCTCATTTAATTAGGGCATTGACTGAGGCCAAAGAGTCACAGAATTCTAGCTGAAAGGGACCTTAAAGGTCATCTAAGCCTTTTACTTGACAGATGAAGATCATGAGGGCCATCGAGGACACTCACTTGCCCATGGTCAAAGTATTAATCGAGCCATGTTCTGTACTCAGACTGTCTGCCTCCATATACTCTTCCCTTTGCTGCAAGCGGCATCATCTGAGGATCATTCCATAGCTATCCTCTTCTCCTGCAGCAAAACACACTGAGGAGCGTATATGTATATGTCACTGTCCCTTGTTAGGAAGCTCTGGTGGGCATCATGAACTTTTACCAAGGCTTGATTATTGCAGATGCTTCTGCAAGCAAAAGCAAAAGGTAGCACCCTTCATATCTACCGCTCCAAAAGGAAACAAGTTTAGTTTGGCCTGACCTATAGTATGTAAGCTTGTCCAGTTGACTGGAGGACTCCTGAGGTCAGCTGCTGTTAATTTTTGCCCATAAATCTTGAGTGCCCAACACAATGCCTGGCACAAAGTAAGTGCTTACCAAATGCTGGCTGATTGACTGATGAAGTCCTATGGGCTTCCAGTGTTCGCATCCTACTTCCTGTTCTAGAGGGTCACTAAGTACTTGGGGGGGGGGCAAAGAGAAAACCTTCATTGGACAATGGTGTCCTATGTCAAGCAAAACTTTGACATTTAAGAATGAACTGTCAACAAGGTTCTACCCTGCAGATTGGGCATAATTGCTGAAGGCTAGGCAGGCACCTGGAGCTCAAACACTAGGTCCCATGATTGCTCTCTTCCCTCCTCCGTAATCTTACACACATGCATAAATAATGTTTCAGTATCGCAAATAGCTATATTTAGGCACTCCAGGAACTGCGAGAGCTGACAATATGTCCTCAGTTGGAAAGAATATCTTTCAAATGCATTAACATCTGAAAAGACCAAACCATAGGGGAAAAGCCTAAGTCTTAATGCCACACAGACCCATTTCCTTTGACTTTTCTTAGCAAGATAATCAATCCCATTGTCATCACATCAAAAGAAAAAAAACAACCTTATTTCTACTGTCCCAGAGAACAGGAATGCTCACTTCATTTTAAGAGAGGAGGCAGGAAATTTTTCCAATGAATTTGGTGTAGTTTCCTGAGGAAGCCATCTTTTCCCAAGGGATTCTGAGTCAGTGACAGAAGCCATGAACCACACAGATGGTTCACTTGATTTGTCTTTTCTTCTACACTGGGAACAGGTAGAGAGAGGGTTTCTAGGTAGTCCATCTTGGGCATCCAAGAGGGCCATCGCCAATGGAATTAACTACATCCCTTAAGAAACAGAATTTCTTCTATTCTGCTTCAAATCATCCCAATCGTCCTTTTGTCCAGCTTTCCATTGCCTGATCAAGCACCAAGTGGCCAAAACCCCTTCTAAATTGAGCAGAAATGGCAGGGACAGACTGTCACATCTCAGAGTCATAGTGTTAAGATAGATGGGGCCTCAGGTGCGATGTAGTCTGACCTTCTCATTTTTTATCTAATCTCTTTCTGCTGGAAAGCAATCATAGCATGGGGGCGGGACTCCAAGCCAGGAAGACCATGCCAATTCCCACCTTGGACACATACTGGCAGTGCGACAATGAGCCAAAACTTCCTCCTCTGTAATATGAGGGGGTTAAATCTAATGAAATCTAAGGCCCCTCCTGTCTTATCCTGCCTTCACTCCATTCAAGGCTGCTAGTCTAATCTCTCTGTCATGATGATGTACTCTTTGAGGGAAGAGGTCATGATTACCAAGCCTCTCTCGAGAATCCTTCCAAATGAAAAATACCACTGGAGGCTATATACAGTGTAAGTGCTCAAGAGCTAATCTGCTGACAGATTGAACTGTCAATTACCTTTTTTTACCCTTCACTTTTTTATGGCCTGCAAGATTCCCATAAGAGCAAAGGGAAGAAAGGAAAAAAGAACGAAACAATTCACCACCCGGCATTTGTTCAGGATTCTTCCAATAGCCAGATGGTTACACTGAGTTGTTGGGAAATGTTTCCAAGTTATTTAAAGCAAAATAGAATCACAGAATGTCAAAGTTCACCTAGTCCAACTCCCTTCATTTGACAGTGGGGGAAACTGAGGCCCAGAGAAGGAAAGAGCCTAATTCATCTAATATTTTTGCCACTAACTAGTGTAGCAAAGGGCTTTCCATCTCTTAATTAATTTGAACCCAACAAGTAAATGAGGCAGTCATCCCCAAGTGTTATCACTTCCACTGTAAGGATGAAGGCCAGAGGCATGAACCTCTCATAGGGGCAAGATTCCAACTCAAGCCTCTCTAAAGTCCAAGGTCAGTTTTTGTCCTCCTGTACCTTCTTGCTTCCCTTTATAGTGCTGGGCCATCTCCCTCCCTCCTCCTCCACAGTAGGAGCATTTCTTCAGCATGCCAAGCACAGGCTGCTTGTTAAGAATATTAATAGTTCACATTTGTATAGTGTTTTCCCAGGAAGCACTGCGGTGCAATGCTGGCCAGGCTCCCTTCCAAGGCTTAGCTCAGGGGCCCCTCCTACAAGAGGTACTGACCAACTTCCCTGACCTCCAGCATTTCTCTTAGATATACTTTGCATTTCCTCCCTGGGTCCAAAGTTTCTCATGGTAGAATGTAAACTGCCTGAGGGGCTAAAATGGAGGCCACCTTAGCACATACCTCACTGGGTGGCTGTGAAGATTGAAGGGAACCTTAAAGCACTGTGGTTTTGCTGTTAGTCTCCTCAGCACCTAGGCCAGCGCCAGGCTCATAGCAGATGCTTAAGAAATGCCTAGGGCTGATCCATTTGACTTTGTCATGGGTGTCTGCCTCTCACTAGCCATGGGCCCTTGAGCCTCAATTTCCTGGTCTGTAAAATGAGGGTGTTGTCCCTTCTAGCTTAAAACCTTGAGGCCTAATCTATTTCTGATAATACGTGTGTGATAGAAGTGTTAACGGAAAGTTAGGTGGCACAGTAGATAGAGTGCTGGGCCTGGAATCAGGAAGACTCATCTTCATGAGTTCAAATCTAGCCTCAGACACTCCCTAGCAATGTGACTCTGAGCAAGTCATTTCACCCTGTTTGCCTCAGTTTCCTCATTTGTCAAATGAGCTGGAGAAGGAAATTACAACCCCCCCATCTTTGCCAAGAAAACTCAAATGGGGTCACAGAGAGTCAGACAAGGCTGAACAGCAACGAAAGAAGTGAACAGGGCCCAGTTAGCATCATTTATCCATTCTCCAAATTGGGGTTTTGCTCATCAAAAAAAGAGAGAAAGAAATCCAGTTCAAGCTAATTTCCCACCAGATTAACCCAAAGTATTATTTTCTTTGCACAATTCCTGATATGAAAAGGGGTCTTCTCTGGAGGCAGAGCATCCCCTAACAGCTGCCTGGGCTAAGGCTAATTCTGCCACCAGGTATCCCCAGGGCAGGGCTATCCTCAAGGCAGCCAGGAGAAGCCTTGGGGGCCTTGGCTACCTTATACTGCCCTTCCTCTAGTTCCCTGGGTTCATCTATTTATCCAGTAGCACATATAGGGTTGGGAAAGGAACCCAACTAGCTCATGGCTGATGGTTGCTTGGTCCTGCATAAATGGAGCTAAGCGGCAGAAAGGGTGACCTTTGTTTTACTCGTGGATCATACTTTTCCCTTCCCCAAAAGATCAAAATCTGTTTATAAACTGGAAACTTGACTTATCTTTCCAAGAACTCCTGAAAAGCAGTAGAAGCAGCATTGTCATCACTACTAGCATTTTAAAAGTACTTTAAGTTTTGCAGCTGGGGGCTCTACAGTGGATACAGTTCCAGGCCTGGAGTTGGGAAAACTTTATCCTCATGTCCTCAGACAATTACTAGCTGTGTGACCCTGGGCAAGTCACTTCATCCTGTTTGCTTCAGTTTCCTCATCTGGAAAATGAACTGGAGAAGGAAAGGGCAAAGCACTCTAGTATCTTTGCTAAGAAAACCCCAAGGAGGGTCTTGAAGGGCTGGATCTGACTGAAAAATGACTGAACCACAGCAATAAAAAGGTTTGCAAAACACTTTCCATATGTTAACTCATTCTTCTCCTGCAGTAAGTGTCCAAGAGCCAATGGCCATCTTTAAAACTGTCAATATAGCCAGTCTTGACATTACTTTTGACCAGAGGAGAATCAAGTAGAGTCCAGGATCCTTTCAATTTTTAATCTCCAAGACTTGTCAAAAGGCCTCCTGGGAGGATGGGATTGGCCCAGGCCCTGGCAATGTATGTTCCTTACAAGAATGATTGTTGGGCAATTAATACCCCTGAGTGGCCTATATCTGAAGTCTTTCCCCTTGGGGAGGACTCGGCCTGAGCTCATACTCTACTGGCATCGCCTTTCAGAACCCGATCAATCAGCAACCAACATTTATTAAGCAAAAACTTCATGCCAGACACTGTGCAAGGGACTGAGGAGACTGACAATAACAATGAGGATGAGGATGGTAGTGCTTGAAGGCTTGCAAAATACTTTCCATGTTATCTTGTGTGATCCTCACAACTCCCCTGGGAGGTACTTTCATTAGCCTCATTTTACAGTTGAAGAAACTGAGGCTGAGAAGTCAAGAGACTTGCCCAGGACCACCTAATTACTAAGCATCTGAGGTAGGAGTCCCACTTAGGTATTCCTGGTTCCAGGTCTGACATGCTATCCATTGCACCCCCAGTTGCCCTAACCAAAACACAACCACCCCTGCTCTCAAGGGGCTTATATACTATTGGATAGGAATGCCAACAATTACACAAATAGAATACAAAGTCATTTTAGTCGGGCATTAGCAACTGGCTTTCTATAGTAGTTGACACCTGAGCTCAGTTTTGAAGAGAGCTAGGGATTCTGGGAGTCAGGGTGGGAAGAGAATGCATCCCAGGCCTAGGTGATAGCCTGGGCAAAGATGCCAAGACAGGAGTGTCATCTAGAAGTGGTCTGAAGTACAGAGTTGGGGAGAAGAGGGAGCTTGAATGATGGCTAGCTCTGATCTTTTCCACTTAGGGAGGAAACGTTGTCCTCTGTGCAAAGGTAAGGGGGGAGGAGGTGCTTAAAAAGACAAGAGCAAATTGGAAAGAGCCTAAAGGAAATGGGAGACAGTCAATGAAGGAAGAGTGCCAAGATTAGTAGGCAGTAGGGAGGGTCCAGTGAGGATGTCAGAACATAAGTTAGCCTGGATCCAATCAACATTCCCACATGAGATATTTATCCCTTGAGATGGTCACAGCCTGACAAACCAACCGTCAGAAGACAGGCTCTCTGGCCATTTACTGAAAAAGCATGGGTTGGGCCCCTACTAGGTGCCAGGCACTGAGAAGACAAATGTCTGACAAAAACAGAAGAGGGGGAGAGGGGGAAATGGCATATGTACAATATTGACAAAGTATCTACCAAGTACTTTTTGAGGGGGGGGGGAGTGAAATGAGTGAGGAGGAAGATCACACTAGCAAATAAGGGGATAGGAAAGACCTTGAATTGAGCTAGGAAGGAAGCTCAGTGTTCTTTCTTGGTGCCTTCATGGAAGCAGACACATTTGGGCCTACCCAAGGCTTGGAAAGAATGGGTAGGTGCATAGGGCCATTATCTTTCTTAGTTTCTCTCCAAGTGTTTGTTATTTTCTATCTGACCCCTATTTTATAAGATCTCAATCACACAAAGGTTCCACAGTTTTATTTCCCTAGTGGCCCAAAACAAATGAGTTTACAACTTCAATATCTCTCTGCTGAGATGAGCATTTTCATCCCTACAAAGCATCTTTGGAGGGTACTTTTTGTACTCCCTTCAATGACAAAGGAGCAATTCACTGCTGTCACCCCGCCAAGATTCCTGCCCCCAGGTTTACTGGATATAGAGTGCCCCCCTCCCTAGTGATTGGGTGGTACGTACTCACATGATGCAAGTTTGGCTTTCAGTTACATTCAGTTCTGAGCTCCTGTTTATCAGTTGGGGTGCTATGTAACTAGCCATTTATTTGTTCAAGGTAAGGGGGTAGGAGTTAGTTCCCAGTGGCAGAAGACCCAGGACCCCACGCAACAGGGGATAAGGGGAAGGGGGACAATTCATAAATCTATAATCTTAAACACTCTTTGTATTCCCAGAGACCAGGCAAGACCTGCACTGACATGGAGATCATAAGATGGGGTACCCTACTGGAAGGCCTTGGGGTGGGCCATGCTGCAAACTAAACATCCATCTCCTCAATCATGAAAGAGGGCTTTTTCTGTTGGGAGAGCAATGGAGAAGGAAGAGGAAGACACTGCTGGAACATACTACGGTTTTGTGTTATACTTTACTATTCCTTTTATAGGATGAATCACTAAAAGTGGCTCATCATTCATTTCTCAATCTATGTTAATGTCTGCTTCCCAAGTCTCCATGATAGTAACCTCAGTAACAATTAGGCCTAATTTGGGCAATTTTGTATTTATTATAATCAGTGGGCAGCTAAAACCAATGGCCAATTAGGAAACCACATGCTAGAGAGAGCTCGGATACTAGTCCAAGTGGAAAAGACACAGCAAGAGGCAAAGGGTGGAGCAGTGGAGAGCTCCCATCGTCTAGTATTTCCCTAGACTGGCTGGCTCCATGGAGGTGTGGGATGCTGGATTAGAGGGCAAATATGGGAATGACTGACTGCTGAAAATGATGTGAAGCAGCTGCACACCTTGCCATTCCATTTGTCTCATGGGCCTTCTGAGTCCTGCTGGCTCAGCAGCAGCGCTCCCTGGGGCCTCACTTTCCACAGCAGATGTGTGCCTGAAAACTTGCCTCTAAAGTACATTTCCAGCAATCCAATAATGGTTTTCCCCCTGGTTCACATTATGGAGGTAAAGAAAGTGGG
Source organism: Trichosurus vulpecula (assembly GCF_011100635.1). Lineage (NCBI taxonomy): Eukaryota > Metazoa > Chordata > Mammalia > Diprotodontia > Phalangeridae > Trichosurus > Trichosurus vulpecula. The sequence goes on along the minus strand of NC_050582.1, from coordinate 5,037,143 downwards.
CCTTTAGGAAAAGAGCTGTCACCTGAGGAGTCACAAGGTCACCCTCAGAATGCTGGGAAACTTGCTTTTGCCATCATCTGTCTAAAGAAGGGCCTGCAGCATTCATGCTCCTCCTCAAAACAGGCCAATAAATCCAAATACTGCTTCCCAACTGAAGCTGCTCTCAAGGACAGTTGGGAAAAATGAGAAATTCGGTTTGATTTTATCAGGGTAACTTCAACACCAGGGCAAAGGTCTCTGGAGTTTTCAGTTTCACTTTGGAAGAGTCTTCTAACCTGGCACAGTAACAAAGGAGAAGTTTCTATCAATTAAGACCTTTGCAGCTGAGGGCTTAATTGCAGCTTGTAGAGTGTCTCAGAATCTCCTATTTGTCCCTTCCTGATGAAGCATTGGATTGTTGGTCGAGCCCTGGTGCTTCTCTTGGAATGTCACTAAAACTTGGCTCTCTGTCTTCCTCAGCAATCTCCCTCCTTATGGAGTCTAATTGGAAGTGGCTGCTTTCTAATAGGGAGATTAGTGGAGTTCAGCCTGCAGAGATTGAGGATCCCAGGGCAACTCTTAAAAGTCATCCTGAAACTCTACACATGAAAAGGCATTTGCTTCACTGATGGGTGAACAGGAGATAAACTATGCTACTGAGGGGCAAGAGAATAGGACTGTGCTCTAAGAAGTACTGAATATGATGAAGACAGAGAAGTCTGGGGCGACTTCTCTGCACTGCTTCCTAGTGATAGGAGCAGAACCAGGAAAACAATGCTTATAATCGGAATGAAGTAAATGAAACAAAGCTAGGAGACTAGAATCACTAAGTTCAGGGCCAAAGAAGAGGTAGAGAAGGCACCACTTTGCCATGGTGGGCACTTAATACCTGTCTGCTGAGCTGAATGGGAGAACTAAGGCAGAATTCCAAAGTTGGAAGGGACCTTGGGGAGTTGGTCCACTTAGTCCAATTTTACAAATGGAGAAACTGAAGCAGAAAACAAGGTGAGATGACTTGGCCCAGGCAGGTGCATTTCCTACTACAAGGGCACCTCTTACAACAAGTCAACTGTTTGTATTGTTGAGATCAGAGTGAAAGAACTAAACAAACCATTGGTGGAATGCCATTCACCATGCCCAGATTGGCTTGCCCAGACTTCTCAAGATTTTCTTTACGTTTTCTTTTCTCCACTTTCTGCACTGGTACTGAAGTTTCGACATTCATCAACACATGACAACAGGCACAGCCTCTATTTCCTAAAAATACCATTGTTCTTAATGAGACAAACCCTTCAAACAAACTCTCCTCCACTAGGCCTTCCTTTACGTGTTGCAGCTGCGACAGTGCCCCCGAAATGTTATCTTGAAGAAGATGTGTATATATTGAATACCTATAATTTAAAAGTCCCTCCCCATTTTGGGGGAAATGTATCTCTTACTTAGACAGTGGGTGTGTTAAGTAACATCAAACACCACAAATAGAACTTTTGCCCAGGGTTGCGGTGGAATGAATCTAGACTTAGCCCTTCAAATATCAGCTTAAATCTCAGCTTACCTTCTCTTCTGCGTGGTCTGGACCTTCGACTTCATCCAAGTAGGGAACTTCCAGTGTGGAGAATGGTCTCTACGGATGCCTATCACCCATGACTTAGTCTTAGAGAGTATAAGACTTTACCTTTAAGCCTTTAAATAACCAAATCATTTCCTTTGCATTTTTGTCAAGGCTAAAATGTCCTAAAAGGGGGTCATCAGGGCGCAGTGGGAAGGGCCATGGATATGGACTAGGAAGTCTTGGGTTCAAATCCTGGTTCTGCCATTTATCACCTGTATGAGCTTGGCAAGTCTGATACTGTTTTCTCTCCTATAAGGTGGGGATGGATGAGAAAAGTTCCCTTCAGGTTGGACATTTTAGAGGCAGTGATTCTCATCACAGAATGCTCTGTTGGGGAGAGGGTGTACTGACTTCTCTGTCTGCTCAGAGTCTGGACAAGAGTGGCCACATTTAGCATCATCCAAGGCTTCTGTCTAGAAGCCAGCAATACACACGGATGAGCAAGCATTCACACAATAGGAGACCAAGGATGGGGATTCAAATTGAGCCCTGACTGGCCTCAAAATGTGAGATCATGTTGTGCGCAACTGGCAAGCCATTAAAAAAGTAGAAACCACATGAGTGTATCAGCTGCCTAGCAAGGGCACCCTGGAAACAGCTGCAATCCTTTAGCCACTCAAGTCACTTCCCCAAATTCACTGGGCACCTAGCTCTGTGCAGGGGCCCATGGGCACTCCTTCACTGCAGACATGCCTTCCGGATATAACACAGAATAGCTTTACTTGTACATTTGGGGTTCTGCTATTCTGCTACTGGTCTGGTAACTGTTTCTCACAATCTTACTAGATGTATTTTGCTTTGGGTAAATTGACATGGCCTGTGGATACCTATAAGCTTCATTTACCCAAAGGAAAATGGGGACTTGGGGTACTGTATCAAAGCCAGGTACTTAAAAGTCTCTACATCAAACACATCTCATCCTATTGGTCAAGAGGGGACAAACATAGGTGCTAATTCCAAACATGTGCCCTTGGGGGCAACCATTCACCTCTGTGGGTTTCAATTTCTTCATCCCAAAAAAATAGATTGGGCCTCTGTGTAACTAAATTTCAAAGTTAAAAATTAACCAAGTTTCTAGGGGGGCAAATTTGGATTTCCCTAAAAATCAAATGTCATCTGTTGTCATGGACTGGGATTTCTAAACCTTTTTCTCACCCATCTGGAACTTTGACAAATCTCCCTCCTCCCCAACCCTGGGGGGCTCAGTTACTGTTAGAGGTGATACACAGTAGGTATCCCTAAGGATTACACAGACCATGCTATATATCAATGGTGCAGGAAGGGGGAAGGGAGGCCAAGTGAGCCTTTGATAGAACAGAAGCTCCCAGTAAAGACTGTTCACTTCCTACCCACTCTGTTCCAGCTCTGGATCTGTGGAGCTAACTTCAAAGCACACAAGAGCTTGTCTTCAATACTGCTCTCAGAGTTCATTTGGTTGGATTACCTACTAGCTGGCTTTGCCTTGTTAAAAAACCCAGGGGACATCACTAAGTCCCATGGGTTGGGATCTACAATGGCACTTTGTTTTGAGGGAGCCAGATTAAGTCCCATTGATTGTAATCCAGCAACATTGATTTTTTTCAAGGGGTGGGGTGTCAGATGTGTGAATTTACTGATGTACAGAACTTCTGGTGTGGAGACCCCCTACCTCAATGCAGCTCAGGAACTTTTCTGCAACTTATAATTTTAGAAGGTGGCACAAGATACTGAGAGGTTAAGTGACTCATCCCCAGGGCAGTTAGTACAAGACAGAAGCAGGATTTGAACCAGGTCTTCCTGACCCCAAGGCCATCCCTCTACCCATTACGCTATGCTACCCTTTGGCTTCAACTCATGACATCCCAAATCAACAAAATCATTTCATTAGATCATGCAACATTCAAGGCTTAGGTCTGTGTCCTCTGTTTAAATGGAAGATACTTACATGATTCTCTCCTTTAGTAATAGAGGAATCCTTAAAGACATACTTCTACTCATTATGAGATAGAGCAAAGTGAACAAAATAAAGGCAATTTCCTCTTAGGTATTTAAGATGATGAACACGACCCAAGAACTTCAAGCCCTCACTTGAGTTTCTCTCTTGCATGCAGGCATGCATGTACTTACTTTGTGGAAGTGGACAGGGTAAAGAAATCAGTCTTTTAGTCACTGAAGATATCAGCTTTCCCCTGAAAAGGAAGATTAGAAAACCAAGGTTAATGACACATGAAGGTACATCCAAAGGCACTAATTCTACTAAACTTAAGAAAGATGATGAATGGAGCCCCATGAAGACAAAGCAATCTTCGTACTTTCCAAATACACTGAATCCAAATGAAGAGCAGTTATTATAGAGTTATTATAGGTGGTCCAGGGCAATTTCTGTCCTAGAATTAGGGTAGAAATGAAATAGCACGCAGGTCTTAGAAATGAAGGTCCACCTTTCCAAGAAATTCACTTATTCAAGAGCTGACTTAATAGGAAAGAGGGTTCGGGCAGGAGTGGTTACTCTGTCTTAGCACAATGCTGCCAAGGAGCTAAACCAATAGTCGCATTTCGGCTATGATTGTATTCATATGTGAAAATGACTGGTACAGCCTGGACCATTTGGAAGCTACTTGTTATTTTAAGGACCCAACATCCTTTGAACAAGAAAATAACAGTTTTCCACATTCCTACGGCAGGATGATGGGAACTGTATAATGACATTGCTACTTAATATATTCTAAGTATCACAGCCTTGGCAAGATTCAGAGGAAAAAACAAGAGAGACAGCGTTAGATGCAAAGACTTTATTTATTTTTTGGAAACACATAGCACTCCTCTCATCATTTACATTCCTCTTAGAACATTAGGAACGTGGCAGATACATAGGAAATAGTAGAGACAACACAGAACGAAAGACCAAGGTTCTACTTTTGTTCTGGATATCACTCAGTAAGTACTAAGTGCCTACTGTGTGTAAAACACAGATACCTACTATGTGACCTGGGTTTAACCTCTCAGTGGCACAGGCAAATCCCTAGGATTTATCTATTAAGTGATTCAGGAGTTGCATTATGTTTAAAAACCACATGTCTGCTCCCTTCCCCACAGCAGCAACAACAAAAAAGACCTTTATGACTGTGTTTAGAGATGGTAACATTACCAAAAGGCATGTTTACAATGGGCTAGGACTGGATTCACTCTTCACTCCTCAATACACAGCTAGAAGCCTCAGTTTCTAGGCACATACAGACTCAATCCCAAACTGAATCTCGTCCTACACTTCGGTTTGCTTGGATATACTTGGTCAAGAATGATCTCCTTCGATATACTTTCCCATAGAAAAACAGATGGTCTAGAAATATTGCTACTCTAGCTTATCTGTGAGAACCTTGAAGAATGGGAAACTAGATTAAAGTGGAACTGTTCATATGATTTTCAGAGGAGATTGATCCCGAAAGAAATTTCCGGGAACATAACTAGATATTTTTTAAAGTCATGATTGGTTTTTCTTACCTGGCGAATGTTAGTCATAGGAACTTTAGTTAGTACACTTGACCTTGCTGGGTCTGCCTCACTATTCTTCATTTCTTCTATTTTCTCATGTCATTTTGTTTCATATCACCCTTTTGTTTTTCTCTGATTGCTTATTTTGAAAGGCTATTTCTTCTCCTGAATGCAGTGCCAGTATATAGAAAATCCATAGCTATAGGGATCTATAACCCAGACCTACCAAGCCACATGCCACTACTAGTTAGGAATCAGGCTTTGGCTCTCCAGGGACACTTATTAACCTTTCTGGAAGGAGGGAGGGAGGGATGGAAGAGAGAGAGAGGGAGGAGAAGAGAAAGGGAGGCAAGGAGAGGGGGGAGGGAGGGAGAGAGAGGGGAGAGAGGGAAGAGAGAGGAAGAGAGAGAGGAGAGAGAGGGGTGAGGGAGAGAGAGATAAGGAAAGAGAGAGAGAAGAGAGAGGTGAGGATGTGTGTGTGTGAGAGAGAGAGAGAGAGAGAGAGAGAGGGAGAGAAGGTGAAGGAGAGAAGGAGGAGAAGGGGGGAGGATTGTAAACTTTAATGTTCTATATTAATGTTAGCTGAGTGCTTCATTGAGAGCCATAAAGTGGCAAAAGACATTCTGGGGTGGGGGGGTGTTATCTAATTGAATGTGCTGTCAGATTCTTTGGTTGTTATCTGTCCCATTTTTTGAGGGGATCTCTCATTTACATGCCTGCAATTTTATAGACAAGTTGATTGGTTTTGGTGGGGAGGCAAACTGTTTATAGCTTGAAGTTTGGGCTTTAGGAATTGTGTCAAACTGTAGAGCTTCACTTCGATGCTTAGTATGAAACCTATGCTTTGTCTCAGATCTTGATTACCCTGCCCTGCCCCTCAGTTTCCCCATCTGTAAAATGAGGGAGTAGATTAGACAATCTCAGAGGTTTTCCCCAGATCTATGGCAGTTGTGCTTTATCAGGGCAAGACCTGCATCCAGATCTTTGCAAAAGGCCCAAGTTAAAATCCTGACCACTGGTTGTGTGATCTTAGGTGTCACTACCCTTTTCTGAGCTTCAATTTCCAATCATGTAAAATAAGGGGGTTGGACTCGGTGATCTCTGGGGTCCCTCCCAATCTAAGCCTATCTAGGCTTTGGTTTTCGACCTTACAAGGTTGTTGTGAGAATCAAATGAGTTACCTCAGCCATTGAGCGTGATGCAAATGTCAGCTCCAGAGATGATCATCATTATAGTGTTTCACTGGGGAAACTCTGCAAGTACATTACCGATTTAATCATCATACTTTTGTTCTATCACTTAGGGATTCCCACGTTCAGTACTTAATGTCTTGAGGCTCACAAGCTGTTAATGTGGGTACTTAAACATTCTAAAGTACTTAGCCTGGGAAGTTGGCTCTCTCCTCCCTCCCTCTCACCCCACCCCTCATAAAAAAGAGCCAGAAATCCAAGCTATTCCAATCAATGGCTTGGTCTGGCCACCTAATAGGGCAGCTCCTGTGCTTTTGGGGACCAATGACTTTGGCTACAACTTTAGGAATTGTGGGCTCTAAGTCAAGAGCTCATTGGTGACTTATGTAAAAAATGATGTTACTGAACTTTGGATATCTAAGAGAAGAGATAACTGCCCCTGCCCTGGAGCCTTGGCCATCTTGTACCCATTTGGGGCTAGCAAGCTCAGCTGAACTGGCTCCTTCCTAGTTGTCAAATACCCGACATCTCCAATGGGCCTGTAGCTCTACTTCCTTGATGAATGCTAATCACCTGGCTGACTACTATCTCCGTTTCCAATTATTTTCTGATCTCAGTTTAGTGGAAACCTTTGGGGATTCTTGGAACCATCCCTAGCCCAGTATATCCCAGTGGCTAGCACAGATTTATTAACAATTGATATTGGCAGAATTCAGTGGGATTAGTCACATGGCTCAGGAGTGGGCCTGGATCATAGACCAAGATGTGACTGATGGATTTGAAAAAGATGATAATGAGAACATATATTATTTTTATCTCAGTAAGAAGAAAAATAAATCAAAATTGATTTATTGGCCAACGAGTGATTTGTGGTCAAAAGGCCACCAGTAGACCATGCTAGATTGATTTGTACTCCTGCATAGTTCCAACGTTGGCTGGATGTTTAAGGCCATTTCCAATAGCTAAATAATAAACAGCATTATTACCTCTCTCACCTTTCCTGATCTCCCCCCTGCCCTTCATTTTCAATTTCTGGGCATCTACTAAAAACTTTGAGCACAAACATCTTTGAAGCCCAAAGATGGTAATGAATCTGTGGCGTTTCACCTTTCAGGGAGACCAGCAAATGCCCACTGCCAGCTGTCCCACAATGCTTTCCAGCCCAAACTGGCTGATGAGGCTCTGCTGCTGTGTCTTTTTGTGCTCTGGGGAGCTCTTTTTAGGATCTAATCGAAGAGCTATCATTTATAATTTAACAGTTTCTCAAATGAAGTTGGATCACATCTCTCTAGCCAGTCTTTAACAATACTCTTCAGAGGCTATCACTGCACAAAAGTTTAAATAGAAGTCACCTAGAAAAGGTTATGAGTAATTTGTTATTGATGGCCCACATCCCTGGAATTCACTTAACTACTCTATGCTGAAAAAGAAAGCTATTTCTCTCCCCTATTATATATCTTCCTCCTCCCACCAATCCAATAGGATGCTTTTCAAGTTATGGCCATGGAAATTTCTTGGACCCAGAGGTATTTTCTTACACCCAGTGGCAGATGGCCCCTTGTTTGCTTAATAAACATGCCATAGTTTAAGATTCATAGTCATCGTTACCTGGGATTCCAAACCCAGCTTCTCTAACTGGGATTCCTAGAGTAGGTTTGGACAACTGTAAAACTGATGATCATATTAGGATCTCAGCTTACAGATGCTAGGCAGTCTGAGTCTTGATAACCAGCCCAAGACCATACAGGTAGTTAGCGGTAGAGCTAGGACCAAGAGCCTAGTATCTGAGGCCTCCTCCCCTGACATCAGGCTGTCTTCCAACTCCACTTTCTATTCACTCAAATAGTGTGCATTGTCTTTAGACACATTGCATATTCCAATAGGTTCTACTATCATCTCTGTGTAAAAGATTCCCATATATTTCTGGCCTTAATTTCTTTTCTGAGCTCTGGCCCCTATCTCCATCTGCCTTCTGGAACTCTTTCCTTGGATAGCCCACTTTCACATGAGGCATTCAGTATGGCTCCAGAAGGCAGAAACAGATCGATGAGTAAAAATTAAACAAAACAGATTGGATAACCATGTGCAGCTTCCTAATAATTTGAGCTGCCCCCAAATGGAATTGGCTGCCTCCTTAGGTAGTGAGCTCTCCATCACTGGAGATATTCAAGCTGAAGCTGGATTGCTATTTCTAGTGGATGGGGAAGAGCACTCGGTTATGCTAGATGACCTCAAAGGTCCCTTCCAACTCTAGGATGATCAAGTTCTAAAACTGAATTCATCTTATCCCTTCTTCCCTTAGGCCCCCTCACAAAAACAAATCCAAACACTTCCCCCTCTCACTCTCTTTCCTATTTTGGTTAACAGAAGCCAAGCTGGAGTTGCCCGATCCTAGCTGTCTCTTCTATTTCTCTTGCAAAGTCTAGGCTTTTGTGTCATACCAAGCACTGTAATGCTTTAAGGTGTTGTCTTCTCCTATACCTAGATAGAGCCTGCATCTATCATTTCCTCATTGGAAGGAACTCTTAGAATGGCAAATCTGATCATTGACCTATCCTGAGTTTGCTAGAGCTACCTGAAGTGTATGGGGCTAAGTGGTTTTTCTAGGGTCATATAACTACTACATTCCAGATGCTGAACCTGAACCCAGGTCTTTGGCATTTAGGTCCAACATCTGACAATAAGTCTCCCTCTGGGTCTTCCAAACCCTGAGTTTCACAGATGAGGAGGAAAGCGAGGCCAGAATAAGTGAAGTGAAGATCTTCCCATTGCATAGTAAGTGGCCAGGAGGAGAAGAGGAGCTGGCCTTAGCTAGTGGACCCCAGATGGTAGCTAGGGCTTAAAGGGCACTTTGGGGTCAGGGTCCAAAGTGGAGACAAAGAGAGGCAAGGCAAGTGACCCAGGGACACTGAGACAGGTAAGCGTCAGAGCTGAGGTTCCACTCCATGCCTCTGACTCCTGCGTTGGCCTCCAAATGGGAAGGGCCTCAGCGGTGAGTGACATTCTCAAGGCTGGAGAATGCTGGCAGTACTGAAGCAGGGAGGAGGCTTTCATGGTGACTCCACCTATGTTTGTTTGACACTTGTGTAAAGAAAGCCCCAAAGTGTCTCAGTTTACAGAGATGTCTTTAGTATTGTGTTACAGAAATAAATGAATTGACTTCGTCTTGTTGCTCTATCCGAGTCGAGAGACTCAATATTCCTTAGGGCTGTATCAAGTCTCTAATTAAAGAATTCGGCAGAGCCCCTGCAAATGATATTTTCTTAAAGTAAAATATAAAGCTTAGTAACAAAGAGGAAACCAATTTGCTCCAGTGACAACATTTCTTCACTTGTCATTCTGTCTCTACATTATTTCTTGCCTTCTCTGCCTACTCTCTGTCTGATCGCAACATTTTTAACCCTAAGTTCTTAATTTCAGAAAAAAAGTCTAAGAGGCTAGAAAAGAATCTTCAGAACGAGTGTTAAGATGAAGTCCTCATTGGCATCCAGAAGCCTGAAGATTGAGGACAAAGCCTTAGGAAAGGCTTTCGATGCTAACTGGATCCAAAGTTTGGATCTCCTAGAAGAATATAACTCACATCAGATCCCAGTGGAGTCCAGTTCAAACTTAAGGAAGAATATCAAGATTGATTTCTGATCAAGAAGTTTGAGAATGGTACTAATTGAAGCTGCTTAAACTAATATTTAAAATCACTCATGGAACCACAGAGATGTGGTTCGCCCCTTCTCAACATTTTTTTAAAGTATTGATTCCACACAACCCCCACAAGCACACAGGCTCATCCCTGAACACTCATCTTCCCACCTAAACTAATTAATTGCCTTCTGAAGGCCCCCATTTCCCCACCCACTCTCCTTCCTGGCCAGGCTCTGCCAGCAGCCTGGTCCAATCCTCCAAGTCTGCCACATCCTAAAAGGCAACTAACAGCCCACTCTGCCTCACCCTCCCTCCTCCGCCTCATCTACTGCCCACTCTCTCTGCTAGTAAGTATCCAGAGATGCAGGTATTAACCTCAGCAATGTCCTAACAAGAGCATGCCACCCAAAGGCTGCAAGGCCACCCTTCCACAGTTCTCAGCCTGAGACTGGCACTTTGATTAGAGCTCCACATCCTGAAACAGCAGCCCTGGAAAAAATAGAAGCAGTGACAGCAGGGCTTGGAGATAAGAGGGACCAAATATATTTCATTGCCAAACTCACTCTGCTTTTGCAGCGATTGTCACATTCAAAGTCCAAATTGTACCTCCATCTCTTGACAGTGGGGAGCATGAGTCAAGCAGCCTTGGCTGGCATGTCTTGGCATGGGATAAGGCTGAATGGCACTCCTAGAGGACACCAAGTCCAATGTGCCCAAGGAGGATGAAAGAGGATGAGATCTAAACACCTGGCTCAAATCAAATATCTGGTCTTCAATCCCACACCTCTTCCAACTAGCAGAGGGTGCTGAGTCCTGGGCAAGGAGAGCCACACTTGGCAAAAGAGGGGAGAAGGGGGAGTTTTGCTTTCAGCATGCCACTTCTTTCAAATCCCACAAACAGGTGTTCAGCTGGAGGCCTACTACATGCTAGGGAATCAGGAGAGTACATCACATGGTGTATGTTGGAGTATATGGCATGCAAACAAATGAGAATGTAAGGTTGGCTGAGGGTGGAGAAAACAGGGACCCAGCCGTGAGAATGAGAGAAGGCTCAGAAGAGAAGGGGGCAGGAGAGCTGAGTCTTGAAAGAAGAAATGGACTCCGAGGGACAGAGAAGAAGAAGGAGGAGGAGAGTCTGTGGACAAGTGACAAAAGCAATGTTTGATTCAGGGAACTGACTCTGGGCTACCTGCAACAGAGTCTGCATGTGGAGGGTCATGCTAACGGACATTGGAGCAAGACTGTAGCAGGCTGAGGAATTTGGATCTTACCCTAGTGCCTCAAGGCAGGAAGACACTGAAGGTCTGGGAGATGTGGGACCTGAGACAAGCCTCCACTTTAAGAAGACTATTCTGGTGTCTGTTTGGAGGATGGATTGAAAAGGGAGCCCAATCAGGAGGCCAGTTCAAGAGATCAGGCAAGAAGTGCTGAGGGTCTGACAGGGGTGTCGGGGGGGGGGGGGGGGGGGGGGAGGCGGCGCGTGGGCTGTGGGAGTGGAGAGGAGACAGATGAGAGATACTGGGGAGGTAAAATCAATAGGACTTGGCCACTGAAGGGGAAGGAGGAAAGAATGACTTTGAGAATCTCAGAGGTGAAGGGGCCTCAGAAGACATCCAACTTCAACCTGTTTCTGACCAAGAACTGCCCTATATAATGTTCCCAACAAAGAGAAAACAGCTTCATGGGACTGCCGCTAGAGATCTTGGTACCAGGTCATCCTTAAAGTACTTTGGGGTCTGGTCATTTGAACCGCTACAAATCACCAAACTGTCCTTTCATCTAGCTTACATCTCTCTATTTCCTCCCATAGAGCAACATAAGAGGCCTTTTCCCAATCATTTGTGAAAATCTAGGCAAAGCATGTCTCCAGCCTTCTCTGGCCCACAGATAATAATAGCAGCCAGCACTTACGTAGTGCTCTATGGTTAGCACAATGCTTTGATATGTTACATATTTCATCTGATCCTTACAATAACCCTGGGAGCCTGGAGAAGGCTGATCTAAGCCTAGGAAAACTGACAGAAAAGAAACTAAGGGGAGTCTGGGATGGCCTGTTTTGATAAGCTCATGTCAACTCTTTCCTTTTTTAGATGTTCACTAACAGGCCCTTTAATTATGTATTATAGAATCTTGCCAGGAATCAAAGTCAAGATCCCTGCCCTAAAAGTTTGCAGACTCTGCTGTCTGCTCTCTTTCGATGACTGGGGGCTTACTGCCCATCTTAAGCCCTGCCACACCTTTCCTGGTGGAGGTAAAGGCAGATATGTCTGACAGAACAATCACATCTACATGGTATTTCACTCCCCTTGGATAAAGGTTATCTGGCCTGAGTGACTTCAACTCATCAAGGGCCATACAGGTTATCTTCCTACCTCCCTACTTTTCTTGTGTTACTATATAAAGTTACTATTGGTTGAGGGACAAGCCATGGTTGAGGATTAGTAGAACAGGACAGTGTATGAAAAATGAATGGACAAGGGAAGGGAGTGTAGCAAGTGTGGAAAGCAGTGCCCAGCTGAAAAAGTTAATTATGGGAACAAAACTGTGAAGGAAGGAAGAAACAGGACCAGACAGGAGACTATGGTCAGATGAGGGAATTCCAGAGGGCAGGGTCATGGAAGTGGGACCATTTGGAGTGATGGTAAGGCCAAAGATGTGACTACCCCTAAGAGCAGCTGAAGAGAGATGGAAGCCAAGTAGGTTGAAGAGGGTAGGGTGCTCCAAGGGACATCACCATAAATAGTGAAGCTGCCCAGAAGGTTGGGTGGATCCCTTGCAGTAAATCTATGAGAGGTCACAGACAAAAGATACACAGGACAAGCAGGTAGGGATCTGGAGTGTAAATATCAACACTGGAGTATCCTCAGCAACTAGCAGTGTCTTTGTACATAATAGGTACCTACTACATATTTTGAATTCTAGAAACAGATACAAAAATAGTGGAGCAAAATAGATCTGACCAGCAGTTCTGACTGCTACAACTAATATCCTCAGCTGTTTTCCAGCTAAATGCTGAACTGTCCATGGTGATTAATCAACAGACTTTCCGAGGAGAGAACCAAGTAAATAAAGCTAAGAATATTCCTTTTTCAGTTTCTCAGCAAAGAGTTCTTAGCCTCCTAACCTGCCACAGGTGAATGGGTCATGCATTCCTGCCCCCCAACAGTAAATAGTGTCTCTGAGGCAGCTGAATTTTTGAGAGACTTTTCATTCTCAAAGACTAAATGTGCTTTACCTGTCCTCTTAGCTTCAAAAGACAGCGAGCAATGGAAAGCAGATTTCCAAACATAACCATTTCCAAAGATTCCCAAAGAGAAATGCAACCGGACAATGTCTCTCCATGTTGATCTCAGATAGATTCCTACTGTTTGTGCAAACAGAAGAAGGTGGGATTCCCCCCTCCCCCATAGCAGCAGCAGCAGCAGGAACAGTTTTTAAACACCCCTAACCCCCTGAACGACTGATCCAGATGGGGAACAGTCACCAGAATGAGGCAAATACAATGTTAAAAAATTCCTACCTTAGGACTGCCCCAACTAGTCTTAGATAGCCCTTAGAGGTTCAGGACTGCTCCTGTTCACTGGAGAAATTGCAAGAAGGAAAACAAAGCCCTCACACTTCTCCTCAAAATGGGGGAGTGAGAAGGGGGAGGGAGCTATGCATGGGAGGGAGCCCTACAATTCACTCTGTTCTACCAACCCCAAGAAGGATTCTTAAGAAGAAAGGGGAAAAAAATCATGATTTCCACATCAGGTTATCACGGAAGTTTTTTTTAAATTTAAATTTTATTTTAAACACTCCCAAAGAAAAGCAAAACTCAAGCTGGATAGACTGTTCTACGGACTGCCGGAATAGGTGCCTCCCCTGGTTCTGAAGACATGTCACCTGCTACAGGGGCAGCCCATTCCTACTAATGTCGGGTATGGGGGGCCGCTGTCAGACCTTGACCCAGTATCTCAACCCCAAGGACTAAACTCCTCTTCACCTTGGCTAAGGTCTGTCTGTCAGTGTCCAATCGGTACTAGTAATGGTTATATGTATCATTCTACCCCCACCCCCCACGAGCCCAGCCCTAGGGCAGCTGAGTTCCTATTAAGGAGGCAGGGACCCTTCCTCATCAGCACACCCTGCATTTAAGGCACCTGCCTCCAGCCCGCCACCCCCCACCTGCCTCAGTGCCACAGGGCGAGGACAGAGTCCTACGCACTTCTCAGCTCCGCATCCCAACACTGGCTTTGATGGGGCTGGCTCCCATAAATGTTAATGAATGACTCCTCCAGCTTTGGCTCAGAATGCGGACAGCACAGAACAGCCTGTAAAAGCGGGCTAGCAGGAGAGCTGGCACCAGCTGAGGCTGCCCCTCCCCCAAAGCAGCTCCTGGTCTGAGCTCCCCCCTTCCCGCGCTCCTAGGGCCATTCTCAACGTTACCCAAGCCAGGCACAAGGGCCACAGGCAAGCACACCCTCCAAGGCTTTCTGCAACCCATTGAACTTGCCAGCCTGGGCTCCTAGTCAGCCATTCTCAGGTACCACTCTGAGCGCAAGGATGCGCTTCAAGTGAAATAAATATACAAATAAATAGAGAAAGGGGAATGGGGTGGGGCAGGGATGAAGGGACCTGGAATTAGAAGCACAAGAACCTTCTCAGACCAACGGGTGGCAGATGGCCTCAATGCCAGGCTACTAGGCTGGACCTTTAGGAAAGGATGAAGTTAGGAGCTGCCATTGGGGCGCACTGGGCCTGGCGTTGACCCGGCGCCCCTCAGTCCTGGACCAAGTGCGCAGGGCTGGCCTGGGGCAGGAAGGTACGCATGGCAAGTGCGCACACACGGATAACTCTAGCCTGGGAGCCTAAATAGGTGGGGACAGACAGTCTGTCTGCAGGGGCAGCTTTAAGAGGCAAAACCCTGCTGCCATCAGGGCACTCTGGCCAGAGGGGGTCAAGCCAAGCCTAGCCAAACCAAACCCGGCCCAGCCCAGGAGGATGGGAGGGCAGTCCGGTGGACAGCACGTGCTTGGGCTGGTGCGTGGTGTGTGCGGGGCATCTGTGTGTGCTGTGGGTGGGGGTAAGGGGGGTGTCAAACTTACCGCGGGCTCCGGCAGGAGGGCGTCCTAGGCAGCGGCGGGAGCACGCATGGGGTCCCCCCGGAGCTGCCTGCGCCTGCGGAGCGGAGCTTGGACGGACAGTGGAGAAGGCTGGGCGGGAGTCCAGGCAGGAGCGCACACTGCCTATGCGCTCACCTCACCTCCCGCATAAACGCAGAGGCTGCCAGGCCGAGAGAACGCTGGGCTCAGATTGGGGATAGGAGGAGGAAGGGGGATAAAAGGAGCAGTGAAAAAGCACTCTTCGGGCGGATGACAGGCTGCCTGGGGAAGGAGAGGAGGGGACCCAGGGAGGTGCCTCGCTGCGCTCCTGTGATGAATTGCCCACCACCGTGCACTACATTGGGGAGGGGGGCACTGCGGAAGGTAAGGGAGTCACAGACAAACTGGGTCCCGGTCACCAAGGGCTGGGCTCACTTCCTCTCTGCATGGCACCAGCAAGGACTTGATCTGGGAAGCTATGCCCTCCGCCAAACTAACTTTCCTGGGGGCTCTGGGGAGCCAGGCAGCCCCTGCCTCAATGTGGGAGGAGAGGCGGGGCAATATGCAGCCAATCACCCCTTGCCACCGAACCCCGCTTTCCCCTTCAGGCTGCCTCACTGCCCGCTAGTGAGCTCAGAACATTTCGGGGGCTAGAAGCATCAGAGTGGAATGAGTCATGGGCGGGAAGCTGGGGACGGGAGGGTGGCAGGCAGCCGGGCAGGAGAGGCTGAGCCCCTTCTAGGCACATGTCCTTAACTATGTGCTCGGAGAGAGGGAGCGGGCCCAAACCCTCTAAGCTTCGCCCCCCGAGGTTCCCCAATACTCTTATCTACCAGCAGGAGGCACCCTGTACTACCCCATGTGGGCACGGGGAGAACTCATTTCAGTAGCCTTTCAGAACCCTTTCCAACCATCTACCCCCTTGATAGAGGAGAGAACAGCAGCATGTGGTGGTCTCCGTCTTTCCTGAAGTC
Organism: Trichosurus vulpecula; assembly: GCF_011100635.1. NCBI lineage: Eukaryota > Metazoa > Chordata > Mammalia > Diprotodontia > Phalangeridae > Trichosurus > Trichosurus vulpecula. The sequence continues at coordinate 5,021,194 of NC_050582.1, read as the reverse complement.
CCCCTCACCAAGGGAGAGTATCTCCTGGGAATAAAAGCCCTTTTTAGCTCCTTTCGTATCCCAACCCTGCTCTGCTTTAGAAGGGAGCAGTCCGTTACGTGGCTCACGGGCCTGTGCGGGGCTCCTACCCTGGCTCTGGCAGGGACTTTCATCTTTCTCCCTCGGCTGGGGGCGCTCTGCCAGAGCAGCAAAGCTGCCTGTTTGTAACTCGAAAGATTCTGCTCTTCTGAGGACACTTAGCTCCAAAGCCTCATGTCAAGTCAGGGCAATCCCAGCCTAGCTGCACTGGCCAGTTGGGCTTGGGCAGGGGAGAAAAGTGTCGCTCTGGGCACAGCTGGCAAAGGCTGATGGCATCTTGACTCTGAACCTTCTACTGTTGGAGTCCCACTCAGCACTAGCTGAGGGGAACAGGGCAGGGGACAAATAAGAAGGGGGAGAGGAGGTTCTGTGTCTTTAGCGTGGGGGGGGGGGCAGAATAGTTAGAACCTATCCTACCAGCTTTGGAACCCGAGACTCCTCTCCTATTTCAGGTATCCTTGCCATTGCCACGGATCTGAAAGGGGGCGTGGGAATGGCACCTGCAGCTGAACCTGGGAGGGCAGCTCTCCTTGGCTGGGTTTAAATGAGGAAACATTGAGATATTGGAGCTGTCTTGACGCATCTGTTGAATGCAATAAACCCAGGCACAGCAGCCTGACAAGGCAGCATGGGGTTTTTCCACCATGTCTTTCCTATCTCAGACTTTGACTAAATCATAGTGAGGGCACAATACCTTGACGTTGAAATGTCAGGTGGCACCCAGATAAAAACCAATGCACAAATGGTCCTGAAAGTCCACTTGCTATGCCCCCTCCTACTACTGTCCCCTTCCTGAAGGTGCCAGCACGTGTGTATTTCTTTGTCAGTGCAGTTAGAAAAGACTACACTGTGTTAGCTCCAGGGCGACTGGACATGGAGCACCTCACGGGGGTCTTCCTCAGTCCTGGGGGGCCACCCAAACCCAACTAAGAGTGGAGCTCATCTCCAGCCCCAACCCCACCCACAGTTGTCCTTTCCAAAGGGCGATGATCAGCTTACAGCATCCTGCAGGAGAGGAAGGGCAGTGGGGGGGGGACAGAGAGGAAGAGAAGGGGAACAGCATCCCCTCTGGTTGGGCCAGCTGGCCAGACTGTAGGGCTGCATGCTGCCACTTTCTTTTCTTCCTGTCCTAGAAGATCCAAAGATCCTCATTTTTCCAGAAAGAGGACTCCTGTTCACCCAGATTTCTACCCTTCTTCTCTAAGGAGGCCTGGGCGCAAGGGTCCCCACTGCCTGCTACTGGGCTAACACCTTGCTTGGCCCAGATGCCCTTTGTATCAGGCCACCTCTCCCCCCACTTAAAGAATTACTTTTTCAGCTCAACTGGATTAAAACATTTAAGGTGGGGTGGGAAAAGGGTAGCAACTACCCTTGGATAAGATATAGCAAAAGAGACAGCATCCTGGGAGGGAGGCTTAGCTTTGCCAGCTTCCTCCCAGGAGGAAGGAGCCACAGAAGCTTGCAGTCTACTCCCCTGCCTTTCCATTCTGTTTTCCCCATTTTGTTCTTTCCCCTTCCAGGAACTCAGGTACCTGCTAAGGGCCTTTCCAGCCCAGCCCAGCCCAGGGTTTGATGCTGGTATCAATGTCTCTTAGAGTACCAGCTGCACTCCTCCCTCCCTGTCCCTTCCCAACACACAGTGAGCTAGATGTCTCCAAAGGTAACTCCTGCCACCCCAAACCACCTGCTGAAAAGCTCCTGAGCCCAGATGGTGTCCTCGATATTTATCATCTCCCCACTAACTCTACCCCTCTTCAGCTCCAATCCCCTTCTAACAAAAGCTCCGCCCTTCCTCCAATGGCCTGCTGTAGTAGTGATAGCTAGCATTGGGGAGTCATTTAAGGGTCCAGGGCACCGGCCCAGGGGGAGCGATGCTATTATTTCTGCTTTATGCAGACAAGGAAACTTATTCAACAATTCACATTTCTGCATAATGGGCACATATTCTAAGTATACTTTTCGTCAAAACAATCCGAAGCTTTTCCAGTCATTACTATAGCAAATCTGTCAACTATGAGGCTGCTGAAGCTGCAGCCATAAATATGTATAGTTGCCAATCCCTACAGCCCATCACAGTGCTAAAAATTCTCTGTTTGCACAAATAAGGAAAATTAGTTGTTGAACTCTATTTGCTATATTGCAGAAGCTTCTAGGAGACTGAGATAAGGGGAAGGGTAGGAAGGCATAGTCCTTGATTTGGCCCATCTCCAGCCACAGCTGCAAATTATTTGTGGAAAGGCCCCCAGGTCTAGGGAACAGGATGCTGGTCCCCAAACTGGGCTGCCCACTAATGTGAGGCAGGAGACAGCAGGGTGGGAGCAGAGAGGTGATACCCTTCAAGGACCTCCTGCCCCTACTACTTGCCGCTACTTGGTTCAGGATTGAGCTCTGCATCATGGAAAAGAGAGAGATTCTACCAAGTTCCAAATGGCCTTTTGGAGAGCTCTTCAGCATAGTATGCTCATATGCTTCTGACTTCAATGCCAGCCCATGCACAGCTAGGTTATCTTCCTAAGAATGGTTGGCAGGCTCCCCTTGCACCTTGTAAGGTTTCCTAATGGGCTATGACATATGACACGCTGAAGAGAAGAGAGAGCCCAGATAGGACCCAGGCTTGCTCTAGAGTGTAGCATTGGTGGAAAGTGACAGTGAAATTTCAATCTGCGTAAATAACGGTCATTGAATAGATGAGGCGAGGACTTTAGCCTTGCCATCCTTAGTTCCCAGTGCACACTTTCCAACTTTTCTGATAAAAAATCAGTGATTTCCATTTCTTTAGCACTTTCAGGTTTATGGATCCTTTCCTCACACCCTCCCCATGAGGAAGCATGCTCAATTTCACTGCTCCTCTTTGTAGCGAGGGGAACTGAAGTTCAGGGTGCTGAAATAACTGACCCAGGGTCACCCAGGCAGGAAGTATCAGGGCAGCATTCACACCCAGGGCCCCTGGCACCCTTTGCACTGTGTACACAGCCTCTCTAGGATACTTTCCATCTTTTTATGAAGACTGGGGACAGGAAACACACAATGACCTACTTCTCTGGCCATTTGGAGTCTAGCTCTGGAACATTTTCTAGATGACTAACAAAATTGTCTTAATGTAGATACATGGCAAGATGGGCCAAATAAGGACACCAATCTGCCATGCCACAAATTCTGTCCAGGCATTGCTTTACGGCAGACTTGACATGATGCACCAGGAGAAGATAAAGTGGTTGAAATATTGGCCCTCCAAGCCTGCTTGGCAACACATTTTGGGAAGTTTTGAAAAATCCACTTTTCTATGTTGTTGTTATCATCAAATAATTGAGTGGCTTCCCTTTATTGAGTTGGCATCAGTCTCCCTTGTCTTTCCCCATGAGTTGTTGTTAAGGATTAATTGTGTGCCACCAGACTTATAAAAAGAGAGGATTTAAAAGAAACTTTGCAAATATTTCCTGGTACTCAGTAAATAGTTTGATCTCCCTACAAGCTACATCCCAAGGAAAGCCACCTGTTTTACCCCAATGAAAAGTGGAGCCATGGGTCATATTGGGGCTGGGGCTGTTCTCCTGGCTTCACTGAGACACAAATCCCTTCTACCTCTGGATATAGCAGGTCAGGTTCCTTTTGTGGACTTCAGTTTGCTCATCTGTATGATGACATGTAGAATTCCCCAAGAGTGGATATTGACTATCGACACACACTCAGTTCTGATCCCATATTGGCCATCTCTTTTCATGATAATAAGTCTCCTTTCCATGATGCTTTGAAATTTACAACTCAGTGGGGGTGGGTCATGTGAACAGTTGATAGACTTCTTTCCTTTTATCTGTTTCTTTGTTCTTTCATTTATTTATTTATTTATTGGAAGAAGCCAAGTTGAAAAAGTTCATACCACACCAATGATTCTGGAAGACAGGCAAAGACTCCTCACTGGATAACTAAGTAACAAGACAGGAGAGGCACCAGTCCAACACTCAGTTTATGGACATTTCATCAACTTTACTGAATAGAATTGACTTCCACTTCAATTACTAACCATTCTTCCATCATGATTGTGTGCTTATGCAGGGATGGTAGGCTTTTACATATCAGTGATCCAGAGAAACAATACTTGTTAGAAACTGGACTCCTGGGAAGAGAAACTGAGCTAGAGTAGGAGAGCAGGCTCAAAGGTCTTATCTTATAGGCCCATAAGATCATAGCTGTAGAACTGGAAGGGACCTTAAAGGTCCCAGATTCCAACCACTCTCTCCCCACCCCACCCCCATTTTGTAGATGAAGAAACTGAGGTCCCAGTGAGTTAAGTGACTTGGTCACAGAGCTAAGTGTCTGATGTTGGATTTGAACCCATTCAGGTCTTTCTGACTCCATGTTCAGTGCCCTATCCACTATTTTCCTTCCTCATACCTTTTGTCGTCTAGTCAGGCTATGTGGCCAAAGCTAATTGACTTTGCCAGGTGTGCTCTGCTCTCAGCTCAGCTACAACAGTCTCTAGTAGACTCTAGAGTGTCTGGCAGTGGGAGGGGGGTTGGTGGTGGTAGAAGTTCTTTTGCTTTGGTGTGGATCTGGAGCAATGGCCTGAAGGGCTGGTTGGCCACTCGTGCTTTATGTAATGAAGATGAAAATGGACCTGGGGGAAAATGGGCTTGGGAAAAAGCAGAATGACAAAGTCCTGATCCTGATATTGACCAAAGAAAATGCTGGAGAATACTGCCGTCCCCAGCAGTGAAATCCTTCCCTGCCACTCTGGGTTTTCAAAGAGCAAAATCTCACAACTCCTTTCAAATCGTGCTAGAACCCAAATGCCTTGAAGTCTGCCTATTGCTTAATAAAAATACTAGGGAGGTAAGCCAGAGTTCTTTATTCTGGTTCTTGACTCATTTTGAATAAAGAAGTTTCCTCAGCTATTAGAGAGAGACAGCAACTCCATACCTCCTGCCCACACTAGATCTAGGGCAAAATGAGTGGGCCAAGAGGAGCTGGAGGACTCCCGTTTATTGGCCTTCCTCTTGGCTTCTAAGATACGAGACAACAGTAAGTCTTTAAAGTGTCCAATGTTTTATATCCATTAACAAAGAAAAGACTTGCCAACCTAAGACCTATATCCATCCCATGTCCAACTGCTGTCAAGAAACCTCAGGCTTCAATTATTACTGGGGAAAAATGACTTTGGCAGTATACAATATCTTGGACAGAGGACAATAGATGTGAGGTAGGAAGTTGGAAGTGTGGAGAATTATTGAGCCTTCTCCCAAGGCAAGGCGTGTGTGTGTGTGTGTGTGTGTGTGTGTGTGTGTGTGTGTGTAGGAGGCCAGAGAGGTACAACAACATCTGCTCAGCTCAGTTTGCTTCTCTATTTCTGGCTTATGTCAGATATTTTCAGTGTCTGCTACATGTGGACTTTATTTAACAGACCAGGACATCCATATCCATAGGGTGTTGTACCCTTCAAAGAAGCTACCTTCATGGACTATATACTTATTATAATGAGGCTGCCACTGCTCAAAACAGAGTACCCTACCTACTGCAGGAATGGGCACACTAGTTAGAGAGATACTCACTGAAAACATTGAATTAAGAAAAGTCATTTTATCAGAAATCATTTTACCACTGTCTGCAAATACAAGAAGGATCTCTGATTTTATCAACATTTGGAACTCATTCTCAGTGTAGGAACTTGTCCCACCAACTCCCAACCCATCTAGGGGAGTCCTAAGGAGCTGCCTGAGGTACATAGAGGTTAAGTTACTTGCTCAGGGTCTCACCACCAGTAAGTATCATAGGAAAGAGTTGAAGCCTCATCCATCTGTCCTCAAGCCCAGCACACTATACACTATGCTATACTGCCTCATGAAGCTAGCACTAAATCTTGTAGAAATACAGAAACCTATTTGGAATGAGAGTCAAAAGTTAATTGCCTCTGCTCTGAATGAAAGTGTATTTAAAAAAAACCCTTTAAATAATGTTTTAAAGTCTGATGTCTATTAAGATAGCAACTTGTTCTAGGAATGAAGTTATAATTCATCAATAAGGGGGTAATTTGATTAAAGAGAAGGCTTATCTTAAAGAGTTTATTGAAGGTCTGCCCACCTGAAGAGAAACAAGTTACTGATCTAAGCAAAGACTTGGGAGTGCCATCTGCTGGTGACTTAGGCAAACTACAGGCACATGACCCTTAGAGTTAAGACCAATAAAACCAGATTTAGACCAGAAGGGATGTAACAGATCATCTGCTCCAAAGCCTTCATTTTAGACATGAGGAAATTCCCAGAGAAGTGAAGTGATTCATCACAATGGGTGACGGCAGGTGATTCTACTAACAGAAATTTTCATAGCTTGAACATGCAGTACTACTGTGAAACCTGGGGCTTCTGGGAAGCAATCCAAGTGCCAAGGGCTAGCCCCTTTTCCACAAAGGCAAGGGGTGTTGGTAGCACCCCTCTCATCTACTTAAAGTCCATTACAAAGGACCTTCAGTCAGATGATTTGAGGATCCAACTGTTTGGGCTTCTATCCAGTCATCAGGTCAACAATAAGCCAGTCACTTGGATCCAGGGTTGTAGAGTTACTAAATTAACCTAGGAATAGAATGTGCCTTCTTGAGTTCCTTCAGCCCCATGATTCTTGAGGGTTACCTTTTATAAAGGATCTTATCAGAACTAGAAAATTCTGTGCTGCCTCTGTATGTTTAAATAGTAGAGTTGGACTAGTATATCATTGCCATGCTCTGATAGTCAAGGCTTTGTATTCTAAGGTCTTTTCTAGCTCTGACATTCTATGCTGTTTTAAGAGTCCTTATAGCCATGACATTCTAGAATCTATGCAATATGCTCCATTTCCAGCTCTGACATTCTAGGTCCTTTTTAATTTTAGGGTGACATTATAAGTGCTAAGGTCCCTTTCAGATGTGATATTCTAAATTCGAGATTTGCAGCTCCCTTTCAACTGTAATAGTCCAGGTTCTAAGGTCTCTTTCCACTGGTGACATTCGAAGTTTTAAGGCCCCTCTTCAGCTGTACCAAATTTGGGAAAAGTACAGCATCGAACATCCCTTCAATTCATGAGGAAGAAGCCATTTTAGCAAATGCTGAAGGGTCCTCCCCTTCCGTAAGAATAAGGGGAGGAGGGGAAGAAAGCCTTAGATATTCCCCCCTGCTCTCACTAGCTTGAGGCTTTGGTTTGCTTCAGGTAGCTACTCTGTAAAGGCACTGCACTTGGACAGCAACTCCTGCCAGAGATAATGACCTTGTAGAACAGAGGGACCCAATTTGTGTTCACACACTTGAAGGGAAGCTAAAAATCTAGTCCTTACTATGCTTGGCTCAGACCTCCACTAGGACTTACTCAAGGCTACTTTATCTCCAAGAGGTTCTGCCCTGACTTTTCCAGGAAGATGTGTCTAAAATTCTCGGTTTGAAAACTTTTTAAAACATGAAGTGGCCAATAGATAAATAAGTTTTCTGATCTTATATAAAATCCTCTCTGGATGGCTCACCTTGTGGGGATTACCCTGGCTTGGTAAAGGCCCTCTGCCTATGGGGAATGGGCTCTGGCAGATTCTACCAATCCGGAAAGGTGCTGAGCTTGGTCCTAGAAACTACCTGAGTTGGCTGTCCAAAGACCAAGCTGCCTAAGTCTCCAGAGCCCCATGGCCCCGCTAGCTAATAGATGAATTCTTGGGCCATAATGACACATAAAAAAGGAAAATACAAAGAAGTCCCTTAGTCTTGTGAGGGGTCCATAATGAGTGGTGGAGTGGAAGGAGAGGGGCATTGGGAGCTAAGACTGACCATTTGGGGACATTTATTCACATGGCTGTTAGTGGTCTAAATGAGAGATTTGTTATTCCTTCACAGGAGAGCAAAGCATCTTCGTTGGTTTTGACTATGAACAAGATAGCATAAAATTAGTTGGTTCCACTAGCCAAAGGCCCAACAGAAATCAGGCTAGTCTTTAAGAAGACACTTGACTTCAACTCCAAGAAGCATAAAATGTACAAACATGCAAACATTATTCTCTTTATCATAAGATGGACCTTTACTGCAACCTTGGAGAGGAATACTGAAGAAAAATTCTAGTAAGTCAATACATTTTGTAAGACTAATTAGAACAAAGAACTAAGTGACATTTTTTCCTTTTTTCTTTAAAATAAGTATTACTGACATCACCTCATCACAGAATCTGGGAGCTGGAAGGGACTTTTGAAATCATGTATCCTAAAGCTCACTTAATGCAGGGATTTCATTAACAGCATTGCAAACAGATGATCCCCCAGACTCCACTTGAATTCCCTTCAGTGATGGGATTGGCTTCCTAAAGAGGTATCCCAGACACTGTTAATCAGCTCTGATTGTTAGAAAGTTCATCTTATGCCGTGCTGAAATCTGATCCCAAGAAACATCCTAATGAGCACATGTACATCGTGTACTATACATACCAGAGAGAATCGATTTTTCACACCTTAGGCCCTCAGCTATTCAAAGAGCAGTCCTTTGACACCCCTCTCAAGTGACCGCTAGGCTGGCCATGCCCAGTAGGTGGGCCTGGTTTTGAAATGCCTGCCATCCTATTTGCTTTCCTCTAGACACACTCAGTATCCTTAAAACGTGGCACCAAGATCTAACAAAATCTCCCAGTGGTAGTCTGGTGAGAACAGTGGAAGTCATGTCAGAATCTTCCTTCAGGGCATCAGTCTACCACCCCTAGTGTGCTCATGGCCAAGATGACTTTAATAGTAGAGTTTGAGGCAAATCGTTTTTGACAGTTAGATTTACGGTCCCTCGGGTCTTTTAGATGCTGTTGTAGCTCTGGTTTCTTTTCCCAGGTATTATTGAAGGAGTAAGGGATTTTGGAAATTGCAAACTCCCTTTCTAGTATTTTAAGTTTCTGTTTTTACACAGATCTGTTAACACAAGCAAAAACAAGAATGCCACACTCTTTCGTGGGGAAACCAAGTGTTCAAACATTTTCTAAAAGACTTGGTTAAAATGTTGGGTGCTAAGAGATACAAACTCTTTGGGCAAGCAGTTTCTGACGTTCTCTCAATGAGGCAATTTGTAAAAGTTGCAGATTGCTTGCGGCTGCCAAATAGGAGACTTCAAGTTACTGCTAGAGAGCAGTTGCCAGAAAGACAGATAGTTGTTTCAGAGCACAGTGGACAGTTACCAGCTGATAGCAAGAGCCTTAGTCACCATTATAGAGATGGCCCCTACTTGGCTATAGTTTCTCTCTTCTTTCTGGAGCATAAGAGGAATAAGATTGGAAAAAAAGAGCTCAAACTTTCCCTCTCAATACATGGGAGTTATTGGGGTGGGGGCGAGGGAGGAATCGAAAGAGCCCCAAAGGACTTGGAAGGACTCAGCCCTTGTCATTTACCAGCTGCGTAACTTTAGGCAAGTCACTCTCTCTGAGCCTTGGTTTATTCACTTGGAGGCAGGAGGTAATATTCATACTACCAACATCACAGGGCTGTTTTGCAGCAAGAGCTCTGTAGATCTTGACAGGAGATAGATGGTTATTATTGGAAGAAGTTGATCACTAGCACCAGAGCTACACAATGGATTAGAAGAGCTTTGACGCCAAGAAAAGCACAAAAACCTGGAGACCACATATTCTCTTGAGACTCTGTATGACACTATCAGATGAGGGAAGGTCCTATAGGCTCCTCTCATCAAAGCTGAGAATGGAAAATCAGAGGAGCTGAGACTTAGACCCAGAGGGGATCTTAGAGGTCATTGAGTTCAACCACATCATTTACAGAAGAGGAAACTAAGGCCCAGAGAGGTTGCGATTTGCCCAAGGTCACACAGCCAGTGCAGGCTGATGTAAGCATTTGAACCCAGATCTCATAGGCTCAGGTAGTATTCAGAGAATCAGAGCTGAAAAGGCCCTTTGAGATCATCTATCCTAGTCTGAGCCTCTGATTTTCAAGGGGGGAAATGGGAGATCAGGGAAAGGAAGTCACCTTCCAAGCCCCCTCCAAAGAAAACATTCTCCAAAAATAATGAAGGATTGCTAAGAAATCTACTCCACGGAACAACTTTTCTAGGTTTCCCTTCCCACCAAATCTGGGGCTTAGGTTGTATTTTAAAGGAGTTTGATTTTTTATCCTGATAGCAATAGTCATCTTTTCATTAGTCACATTTGTTCTCAGGGTCAAGTTCAGCTGCTAAGTGGAAACATTTTCCCATTTTCCTAATGAATTAAGTGACAAATCGTCTCTATGTTTTCCTCTTAGTGACTAGCTAAGTTCCTTTGCATTCAGGTTTTCTTCCTAGTTCATTAGCACATCGGTGGGAGACTGGAGAGCCCTGCCCCACATTCCACAAAGCATTTTTCATCATTTTCCTGGCAGAGCTGACACAAAACTCCAGCTACGATTGTAGTGCTAAGAGAGCAAAATATTTTTTTTATTTTGTCAGCCTGGACTTTTTCTTCATGCGCTATTAATTGACATGTGACAGACCTGCCATCTCGTGCTTTGTCAGTGATGCTTCCTACCGCCCCCCCATCCAAGGCAGATAATGAGTTGGGAATGGGTGCCTGGCCTCTGGGATCCCAGCCCTTCCATCACCAGTGCCGGATGAAAGCAATGCTTTCTGGGTCACCACAATTGGCTGTCTGTGATGAATCCTTCAATTAAGGAACACGAGTCTCTAACAGCAAATGGCTGCCTCAACATAAGCTGTCCTCTGTCTGGCATGGGAGCCTCCTCAACTGGACTGCATTGAGATTCCCTTTTCAAATGTCGATGCTCCTCTCTCACCACTGCCTGTCTTTCCAGGGCTATGCTCTGTTACCACTTCCCAATGATATTCCTCTTAACAAATCACAACCTCCTTGGCACAGTAAATCCCACTCTGCTTTTGAACAAATCACACAGAGCCCCAAATACAAACTCCTCAGACTGTCATCAAAGGCTCTTTCAATCATATTTTATATCGCTACCCTTTGAACACTCCAGACTGCCCTGCAGCCTATTTCCCCATCCCTAACATTCCATCTCTTGCTGCTGTGCCTTGGTAAGTGATCCAGGATGTCTGGAACGCCTTCCATCCTCACCTGCGCCTTAGTTCCCTTCAGCACACAACTCACATGCTACCACTTTCCCACCTCTTCTAATCACCGAGTCTTACTTTCATATGTTTTGTACTGGAGCAGCAGCGTGCCTGGTGTTACAATCAGGAAACGTGCGTTCAAGTGCTGCTTCTGATAAATCCTGGCTGTGACCCTGGGCAGGAGCTTTAACTTCTCTGACTGCCAACTTCATCATCTGTAAAATGGGTACCTATGTCGTAGGGTTGTTGGGAGGCTCAAATGAGATTAAGTCTCTAAGGCACTCTGCCAAAGCTCAGAGGCCTCTATGCATATCACCCAGTGTGCTGTTATTATTATTCATATTCTACAAATCATAGCCCAGGCCACCCATCCAAACAAAACCCTTCTATATGCACATGCATGGGTAGTGAGGCCTGCAGCTTGCTCCTTGCTCTCCTCTACCTCTCCCCTCCCCTTCATGCAAAGAGCGTTTTCCAACAGGATATCAGCTCCAGAGGGCAGTGACGCATGCCAAGCACCTCTTGGATCTATAGTGGGGAGCCAGGGAAATCTTTCCATCATTTCTCATATGCTTATCTCCAGGCCACTTAGGTCATATAGAGAACAAACCTCTGAGTTCCATCTGACTCCATGCTATATCAACATCATCACACCTTCCTATTACTTTGGATCATTTTTCGTTCATTTTTAAAACCAGGATTTAGTCAACCTATGGAACATCTGTGAGTAGGGGAGTAAACACTGTGTGTGTGTGTACCATGCTTCATTTAACACACTTTCTAACAGTAAGTATTTGTAAGACACCATAATGTTCCAGAAAAAGATTAGGTGTTACATTGGGTCTTATCGGAATTTCTTATTTTCCTAGAAAAGCTATTTGGAGTGACCTAAGAGCACACATACAGACTCGTGGAAGGGCTGTGTGTGGGGGGCATGGGATGCTAGCTGGGTGGCTTTTCAAAATCAGGTGCTTGCCCACTGAGAAAAGCCCACAGGTAGAGATGGACAGAGAAAAGCTCCCCCACAGGTTAGAAGAGCTACTTCAGCCCAAGTCAACTTTTGTCATATCTTTTTTTTTCCAATTATGTCCTTGGTCATTTGAGGATAGGAAACACCACCCTTTCTCCTAGCTCCAAGGCCACCTCTTCAGTATTGCCCAATGGAGAGATGTCAATCATATGTGCTTGAGATGCTCTCACAAACCCACAAACATACAAGATGAACTGTCAAATTTCAAGTGATTGCTACTGGAGAGATGGCCATGGTAGGGCCTGAGCTTGTGTTAAACTAGCCTGGAACTCCAGAGCCTTCCCATTAGGCCAAAATGATGGCCGCATTTCTGTAGTTTAGGGCCCCAGGCTTCTTGACCTTGGACCTGCTATCCTGAAAGGAGTCCCCAATACATTTCCTGTAATAGTCACTCCCTCTGGGTATGAAGTTGGTGACAATCGCCCGTGTCTTTGAACATAGAAAATGACTTCTCCCCCTCTTAAATCAATTGGCAGTGGCCTATTTACTCCTAATAGATAGCTGATTTATATTTTGATTTGTTATAGCTTAACAAATGTTTTTGTTTGTCAAAAACCATTGATTTCTTTAAAATATGCATTGCCAACTAACGAGGCAAACAGCACCAATTAAAATGCAATTTACCAGGGAGTGCAATGTATCAAATGACTATATTCCCATAAACCAAAAATAAGGAATGAGAATGTGACAACTCAGACCTACAGCTGGTGTCAAGTGGGGGATCATAGGCTCATAGAGCTAGAGCACAAAGAGACTGCAGAGGCCTTCTTGGCAGGTCAGTATATTTAAGCTTGGGCTTAAGTGACTTTCCCACGGGGACAGAAGCAGGATTCAACCCTATGTCCCCCAACTCCAAATCCATATACTACAGGAAGGACAAGGAGGTTAATGGTTACTTGGAAATCAGCTTTTGCAATTAATATTTAACACCATGAGACACCTGTAGAAGCATTAGCATTTCCTTTGTCAAAAATGCTGAGAAGCTTCCTCAAAGTTGTTCTGTGTTCAGCATCAATAGACATTTACTGAACACCCGTGGACAGACATTTGTATGTCTCCTGATCGACTTTCTGGCCACTAGTTCTCTGTCTCTTTCATTAGACCTTTATGTTTGCTCTGGCCCTTTAAATGTGAATATTTGCCAAGGGGTGATGTTCTTCCATTGCCACTACTTTTAAAATGATCAAAGTGTAAGAGATTCTTGTTCCCATTCTAGCCATAAGTTGCCTCCCTCCTGATACGGTTCAGCTGTATCAGGCTGAACTTCTAGTCCTCGAGTGTTGCTTAGAGCATGGAGATGATAACTCGTTAAAGTCACAAAGCTAGTAGGTGTCAGAACAATGGCTTGGACCCAGGTCTTCCTGCCTCCAAGGCTATCCACTAAGCCACACTGCTTAATTCTCTCTCCTCTCTCCTCCCTCCCTCTGTCTCTCTCTGCCTCTCTATCTGTCTCTCTCTTCCTACCCATTCTCTCTCCCCCTTCCCTCTTTTTCCTCTCTCTTCCCCCTCTCCTTTTCTTTCTCTCTTAATCTCCTCTCCTCTGTCTCCATCTCCTTCTCTTTCTTCTTTCTCCTCTCTCTCCATCTGTCTCCCTCTCTCCCCCCTCCCCTTTCTCCTTTGCCTATCTTTCTCACCATCTCTCATCACTCCCCACCTCTCTCCCTCTGCTCTCCCTCCTCCTCCTTCTCTACTCTCTTTATCTCTTTTCCCCTCAATATTCCACACAAATCTATCTATCTATCTGTCTATCTGTCTATCTATCTATCTATCTATCTATCTATCTATCTATCTAGTTTTTTCTATTGCCTTGGTGGTTTAAAGTATAAGTCCTTGGAGGATAATGACCTTGTCTTGCCGCTATTCTTTGCAGGGCACAGCACATTCAAGATGCTCAATAAATAGAGAAAATATTTTGCTCGATACACTAGAAATTTGGCGAAATAATTCACAAGGACTGCTGAAAGCCAGGGCTCCGGTTTTCAGAGAGCTTTCTCAGTAAGGACTGCTGAGAGTCAGGGCTCCGGTTTTCAGAGAGCTTTCTCAGTAAGGACTGCTGAGAGTCAGGGCTCCTGTTTTCAGAGAGCTTTCTCAGTAAGGACTTGTAGTCTGAGTTGAAGAGGGAGAGGGAGCAGGGTTTCGGATCTACACTTCTCTTTGTTTCCTGTGTCATATTCAGCGACATGAGCTTTCTTTTCTTTTTCCTCCTTCCTCCTTTGGGTTGTCTGTAGCTGAAAAGGTGGGCTCTTTTGGGGCCATTACGTCTCTTACTTAGGGCTCACAGCTTCCTTGGCCCAGACCCCACACAGAAGCACCAATCCTTGGATCCATGTTTAATCCAGAGGTTACACTCATGTCCTTGAAATGAGCCTTTTCATTTCTGCCAATGAGAGAAGCATGGCAGGCAATAGGTGTTGACCACTAAGCCAGGCTAGAAAAATGTACTTGTCCTTTAAACTAAAACAGGTTTCCTTTTTGTATCATGGTATTAGAACTGGAAGCTTGGCCTTGGAGTCAGGGTGCCCTGGGGTCACCTCCCACCTCTGACACCCATAAGGTATATGACCTAATCTCTCTGAGCTTCAGACCACTCTTGAACACTTGGAGTTAAGGATGGATGGCTATTTTCTTCGCTGGAAGGAGCTCCCATTCTGAAGACTCACACACAGACAAATTCCTGTTCGTTTCCATGTTGCCTTATTTCAAACAGAGGCTTGTAAGTGTGCATATGATAGTACTCATATTACTATCTAATTCACAAAGATCCAGTTGATTGTCATATATGTGATCACTTCCAGATCAACAAAGGGCATCTTGGGCACATGTAGTTTGGCATAATACACAGGGCACTGAGCTGGAAGTCAGGCTCTGCTGTTATTTGGGCCTCAGTTTTCCCATCTGTAAATAAGGGCTTTGGACTTTGGACTAAGCTCCCTTAGGTCACTTTCCACTCTGATATCCTGTGCTCCTAAGTCCCTTCTCCTTTCAGGGCCTATGTAAAAGAAGTAGGTTGGATTGGCCGATCAACCTAGGTCCCTACCAACTGGGACAACTTGTGATCCTCAGTTCACCATTGATCCATTTTTAAAGACATATCAATTTCCCTCTTCAGGTACCTGAGTTACTACTGCTGAGCTGTGGTGCCCCTTTTCATCATCTTTGCCTCAGTTTCTCCAATGACTTGCACTTAAGTCCAATCTTGTATTGTCTTTCTAAATAAAAGCTGGCTTTCATGGGGAGCTAGTGGGGAGATCACTCAGAAAAGGGATCAGGAGACATACATTAGTAGTAATCAAAAGAAAATTCCCTCTTAACTTTGGCTCTTTGCCTTGAAAATGACAGCTTCCCTGCTTTTCATCAAATGCAGAAATAAAACCTTTCTGACACAGACACTCTTGGCTCAGAACAACAAAACCAACTCTATTGTGATGTGCTTGAGAATCTTAGATGAGCAGAACAACTTTGATCAACTCACAGTTTTCAACTAGAAAGTCAAGTCAAAGGTTGACATTCTCCTGTCCAGGCAGAATCCAAACTCGGCTAAGTCTGTTTCCAATGCAGCATAATTACATTGACAAACTGTGAAGGGTCTGTCAGTCTCAATGTGAACATGCAACTGCCTTTCCTGAGTTAGATAAGAACACTTGCACCTGATGGGGCAGTGTGGGGCAGTGAAGAAATCATTGTGCATTACAGCCCAAGTCCTGGGTGATCTCGGCCAAATTCCCTAACTTTGTGGGTCTCAGTTTCCCCGTAGGTAAAATGAAGGGAGGTCAGACTGAACCAAAAAATCCACTAAGGTCCCAAAATAGGAGTGTCACATTCATCAAATCGTCTGATCTTTGAAAATCATTTCAACTTTTTCTGCTGGGACAAC
This sequence comes from Trichosurus vulpecula, assembly GCF_011100635.1. Classification (NCBI taxonomy): domain Eukaryota; kingdom Metazoa; phylum Chordata; class Mammalia; order Diprotodontia; family Phalangeridae; genus Trichosurus; species Trichosurus vulpecula. The sequence continues at coordinate 5,005,170 of NC_050582.1, read as the reverse complement.
ACCCCATTGGTTCTGCCTGAATGTGCAGCGTAGGGCTGCTTGGCATCAGCCAGGTTTTATGTTTGAAGGGAACCGTAAGCTTGAGATTCAGTATTATGGCAACAAGCACTTCCTGGATGAAACCCTTGACTGGCTGATGTTCTCTACTGATTTGTCTCTGTCTTCACCTTCTGCTCTTGGGGAACTCATCACTTGGAGAAAGTCTCGGGTGGCTTATGAGAAAAATTGTCTCCCCATGGCTACCAGCATGGTCTCACCAGCTCTTGTCTGGGCAATGCCTCCAGCTTTCTGAGCCAAGACTTGAGAGGTGAACAGCAAAGCCCCAGAGGCTGGATAGTTGGACTGTGGTCCCCTTGCTAAGGCACAACCTATACAGTGCCCACTGGCAATAAATCTGCTCTTCTGTCCACTGATGGTGACACCAAATGGATTCCTTCCATAAGTTCCCAAAGTACCTGCCAACTCAAGCCCCTACTCTAGTCATGTTTTTGCCAGTTTGCTTGCCATTCCTCTAGATGCCAGTCAGTGGCACTTGCCTGGGATAGTGAAAGTTATGTACCTACTGAAAAACCCTGGTAAGAATGACTTCCCAGCACTGCATGGGATTCTGGTAATTTTAAATTTGTGAGACACTGAACTACTTTTGAACTCTGTATTAATGACCAGCTGGAAGTAATTATAGATCAATGAATTTGGAAAATATGATAAGGCTCCAACAGGCTCAAAACGTAAGTTAAGACTGACTGGAAGCATGCTTGAGCTGGAGGTTTTCTCTCACTGATCATTTGGCTCTGTGCTTGCCAGCCTACGCTTAGTGATTCTGGAGACAAAACAACACATGCGCACACAGACCCTGCCTGTTTGCAATACCACCAGCATATTTCCCCTTTACCCCCAAGCCCAGGCCCATTTCAGTTGGAGCACCAGCTCATGCAATATGGGTCGAACCAATGCTGGGTCTCCTCAGTGTAGGTGGTAGGGAAAGGACCAAAAAATGGCTCTTTCTTCCACATTGCTATCAATGAAAGCAAGAAAAGTAGGGCCCAACCACTAGAGTTCTGCTGATTGCCCATCTTTCCCTCTAGTCACTTGACAGATTTTTGCTGTAACACTCAATAGCATTCTGTACCCATTTTCTACCACATAGATGGCCTTTCACCACCGTGGGCACATTTCTCATTGTAGAGAGCACAAGGCACCAACAGTTGGAACTGGTTGGTCACTAATGGAGCACTGGTCAAATGGGCCAGGCCAATGGGTGGTCATTGCTGGTGCACTGCCCAGGGCTCTAGTGATGTACTCTGTGGACCTCACCTTGGTCCTGTGCTAGTTAACATTTTTATCAATGACTTAGATGTTGTCCTAGATGCCAATTCAGTTTGAAGGATAGCTCATGGGGGAAACACGAAGCAGACCCTTCCTGAATACTGTGGCTTCTATTTATCCATATTTCTAAGTACATTGAGCTCAGTCATTCAGTCTGTCTCAAATGTTCTGGTGGAAATGTTCCTCCATTACTCTTCCAGAGTTAGGCAAATTGCAACCCCCATTAGTGCTGTGCCTGATTTCTAATCCTCCTCTCAAAGCAATGTAAGCATGTGATGTTCCTGTGGCAAGATCCCTGGACTATGAATCTGAAGACGTAGGTTCCTGTCCTTCCTGTGACACTCGTTATAGTCACATGACTTCAAGTGAGTCACTTCTGTCTGGGCCTCAATTTCTTTATCTCTAAAATGGATGTAATAGTCCCTTCTACTTCACAATGGCAAGTGATGAGCAAATGAGGGAATGGATGTGAGAATACTTTATAAGCTAGAAGGATTTCAGAGATTTGGAGCAGCCCAAGGATGCCAATGAACTGCCACTTGTTACTGAGTCTCGTGGCTCTAGCCACATGAGTGGCAGTTGGGAGAGAAGACAGAAAAAGAATTTTCTTTAGCCCAACAAATAAACCTACCTAGGATGAGTGTGTTGGCAGATTCCCAATGTAAAGCCATTCTAATATAAACTGGCATTTCCGATTAAGAGCCATGGAGATTCCTGAGATATTAATTCCCTTCTGTGAAGCCAAGAATATTCTTAAGCATCTCTTGAGAGGCAGCAGTCCTCTCTTCCTGTACAAGAGGGTTTTTTTAAAAACATTGTTTGCCCTTTGCAGATCATCATCAGGAATCTTTGTGGCGTGAGCTTTGAGTGACTCCAGTGAATCAGGCATTTCAATAGTTCCCCTTAGAAGAGACAATGTCACAGTTTGGGGTCAGAATTAAGCAGTGGAATTATTTAATTGGCATGGGCTTTAAGGAGCAAGACCCAAGTACATACTGGGTTTTTTCTCCTGTATAAACTGAAAAGAATGCTTTAACTCCTTAATGCCTTTTTTAAAACACTATGGCAATATTGTCAGAAAGTCGAGGGTTCCAGCCTTGCTCCCTGCCAGGCTGTAATGTTGTTCGGTTATTTAAGTCATGTCTAACTTTGTGACCCTATTTGGGGTTTTCCTGGCAAAGATACTGGAGTGGTTTGCCATTTCTTTCTCCAGCTCATTTTACAGATGAAGAAACTGAGGCAACTGGGTTAAGTGACTTGCCCAGGGTTACAAGTTAGTGTCTGAGGCTGGATTTGAACTCAGGTCTTCCTGCCTCCAGGCCCAGTGCTCTATCTACTGTGCCACTTAGCTGCCCTCCTCTAGCATCCCTCACAGCCCTTCCTTCACCTCCACCTCCCAAGGCTGGATGTGTTATGCCACAGGATACTTATACTGGGTCAGTGGGATTCACTGCTTTGGCTGTGGTTTGGGAAGTAGAAGCCAAGTTCCCTTTGGGAGGGGCAGGGGAGGCAGGGATGAGCTGAGTTTCAGCCATCCTTTGCCTTACTTCACTAATTATTTTTATGTTTCTTTCTCCTTCCCTCCCTCCCTCCGTTCATTCATTTGTTCGTTCGTTCGTTCCTTCCTTCCTTCCCTCCTTCCTTCATCTTTTTTCCTTTAGACAAAGTACACTGCATTACACCTTGTGTTTCAAAGCACTCCCATAATGCACTCTGCTCACAGGGTGTTACTGACAATTTGGTGAGTTTTTAAATTTGACAATATAAAAGATGCATAAACACATTGGCTCACTTCTCTCTTGACTCTGGGAGCTCAGTGACTTTTTTTAATTGAACTTTTCTATAAGATGGCATTTGAAATGGAGGGAAGTTTCAGGGGAGAGCTATTTCTTGGGGGAAGTGTCTATTTCAATTTAAAATATATATTCAATAATGTCTCATACTGATTGAGAGCTGAGTCCTTTTATTGGATTAACTCAAGCACACTGTCTTCCCCCGGGAATAGCCTTTTCTCAGCATTCTTGGAAATTCTGCCTCTTGAAACAGCAGCATTTCCTTAGAATCCCTTCCTTTCATGGCGGAATAGCTGCAAAGAACATTGTGCCACCATCTGCCAACAATTCATTTTAACCAGGGAGTGATACAGTAAGACCTCATTAATCTGGACTCCAGGAATTGGGCATTTGGGACAATTCAGACAGGGGTAAGGCTGAGCCTTGACCTCGCTTCAGGTTCCAAAGGAAGGATTTGCTCAGTGAGTCAAAGCTGTGGTCCAGCTGGCTGAGTCGGCCTCCTGGACACTCAGGTGACCCAATCATCTGCAAGGCTTGCCTGTTACTAGAGGCTCCTTTCGGCCATCTGCACATACCCTTCACCTGTGGCCACCTGATTCTTGTCTCCACGGTAACTCTATTGAAAACTCTGGACCAGAGGCAGCAATTGGCCTGGAAATCCAGGTCCATCTTTACTCCTGATGTCTCTGATCCCCTATGGTCTTATGTGACCTGCTCTATCAGCTCCTGATGAATTGCCTGGACATCTGACCACCTGTTTGGCTTTGTCATCTTTGATGCTTGTCAATCTCCTAGCTTCTGAAAGCATGCCTGAGTTTGCAACTTCCAATCAGGCTCTGTTTTCTTCTTTGGGTGTTTCTTGCTGGTCTGCTTAGCTTATGCCCTGATGCTTGTCCTCATCTCATGGCTAGAGGTGCTTGCTGGATGGGCATTGGGGAGGTCATTTCCTCCAATGCTGAGTTCAAGTTCAGAATGAATTGAGCACAATTCAGGAGATGCTGTGCCAACACAAAAGGCATAGCACTGGTCAAGAAGCATGCCAGCTCTATTTATGGAGGGTGCTAAACATTAGGACACTGAACTCAGTTTGCCCTTGGAACCAGGCCTGTTGGATCTGAGAACAGTTAGCCTTGGGGTTGGGAGAAAGCACTGGAATGCTTTCTCTGTATCAGTCATGGCCTCCCCAGCTCTATGGAGGAAAGAGAGTGAAAAAGTGGTATAAAAGAAGAAAAAACTCAATACAGGCAGAAGACCTGGGTTGAAAGTCCAATGTGATCACTTAGTAACCACAAAGTCCTAGGCAAGACACACCCTCCCGAAGTCTCAGTTTCTTCATCTGTAAAATAGGGTGATAAATCCTTACACCTACCTCACAGTGTTTTTCCTAAGGAAAGAATGCTAGGACTATAAGCTATTATTAGAGAGGAGTTTGTTCCTGCTCAGAAACGAGAGGGTTGAATCAAAGCTGCCTAGAGAACAGAGCAGTGATGCCACCCCCATCGCCAATGCCAGCCTTAGTCTCAAGCACTAGGCACAGGCAGCTCTGGCTCCAGCAGACAGGTTCCAGACAACTTGACTGTCCAGTGAAATTCTGGTTAATGATTCCTACTTCCCTCAGGACTGCCATAATTAAACATAGTGAAGCCAAAATGGCAACATAAAAGCACAGTAAACCACTCTGAATCAAAATCCACATTTGGAGAGAAAAGAAAAATGGCCACGTAAAGCACGATACATTTTTTGAAGAACGTTAACCACAATATTAGTAAGGGTTCTGCACTGCCCTGGACTATGTTCTTCCCGTGATGCCTCTCAAAGGCTCTGTCCGTGTATCCTGGTAGTTCCACCTACAGTACAAAGCCTTTGCGACTAGACCACGTTTGGAGCTTGGTCAATCACCACTGAGTGGCTTCAGAGGAATGGATTTTGTAGCCACACCAAGTCTCAAAGACCATTTATCAAGTCACAGTGGACTTGCTATCAGCAACAGTGGAGGGAGTGTCCACATAAAAACATCAGAACTTTGTGTTGTACTCCCAAATTCACAAGTACAAATACAGAAAGGTAGAGTCCAGTGCAGTGTCAGAAGCTCTGACAGGATATTCTTCAAGCTCGCCTGCCCTGACTCATACAATGTTCTCACTGGATACCTGGCAATCCCTAAAGCTTGAACATGTTGAAGCTTTGCTCCAGCCTTGTACAGCTGCACACTTCAGACTTATAGCCAAGAAAGCACTCTTACCCTTGACTGTACTCCTCTGCATTTGTGCTTCTTGGCCTTTTTCCAGGTATCACCACCTGGTGACACCTGGTGACAGCATCCTTGAGAGTGGAATGATATCATCACAAAGGTAAGGGTTCTGATCAGCAATCTCTGCTTAGTGATCAAAACTCTTGCCAATCAACAGCTGCTGGGCAACTTGCAAGCAGTGAATTGTGGTACCCATTCCTTTTTTTAGCCTGATGGCTTAACCAATTATCAGTGTTCTTGCCACAAGACATTAGCAAATCAAAACAGCCTTGATGCAGCTAAGAGTCAAACACTGTTGGACGATAGCTCTTTGCCAGATTTTAGCCAGAACATATAAATGAGGACAAGATGGCAGGTGTAATATACTAACATAAGCTTTCCAAATTTATTTGCATCATGGTTGCCATGATTTAGAGTGAATTTGAAACTTAATTTATGAATTAAGTTCAGGATTTTTATGCTGAGATTCACTTGGGTACCCTCCTTCAGTTAATTTGCTGCCACTGTCTATGTTGTCTGAAATTTCCAATGGGCCTTGGGAGCCACAGCAGAGAGAATTCATTACAGGTATCAATCCTAGAGATCAATCCAAGCACATGCACGATTACGGAGAAGACAAACTTGAGTAATCAGAGGCAAGAGAGGCAGCCCTGCACGTCTCAGCTACCGACTAGTTATGGAACAGCTGGGGGCCAGCTCAGCTTTACTGAGACCCTCTCTGTTCCCTGGCAAATCTCCTCTGGAGCTGCCCAAGGTTGGGTCTGGGCCGAAGGAGGTTATATAGCCCAGATCCCTCTTTCTTTGCTCCTTGTCTCTTGCATGGAATTTAATTCCAACAAGAGTATCTCTTCAACATAAAACCCATCCAACAAAACTATGCTGTGCAAAGAATCATTTGTGAGAACTTCACACTAAAACAATCATTGTTATTCTAACAATGAGGCTTGACAGACCAGTGTGTACCATTAATTTGTTCTGTTCTGTTAATAGTTTTATGGGGTATTGAAATAACACACGCTGTAAAAATGCTTATTTCCAAAGTATAATTAAACCTAAGCTGAATTACCATGAAATTAACTATATTACAATGTGTCCATTGTTATAAAAAAGGTGTCTCACAGCTCCAGCCACTTTCTACCATACGCACAGTTGATCACCTAAGCTAAGCAATATGCCATTTTGTTTTATTCACTCTTTGGTAGCTCTAGAATATGTGAACGATTAAAACATTTTATTTGGCAAGAATTTATAAGCCTCACCTAGGAATCTCAGCAAAGAAACTCTATAGAATTACCATCTAAACTAATTACCTGGACAATGATTGCCTTCATGAATCAGTACTTGTAGGTTCTCCCCCTCCCATGTAGATCACAGCTTTTCTAACACTTAGCTGATGATCTTTGAAAGTTGGGAGTGGGGTGCAAAATGTTCATTGCCTAGAGACAATCTGGTAATTTACTTCTCTCTCAGTGGGTGATTTAGCCTCCTAATAAATACTTGTTTTCCTTCTTTCCTTCCTTCCCTCCTTCTTTCCTTCCTTCCTTCCTTTCTTCCTTCCTTCCTTTTTTTTCTTTCTTTCTCCTTCTTTCTTTCTTTCTTTCTTTCTTTCTTTTTCTTCCTTTCTTCCTTCCCTCCTTCCTCCCTTCTTTCCTTCCTTCCTTCCATCCATCCATCCATCCATCCATCCATCCATTCCACCTTTCTTTCCTATTACGGACATATGAAACTATGCTCCAAAGCATTAGTAATAGGAGAATTTTAAATCCAGAAAATGTTGGTGTTTTAATCACACCCAGCAAATTGGGAAAGATGACAAAAGACAAGAATAGCCAGTGCTTGAGGGGCTATCAAAAGGTAAGCACACTAGCGCAATGGAGGTAGAGTCGTGAACTGGTCCTACCACTCCAGAAAGCAATTTGTCATTATTAAAAAAGCGACCGAGGAGTCTAAAATATTTGTGATAGCTTCTTATTCTTGTTTTGTGGTCAAAGACCTGGAAACAAAGTAGATGTCCATTTATTGGGGAATGGCTAACCAGGTTGTGGTATGTAAATGTAAAAGAATACTACTGTGTTGTAAGAACTGATGGATATGATTAATTGAAGGAAAATGAAGTAAGCAGAAGCAGGAAAACCGGCTATACGATGATTACGATGTAACTAGAATGAATAATAAAACAACTGAAAATGAATGCCGTGAAAATGATAGTTCCAAGCTTATCCCCACAGAAGGCAGAGGTGGCCAATTGGGAGTTTGGAATGGTACAGATAATATAAGAGTTTTTTGATGTGTTGGTTAATGTTGTTGAACTGACTTTTTCCATCTCTTTAAGAAATTTCTATTACAAGGAATGATTCTAAAAGGAGTAAGGAGAGGGATACGTTGGGAAATGTAGGTGATGTAAGAACAAAATACATCAGTAAAATTAACTTTTACTAAAGAAAATAGAGAAAAAATCTAGTCCAATTCAATCAACACTTAGTAAGAGCCTACTATATGCCAGGCACTGTGCCAAGTACTGGGGCTACAATGAATAAAAACAGTCTCTGCCATCAAATTAAAAAAAAAGATTGGCTTAGAAAAAAGACTTTCAGATTTGTCATACTTCAAAAGGTCCAGAGCCTGAGATCCACTGATCATTCATGAAATGGTTAGATTGGGCCCAAATCAAACATAACAAGCTAGTCCTCACCCAGAATGTTTTCTAAGGTTCATCACTCACCAAGGTAAAGTGAAGGAAGGCAGGAACAATTGGAGTCTTTTAAAACAAATGGGACAAATGGCTTTGTTTTCACAGGGAAAGAAGTTTCCTGGGTACATAATGGAAGGCCTTTCACCTTTGAATGACTCAACATAGCTGAGCATAGCAAGGATTTGCTTCCCCGTTGACCCAAAGCTCAGCAGAAAAGTCAAGAATAGTAGCTATGGAGGTTCCATTTCCTTCACCAATTTTTTGATTATTATATTTTGGCCACAAATAATTTCACGGCCTGTTTAGAGAGCGGTAGCAGGAGAGGTAACTTTTGAGTTCAGGAACCCTGGCGCCTTCAAATGGATTTTGATTTGAATTTGGTTTGTGGTTTCTTTTTTCTAATTCTGACTTCCCTTGCTTGCATTTTCCTCCCCTGGCTTCTCTGGAGCAACCATTGAGGCTGCTGATTGCATTATTAAAAATTGATTTAACAGACCTCTTGCTTCTCATTTCTTCTGTGCATTTTCATTACCTCTTCTTGGGATCCCACATTCGAAATGGCGAATTACAGCATCTATATTTCAATTTATACAGGCCAATATACACCTATTAGACATTCATACCATTTATATGATGTTATTTGAAATTAAAATGTTATTTAGGCAATAAAGATCAGGACCTTCCTCATGAGGTACTACAGCCTAGGCAACTCTTTTCTTAAGGTAAAATTTCGCTGCAGCTATGAAGTCAAATCTAAACTGCAGTATCATAATGGGCTTCCTTTTTGTCTGTGTATCGCCAGTGCCCGGCCATAGCAGAAGCTTAAGAAATGTTTGGGAAATGGAATGAAAAGACATGGATTGCAGTAGGTAAGAAATGGATGAATGCGCAGCGAGTGGGCAAAAAGCAGACTGAGGAGCAGCGTTCAGTAAGTTCAATAAGGAGCAGTGACTGATAATAGTTCATCTAATGACAGGAAGTACCACATTAGACTTGGATGCTGGATTTCTTTTAAGTCTTATTATCCTAGTTTTGTGATTATATAATATCATATCTAGGAAATATATAGTTTTATACTGCTTATTTAATTTTTTCCTAGAAAGCACATAATCAACTGACTTATTTTAACTGCCAGAACTTACCCACATCTTTCATATAACAATCCTTGGATAGTAATACTAGGAGGGGGCCATGCTCCGCTATAGCATTCCTAATTCCTTGAACTACTTCTCACTGGGCATGGTTTTTGGTCCCCTCACTATCCTTGGCACTGTCCTCTACATGCACTCTAGGTTCTTCTGCTGTACCTCACCAAAATGCTCTCTGCCATCCAAGTCCTGAGCATATCTTCTTAGTATCTTGTGTTATTCCACTATCCTTTTAGCTCTTCTGTTTCCAGAGTCATAATCAAAACATCAGACTCATCCCTCCTACTTGTAGTGATATCTTTGAGATCAAATTTCCCTCCATTTGTAGGCTCTCTGGTTTGTTCTGTTTGTCTTTGCCCTTCTTTGTTCATTTGTGTATAGCTAGCTGAGGCCATACATTTCATTGCTGGCTCTCTTCTGAGGGCATACTTCCTCCGAATTACTGGTCTTCTCTATCACTATTCTTAATCTTATGCTATACCTACCAGTCTTTACGTGAGCAGTTTTCTCCCTCCTGCTTTGTTTTCAGTTTAAAGTCCTCTTATTCGGATTCACAAGACTCCAGGCATGTATATTTTAAAGAACCTCAGGTAATTTTGGTATTCTAGAATCTTGTGAGTGAATGAAGAGGTAGGTAGAAATGTAACTACCATACAGAAACAGTCCTTAGATGGACATTTAGTTCCTCTTCTTGCCTTCTAGCAGAAATGCAAATAAATTAGCTTAGCCAAAAGATACTCAGAGGGAGAGATCTTAGAGTTTCCCTCCAGAAGCTGCTTAGATTTGCCAGTCATTAACATGAGAAATTTTTTGTATAGTCAAATCTCTTCTATGTTAATGTTAAGTTGATTTTTACTTGTCCTCGCTTCAATGGAGATGAAGGATGGTGACAACTAGTGACACTGGTGACTTGTCAACTCAAGGAACAACTTTCTTAGTCAAGGTATGGTGTGACAAACAGTGTTTTCTAATAGGGATTGGAAAACAAACAGTCAATAAGGAAAAACTTGCCTCTGACATGTTGGACTGTGTTAGACACTCCTTTATTGATAGATTCCTAACAGTCTAGAAGATATTTAACCCTAACCTCAAAGCTTTTCCTGTCAGAGAATGCAAGAAACAGAAATTAGCCATGTTTTTCAGGAAGTTGTGGTAGGGAAGTGGAATTTACCAGAGGCAGGCTTTAACGCTGCATCAAAGACAGTGAGGATACCTCCAAAAAGAGTGTTTGGGTAGTGACATAATGCTTCTGTAGACCCTTGTGGTGCCCAGCTTTGTGACAAATGTACAGCTGAGCAGAGTATGGCTCCAGGAAATACTAACAGAAGCTGCAGGACTTAACACTGGAAAGTACTAATATATTTTTGAGGGAATACTAAAGACAATAGCCTAAGAAATAATTCTATTAGGCCCCCAAGTGAGTATTGTTTCAGTTATTTGTATATACTGCTCTGAAAATTATGTAATTTTTATATCATCAATTCTATTTCTACTAAATTGTGTATTCTTTGAGGGCAAGGACTGTAGTCTGTTAATACTTGTGTCCTCAGCATCTAGCTTGTGGTCTTGCAAACAATAGGCATTTAACTGGCTTGTTGACCTAAATGATCACAGAAAGTACAAACAGATATTTAATGAATAATATTATTAATATTATATATGGAATGTACACTGGATTATTAAGTGCCAATATTAAATATTAATATTATAATGAAAAAAGCAACTTTCTAAGATTACCAGTTGTAGAACTGGTACCAATCTGTACTGGTAGAGGAGATTTCCTCAGAGGGAGTCTCTTATTCTAAAAAAAAAAAATCACCGGTCCAGTAAAAAAATAAATAAAAAGAAATATCTTTTAAGAAAATGTGGATCTATATGTGAACAATCTTTTGAAAACCTTCCACAATTAGAATAAGAGTAAAGAGCTAGCAGCTGGGTGCCAGTCAGCATCAGGGCAAGGCTGTTCAAGTGAAGCTAATGAAAATACAAGTGACATCTGGTGGTGAAAATGGATAACTGCAGCAGATCAGTGGTCCAAGTGGAGAATATTCCATAAGTAATGGACATTTTGGAAGAAATAACACAAAAGTGCTAAGTGGTGATATAGCATGTAGAATTACTTGTCCTTGCTTTCTGGCCCTCTTTTCTTCCAATTGGGACCACAACCCCCACCTCCAGGCTCAATCTCATGCCGAATGACCAAACGATCCCACTAAAAAAGATGGTTCAGGATCAAGTCAGACTTACAATCAGTCCTATTCTGACCTCATACCTTGGTTTCATTAGTTTAATCCCTTTACCTGAATTCTCTGCCCACTAACCAGTTCTTCTGGGACAAAGACCCTTGACTTGCTTTCAAGAATCTTATTAGAAACTAGAGTTCTACCTTGAACAATAGCTCTTTGCCAGACTTTCTTGGTGCTAGCTGGCCAGATAACCTGCCTATTGCCAAATTGTCCTTATGCTGTGCTCTGCCTGTCTGTACTCTATATCTAGGCTTCCCTGGCATTGACCACCTGACCAAACCTCTGAAAATTGCCTACTGCCACTCCCCTAACATTAAATGCACCTGTCCAAGCTTCCTCCTAGTGCCTGCTTCTGGGGTCTTCCTGGTTGCTTGTCTTGATCAGGTCTAGTCTCTAATTCTGTCTAGTCCCCTTGTCTCAATCATTCATGGCCTGGCCCATACCTACTATCCACTAAGCTTCATCCTAACATGCATAATACACAAAGAAAAAAGTGGTTCCTTTTTCAGACATGTCCTTTAAGAAATAGGTTGACTGTAGAAAGCTACACTGCTGTATGCTAACACTTGTACTGATCTACTGTTACAGAGATTTTCTTAGCTTTCCTAATGAGGCAGGTTAGGGTACTAGATAGCTTTTGTCACATGACAACTTGGCAGAAACCAATGTATATCTCCAACAAGCCCAATCCCCTCTTATGTAACAAATAATCACTGGAATCAAAGGGTAGGGACTATATTACCATATTCTTTCTTGTAACTGTCAGTATGATAGGAAGAAAGGAGAAACTCAAAAGAGGCTTCTTTTCTAATTTGCCTGGCGGCCCTTTAGGTGAGACCAGTTTTTAGGTAGAGAGAATCTAAACTATTAATTCAGAACTTAAATGATACAGCACCTAAGTCATTCAGGCTCATATCTAGCTTGGATATCTGCAGCCTCCCAATCCAGTCTGCTGATTAAGTGAAATAGCTTAAGCTAGTGGTGCTTAGAACTAGCAGATATAAGGGTCAACGCTGTCTTCTATGTGAGTCAATGTAAGTCATAGTTTTAAATCAGGAGCACTGTAAAACTTGTTTCAGAGCAGTAGTAATGACTATAATGTGCTTATTAATAAGACAGAAAGCACAATAAAAGTACATGGATTATTATTTGTTTAAATTCTTGTTATGTTATTTCTTTAATAATGTGTCATATAGTTTATTATTTAATTCAAATTGATTTTTTAAATCAAAAGTAGAGCTTTAAAGGAAAAATTAACAGTTTTGAAAATGGATGTGATTGGCAATGTTGTTTTGAGGAAGGCATTTTATAAATCTTAAAAGAGCTCTATAAATGTGAAGTTACAGGCTTCCTCAGCAGAGGGCTATACTAAGTAATGCTACCATCTAGTGGTAGAAACTTTGAATAGCAGCCAACCAGCCTGAGGTGGTAAGGAAATTTTGACAGGTTAAGTCCAGCCAGTCTAACCCAATACACAGTATACTAAATGTTACAAGAGCTTATTGAAACTTCTAGAAAATCTAGAGAGCATCAGGTTACCTGATATGGAGGAACCAATTCATGAATCTGGTATTAGGGGGTCAGGGTTAGTACCCACATTTTAGGTTGCGCTAGCAGGCTTTAACTGGGTAGAATTTTTATTCTTTGGGGATAGACTTTGACCTAGCCAATCGGTAGATAGTAACACTGACTCATTTTCAAGGCCCTGTGTTCTTGAAGGCTATGCCAGGAAAGTATACGCCCTGGCAGGCCTTACCAAGCTAAAATCTTCTCAGGTATGGAAACTGTAAAAGACAGTATGCCTTTCATTTGAAGACCAAGACTAGGCAGTTTGGGGGAGTACATAAGAGATATTGAAAAAACAATGGATTCGTTGAAGTCTTAAAGTATTGAATGATGTTGTTAACTCACTGCTACAAGGGCCAATATTTCCTATCATACTTGCCCCTGAGGTGAAGCAGCATGGTACCGGAAAAAAGTGCTGGGCCAGGAAATCAGGAAGACCTAAATTCAAAGCCCACCTTTGACCCTTAGTAGCTGTGTGATACTGGGCAAATCACTTAAACTCTTTGCAACCATCTCCTCATATTTAAAATTGGTATATTGGTCCTTACCTCACAGGATTGTTGTGTGCCATGAACAAAGTCTCTCTCTCTCTGTCTCAAAACATTAAAGGGTAGCTACTATTGGTCGATATGGAGTAATGAAGGCGTGAGGATTCTCAAACTTTTTGTTTAAGGACCTTATTAATAGCCGTTATCATATCACTAACCAAGCAGTGCCCTTCCTGAGCCCCTGATCTGAATTTCTAAATTCTAACTGTGCACTTCAACTTGAATGTCCCACTAGGACCTCAAATTTAGCATGTCCTAGACCAGACTCATCATTTCTACCTCTTTCCCTCTACCCTCTTACCCCTTCCCTTCCCCCCCTCACCAAAAACCCCCCAATCCTCCTTCTAACTTCTAGATTTCTGTTAATGACATCATCATTCTCTCCTAATCACTCAAGCCCAACATCTTCTGTTGGATTTCCACAAGAATCTAATCTTAGGGCTCAGGCATTATTTTTGTCAACCTGTGGAATAGGCCTGCTTTTCCTGTGCAGTTCATCAGCTGGCTCTGAAGGCCATTTCTTTCCATGAGCACCGGCAGCATGATTGGGCTCAGGACCAAGTCCCTCCAGGCTTTGAGAGATGTCACTCATTTGGATGTATAAGCCCTGGGGTTTTCATTGAAAGAACTGCCTCATTGCTTTGCAGTCATATCTCCAAGAGATAAGAATGCCACTCAAAGTCAGTCAGGGTAGTCATAGAACTCCACATTTAGAGCCAGAAAGAACCTCACTGGCTATTTACTACAACTCCCACATTGTCCAGATGAGGAGGAAACTGGTTCAAAGCAGTTTGCCCCAGGACAAACAGTCAAGTGAAGTCTCAAACTCAGGTCCTTTGACTCCACATCTGTCATATCTTACCAATGCTGGGCACTGAAAATAAATGGGGATGGAAGTAGGATATGCAGACATGGAACTTCAGGTCCCCAATTTTAGATGAGAAAGCAAAGGCTTTTATAACCATAGAGTGGGGAGAGTCTTAAAGGTCACCTGTCTGCTAGACTTTAGGGGTCACCTAGTCCAGTATTCTATACTCAACAGACACAGGAGGAACAAATAGGCCAGCTCAAGGCTGAGTACACTCAGAGAGTTAACACCTGTGTTATAAGGAATTCAGATGGCCATTGGGATTCAAGGCAACAGAAAGCCTATTCTATGGCCATGCAGAGACTGATGACTGTATGCCAGGTAGTCTTTCATCTGGGGCACCAAGCAGTCAGGCCCCCTGAGAGAGGTCAGTGAAGAGTATGTCCCCAACAAGGCAGACACATTTTGTACTGTACAGGACAGTCATGTCCATGATCAGATGGGTGGTGACCAGAGTGTCAGTCTATATACCAACCCTTCTGAATGTCTGGTGTTTTTGTACATGTCATTTCATGCTCAATTAGGCATGCAACTATGTGTACAAAATCTAGTGGCAAATTGCTCTCCCCTGCCTAAAGAGCTCTTTTGAAAATCACTTCCTTTTCTTATCATGCAGGGCTTTGTCATTCCCAAGGAACATTCCTGGAGAGATTTGGCCCAGCACAAAGTATCAGGATTCACACAAATATCTATTCATTGAGGGAGAGAAATCTAAAGTGCATTAAGGCAGAACTCAACTGAGAGAGTTAAATTTTTCTCTGTGAATTCTTTAGGTTGGCCTATCTCCCCACCCCTTCCCATCCCAGGGCCTTAAAGACCATGGGAATACACTCCTTCAAAATCTTTGATAAAAAGGAGCACCACAATAGCCCTGAGCAAACTGATGAATGCCAGAGAGTTTTTATTAGAAGTCTCCAATTTGAGAACACTTTTGCTTTCTTCAAAAGCAAGAATCTTTCACCGGATTGCCATGGCGAACCCAGCATTATGCTAACTTTGCTTTTGAGGCACCAGCTCCAGGGCCTTTGGAGAGATGAGAATCAATTGGGGAAAGTGGGGGTGTTTAGGTCCTGTAGTGGGTCAGAGCTGTGGGGGCTCATTCCCCAGACCAGAGGTGTGGAGCACTTCATCTCTGGCCACACAGCCTGCAGCATGGCATAGTGCACTGGGCTCTGGACTTGGAGTTAGACAGACTTGCATTCTAATCCTGACTTAGATATTTCCTAGGTGTGTGATTTTGAGCAGATCACCTTAACCTCTCTGGGCCCCAGGCTCCTCATCTCTACATGGAGGGTACTTTGAATGAATGGCTCTTGATCCAAAATCCTGTCTGATGCTACCTGGGGGATCTTGAGCAAATCAACTCGTTTCCTCAGGCCTCTGGTTCAATCTCTATAACATGAGGAGGTTGGGTTCGATGATCTCTGAGGTCCCTTCCTTTAAATCCAGGATTGATAGGGTTTCTGATTTTAACCCTTCTTTTCTGATAGCCCCTCCTCTATGTTCTACCTCAGTGGGCACAAAGAATCCAATTGCTTTGGGTCCTGGTGGGGTGGGCAGCAGCACTGGCTGGGCCATCCATGCCAACTGAGAAGCAAGCCTGGGCCCATATTCTTCACTGATCCTCTTCTAACAGACCTTTCCCCCCATTCTCCAGCCATGAAGCTCTGGCTAGGGCCCCAGGGCTTTGGATAAGTTACTGGCAGGTGAGGCTTTGACTGGTAAGATGAAGGGCACAGAGAAGCTCCAGGAAAGAAATTTCTGAGAAGTGAGCAGAGGAGAACCTGGCATATGCCAAGTTCCCTTGTCACTGAAATATCCCAGTGCTTTGGCCCATTTCTAAGTAGAGGCCCAGAGAACATTGCAGAAGCATCATGCAATACAGGTAAATCCATCAGCCACCAGAGCACTGAATAATTCCCAATTCTCAGATCCATTTAATGGCCATGAAATCTTAATGAGAAGGGAACAGGGAGCTCCTGGGCCTCCATCACTTCTCCTTTTCACTCACTCTTCCAATATATCTTGCTCAAATTCTAAGGGATATTTATGCCTGACAATTCATAGTTTATAATCATCTTAAAAGGAATTGAAAAGCAGACATGTAACTATAATAAAAGGACCAGCTAGGCCACAAATCACTTCCCTGAAACAACGTTATGAATCTTCCTCTAGAAATCCCCACAGGCAGGAAATGCTTCTCCAGGGATGAAACATTTTCACTTAAATTCCAAGTTTGTACATAAAGGATTTACCATATGCTCAGTATTCACGTATGGATCAGTAACAGCAAAGGGAGGGCAATGGACTCAATAGGCCTGGGGTCTAGGTTCTGCTTTGGCACTCAGTGGTCAGGTGGCCTTGGGCAAGTCACTCGGTTTGTGCTTTGAGACAGAGCCAGATCTCTTAGCTTCTGTCTTACAGATAAGGAAAACTGAGTCTTAGAGAAGTAAAATGACTTTCCTAGGGTCTTCCCATTAGTAAGTGTCAGGGTTAGGATTGGAATTCACGATTTCCTGTCTCAACATCTAGTATTAGCTTCACTATGCAGTGTAAAATAAAGTGTTCCTGCCATGAGTCCTTCTGTCTGATTGGCTTCTGGGGACCCCCAGAAGCTCTCTGTCTCAATCTGGGGGCCCTATCATTGGGAGGAAACAAAACCAAAGGCAAAAAACCAGCTAGCTTATCTTCCCTGAGTTCCTTCTATGGAGCACTTCCCATAATGACTTGTCTCATTGGCACATTATGGTTAATATCTGAATGAAACTGGCCTGGTGGTGGGGGGGAAGTGTGTCAGTCTGGTACTTGGGAGAGTTGGCTTCTCCTTGCTTGGCCATTAATTAGTTGTGTGACCTTGCCCAAGTCACTCTGGGTCAGAAGCCTCTGGGTTTCAACTCTAAAGCAAGGGGCCAGGCTGGCTAAGGGTCCTCTCATGTTAATACTCACTGATTCCAAGTCCAAATTAACCAGGGGTCTTTAGCAAGGCTACAAAGATCCCATGCCTCTCCTTTGAGGATGGAAAAAACCAGTGAAGCTGTGCCCATTCGAGTGAGGCATGCAAATCATTTGGCCCCTGCACAACACAACTAATGAATGCTTTTGCTTTAGCTGGTGGGTGTGGTGGGCTGATGCCCCCGGGCTCTAGGCTACTAAGCACCATATTTCTCTAGCCATCTGTTTACAGAGCAGGTCCCAAGGCCAGGGTCTCTCAACTCTCTAAAGCTCCATCAAGCATTAAAAAACTCCCATCAGCCTATTAACCTCTGAAATGCCTTGGGAATGGTTGAGTATCTCTCCTATAATCACTCATAACTGGAATGCTGCTGCAAAGTGTTCCAACTATAAAGTTTAGATTAATTAAATTTAGCATTAAGCTCAAGTACTGCGCGAAGGATTGGGAGCCATATGAAGAAGAAATTAGGGAAGTTTAGTGTAGAAATGAGCAGGTATGCATGGGGGATGTGATGCTTATCAGGTGGACGAGGTTTTTAAGGATGTTAGCTTTAGAGCTGGGGGGACCCTAGGGGCCACCTGGTCCAACCTTGTCATGTTACAGATGAGGAAACAGAGGACCGGCTCAGTGCAGTGACCCACTCAACATCATACAGCTAGTGTCAGTGCAAGTATTTGAATCCGGATCTCATTGGATGGCTGATTGGACCACCAGGTACTTCTGTAGCATGTTAGAGTTTGTAAAGTGATTCCCACATGTGATTTTAATTGATACCCACACTACTCCTTGAGGAAACTGCTATAGGCATGACTATCCTCAATTTCTAGATAGTGAAGTTAAGGCTCAGAGAATTTAAGTGACTTGCCTAGGGACACACAGCTGGCAAGGGTTCAAGGAGGGATTCACACTCAGGGCTTCCTTGCTTGCTTCCTTCCTTCTTTCCTTTCCTTCCTTCTCTCTTTGCTTTCATCTTTCCCTCCCTGTTCTCTTTCTTTCTCTCTTTTTATTCCTTATTTCCTTCCTTTTGTATTTTTCCTTTCTCTCTTTTTTCCTCCTTCCTTCTCTCTTTCGTCGCCTCCCCTTTTCGTTCCTCTTTATGCCCTACCCTCCCTTTGGCAATTATCTTTTAAACGGAATGCTTTCCAGATATTATTGTTATTATTCTGAGGTCCACTGAAGTGGTTTGCCAAGTGTTCCCAGATAAATAAGCTTCTGAAATCTCACCCAAGGTACTTGACTGCTTGTGAATACCAGGGCTACTGCTGATAACCCTATTCTGCTTAGCTATTTTAAAAAGATTGTTTTCATTCCTTCCCTTACTTTGTAGCAAGGGATGGAATTGTGGCATATCCATTTATTTTTTTGGCCTAGTTATAGGGGAATTAGGAAATAAGGCTTATGTGTGCATCTTTTCTTTACTGGGGCCAAACTCCTGCTCTTCTATCATTTATACAGCTGTGTCCAATCTTTGGGGTGACTTTGTAGTTTTCCTCATAGTCTGTCCAAAATACAAACAGCATTCTCTTCCTTCACCCCTCTGTCCCTTCCTTCTATTTCAATCTCTTCTTCTAACTTCAAACACTTGAATGTGCTTTCTAGATCTATCTCTTGCTGGTGGTACTTTATTTTATCATCTTAACTTCAGTGATTACTTCTCTCTGTAACACAAACACCCTAATATCTTTCTATTCTATGCCTCTGTAAAGCCATCTGTTTGGGGAAGCATTCCAGTTCCCTAAACCTTACCCACTCTACTCTCAACCTATATTCATGGCCTTCCCACATCTGTACTCACACCTTTGCTTTTCTACAGGTTAAAGGTTTCCCCTCTGAAATTTCAGACTGTTTTGGTAGGTGAATCTCTTCTCTTCTCAGCATGTTGTGCAGGACTCTGAAGGTCATCTCTTTTAAACATTCCTTTCTATACCCACATTTGTTAAAGTTTTTGGTTTGCTTTTGCTTAGCCATTTTATAAAGCAGCATTCTTGGTGAATGAAAGGAAAAATGGGGCTGCTCAATGAGGGAACCAATAGTGAGAGTGTGTGGCATAAATGTCGATGGATGAGTGGAAGGAAAAAGAGAATAGCTAATTTTGCCAAAGGGCTACCACTAAATCAGGTGCTAATTGAAACATTCACACCAACTGAGTTGTCATAATGCAAAGACAGATTTCCATTTGTGGCTTTTACAAGTGACTGCAGTGATATTTAGAGTCATACCCACTACACGTAGGAGGTGACCCAGAGCAATCCAAATCCATCCACTAGTTGTGTTTACAAGTCTCTACACAATCCACTCACCTTGTTCCATCTGGTCAGCTAAGCTGTGGAGAAGAGATGGCAGATACATGCAGACTTTGGGTGAATCAGGGAGTGGGTGATGTTTGTCCTTGCCTCCCACTGCTTTTTTGTGTTATTTCTTTCTGTTGGCACTTCTCCCATCATAAGGTGCTCAGCACCACTGTCCTGCCCCACAGGACCCAGCCTCTCAACCTTTCCCAAACAGGACGCACTCATGCAAAATCAAGACTTACCTCCTCTCCAGGGTCCCACTCTCTCAGAGAGATAACTGAGACACAGCTCTATAATAAACAAATTCAAGCTGAAGCATTAATAAATGATAACGGCTTTGTGTCTTAGCCTTCCCAAGTCAACCCACATCTTAGCAGGGTCGTCAATGCTTTGACTCAAAGGACTGACATCAGCTATGCTAGAAAGTCTTTGTTCCTTGGTACCCAAATAGTCTCATCATTCAGCCTACCTGGTAATCATTCTCCCACATGTGCTTAAAAATTCATCAACCTTTGCAATAATCACTTTAATTCACAGTTAAAATATATACCCTTACAATGGTCATTTCTGATCATTTTATTGAAATGACAACAATTACAATCAGAGAGAAGTCACCCTCCCAGACTGTCCTGAAACCCGGACTCTCCCAGGGGTGTAACAGCACTATCTCCTAAGAAGCCAGAAGAGGTAAAGCAAGAATCCTGTCAAGGAATTCCAAAGGGAAGGCGCCACGGTCTAAGGAGTACAGGAGCACAAGGTTTGAAAAATTTGGCATGTGAGTCTCAGGATAATGTTGAATCTTATTTAGGCAAAATGACATTGTGGATTCACACAGATGGGGAATGAGCATTTCTGCAAAATGGAGTTCTCAGTGCAATCAGGCACAGGCTAGAAGAAATTGCCAAAGAGTTGTTACTCCTGCCCAATGCCTTCTGTTCTAGGACATTTGATGTTCTTGGGTAGAGGGATGAAGAATAGGATGGAGTGGGTCAGGCTACTACATGGAGGTCTCTTAACTGAGTAAAATGAGGAGCTGGAGGAAGAGAGGGACATAGATAAGAAGACAGGGTATCGTATATAGAGGAAGAACAAGTAGAGAGGGATAAAGAGCAATAATAAGGGAAAGAAGGAGGAAAAGGTATCTCTCACTACCCATTGAGAGACAGGGACATCAAAGTAGAAAATGGGAGAAGGGAGAACAAGAGAAGAAGGGGGCAGAGAGAGATGGAAGGAGAAAAAGGAGAGAAGAAAAAGAAACAGAGAGTCAGAGAGAGAAAGCTAGAAATAGAAAGGCAAAGAGAGTGGGGAGAGGGAAGGAAAGGGAAGAAGGAAAGGGGGCAGAGAAGGAAGAGAGAGAAAAAAGAGCAGAGAAGAAAAAGAAACAGAGAAACCGAGTCAGAATCATCAAGAGGGAAGCAGAAGGAAAGAAGAGAGGGAGGAAGAAGAAATGAGGAGAGGAGAAAAAGACAGAGACATAAATAGAGAAAGAGAGTTAAAGCCAGAGAGAGGGGACAAAGAGAGGAGCCCAGAGAGAGAGGGAGGGAGGGGCAAGGGAGGGGAGGAAACCAAAAGAGATGGAGAGATAGAGAAAGGGAGTGCACATTGTTCAGAAAGGAACTGGAAGATAGAGATGTCCTCCACAGGTAATCCCTGATGAATGAGAGGAGGAGGGGTAGATTTCTGATCCTATGGCAGGAATGAAGAGGGCTTAGCTATTTGGACACATGGAGTATGTGTATTTCAATTTCAAAGAAATTTTCAAAATGACAAAGTTCCTTTCCACAACTGGCTATAGAGTAAACACCTGATCATTTGCCACCTTACTCCTTGGGCTCCGCCATCTTTCTTTTTCCCTCTGTGTCCCTTGCACTCTTCAGCTGTAAAGGGCCAGCTCTCCCTCTCCCCCATCTAAGTCGCTTCTGGATAGAGCAAGTACTCAATCTGTGAATTTTCCTCGGACTTCTGGGTAACCAGGATCCAAAAGGTGAAAACTAGAAGTCTCCCTATAGTTATTCATTTCATCTTACACAGGGATATACACACATTGGTAAAGGGAGGCAGTCAAATATTTGTGAACCAGAAGATACTGAGTCACAAGAGTTTCTTAAAAGTTTGAGGTTTTCCTGTCAAAATAGAAGAAGCCATTTCTCTAGATTGAATTATAGGACTATAAAATGTTTTTGAAAAGCTTGCCCTGTTGGCTTGGCCTACAAACATTGACTTGGTTGTCCAGAATTGTCAGCTTTTGGTGGAGGCTGGTATGTGTGAGAACCAAGGATGCTCTCTTCACCTGTCAATTGAAATATTTCCTCTGCACTCCTCTGCTAGTAGCATTGCTAGGTAATCAGGGTTTTTGCTTTGTTTTGTTTTTTGATTGTTTTCGCCATAAAATTTGGATGCCATTTGAAGTAGTTTGGTCAGATACTTGGGAAGAAACATCCCCTCTGAGCTGGTCCCAGCTTGTGTCCTCATCAGGTAAAGGGTGTAAAAAAGGGGAAGCAGGCAAGATCAATTGAGACTCAGCTTACTTTTTTCAGCACCCAAATGGCTCAGGTGAACACCAATCCCTAACTGGTACCCCCTCCCACCAGCAAGTTTGTCTAGTTGGGTGGATCAAGGTACTGTCTTAGGTGACTAATGACTTCCAGGCCAATGCCAGCCATCTGGGACTTTATTTTTCTAGGCTAGACACTTCAGTCAACCCCTGACCTTAGAAGATGGAATAGACTTGGGGATGGGGATGGGGAAGGCAGGAGGGGAAGGTGAGGGTGGGTTGGATTTGTGCTTTCATAGGTATAGGGAGTCCCCAGAGTGGAAAATCTTAGAAGATTGCCTGGGGACCTGAGAGGGTAAGTGATTTGCCAATGGTCACGCAATTAGCATGTGTTATAGGCAGGACTTCAACTCAGCTCTTACTAATTTCAAAAACAGCCCTCTGTCCACTGTGCCACAGCTCTTCTCTCCATACAGTGTGCACAGAACTCAATTTATGCACATTTTTAAGGAGCTGGTGTATATGTTATTCCTATTGATTTGGACAATTGCCCAAGCTAACCCTGGCCACTGGCAAAGAAGATAGGGAAGGTACCTATGGAGGTGTGATTTGATGGGTGACAGAAGGCCAGCCCATCCTATATCTATCCTTCCATAGTTTACATAGTCTACCAAGGTTCTGAGATTCAGCCATTAGTGTCATTCCTTTAGCTCAGACATTGTCTCCAGAAGGCCCCTGCCAAAATATAAGTATGTTACTTGGCAAGGGTAGCACGTTAGCCCACTGTTAACAAGATAGATTTAAAATATCATTTCAGTGGAGGAACGTGGAATGTGATATAAAGGTTTAAGGTCACAGTGCCATGAAGCACAGATTTAATACCATTTAACCTTTATTGAGGAGATCCTTGTCTCTCTCAAATTCATATGACATTGCCCCCTAGTGGTTGAATCAGAGATAACAGTATTTAGCATAGCGAGGGACTAACATGGTAACCAAATTGTCTAAACAAAATCAAGGTCTGACAAAGGACCCTTCTTTGTCAAAGCCTCACTAACATTTTACTCTCTTTTCTTGAAATTGGGATTGTATTGGAAAATCTGTATCACATGGTTACTAAAAGGTAAAAGAGATCCCACGTTGGTATCAGAAGGTCCTGGGTTCTAAGTACTAGACATGATTCCTATGCCCACTGTAAAGTCATTTAAGGAGATGGTATAACACCAAAACCTTCAAATGTACTGTCTTGTCAGAAAGCCTAGCATTTTGAGAGTGAGCTCACCTCAAGGCTTTGCCAGTCACTCTAGAACCTTGGTCAGGGTCCTTCCCCTTTCTACGGCTATTCTGATCTCTTTTATCAAGGATGGATTTGCTCAGGGTCACATATCTAGTCAGTATCAGAGGTGGGGTTGGAATTGAGGACTTGGAGCTCTAAGTGCTCTCATAGCACATCATCCCATCTCCCTTTCTGCCTGTGGAGAGTTTAAATGTCCATCACAAAATCAGAGACCCAAGTTTTGCAGAGAATTCTCTCCTTATCAGGGGATCCTTTAGTGGGGCAGCCAGGTGGCGCTGTGGATGGAGCCTGGACTTGGAGTCAGCAAAAGCTGAGTTCAAAACTCTGCCTCAGGTACTTGCTAGCTAGCTGTGGGACTCTGCGCAAGTGCCATCACTCCCCTTAGCCTCAGTTTCCTTATCTGTAAAGTGAGGGTACTAATAGCACTTACCTCCCAAGGTTGGCCTGAGAATCAAAAGCAGTAACACAAAGTTCTTGGCCAACTTTAAAGCATTATATAAATGTGAGTCATTCTCTCGAGGGGTCATTTATCCCACCCTCTTTATCCTATAGATGGGGAAACTGAGGCCAAGACAGGGACTTGCTCATGGTCACACAGGTACTGTCACAGAGTCAGTATTTAGACTCAGGTCGTGTGACCCCCAAATCCAGTGCTCTTTCCCTGTGCCTTTTAGGACAGAGCTATAAGCCAAAGCCGTGCTTCCCTTTTGGGAAGAGGCTCAAATGTTCTAGATGTTTCTTGTAAGACTGGCCTGAACTTGCCCGATTAGATTATAAGGTCCTAGAGGGCAGGGACCATTGTGCCTAGTACAGTGCTTTCTATGACCTTTCTTGGATCAATGAAGTAAAAGAGTTAGGGGTTGTTCCCAACAAAACTGAAATGGAGAAGCAGTTGACAGGGGTTAAAAGGCTCCGTGCCAGTGATCCTAGATCTAGAGCTGGTTACAACCTTAAGGGTTATCCAGTCCAACTCTCTTGTTTTACAGAGAAGGTCCAGAAAGGGAAAGGCAGTCAGGTGGTATAGTGCCTCAGTTTCCTCATTTGTAAGATGGGGATTCTAATAGCACCTACCCTACAGGGCTATTTTGAGCCTCAAATGAGATAAATATGCAAAATGCTTTGGAAACCTTGACGTGCTATATAAACATCACTGCTGCTGCAGCTACTGTTATCACCATTATCTAAGGTCCTCCAAATGTAACACACTTTTTTACTGCATTCCACCACACCCAAATTACCTCCAAAATCCTAGTGGGCCAATTGATGAGGACACATTTAGTCCCAAACCTGAACTCCCTTTCTGTGTCTTAGGAAGCTAAACAGAGAGCAAGCCAGGAAAGTAATAATGGGTGCTTTAATTAAGGAAGGGGATTTTGAGTTCAAGGACTTAAGCAGGGATCCTCACTAGTACAACCAAGCAGCTTAATCCCGGGGCTTGTTCAATTTCCCACACCTCAGTAGAGGTAATAAATATATTGATTCCATGCTGCTCAAGCCTGCCAGGGAATAGCTTTTGAAACTAGGAAATGAAATCAAATGTTGTGTTCCTTCTCCTGGGCTTGCACTTTCTCCCACTTCCACTCTGTTCTGACTGTACCCCTTCCCCATTCTGTAACCACTTAAGTCCACAGTTTCTAACAGTCATTTGAATATAGCCAGCCAGGCTGGCTGATCTGGGCTATTCCTTTGAGTGAAGTGGCCAAGTGCCTAGTGGCCAAGACTAATTTGGGAGCTATGGCTATTTGCCTAGCTGGGAGTCAGCAGCTCCAAGGAAGGAAGGGCTGTACAAATGACTGAGTGAGCTGGCTGCACTGGACACTCATCTAAATCACCAGAGCCTCCCCTCTGGAGACTGGGTCAAAGCAGATGACCCTATCTATTCCTAAGCCTTGATCCTTACTCTGCATTTTGGAAGACGGCTAATTTATAATGTGGTCCAAGCCCTCTAGCATGGTGCTTGTAAGGAGCGTTGGTCAGGAGACACCTGGGTTTGAATTCTGGATCTGACATTTACTAGCTGTGTGACTGGGAATAAGTAACTTAACCTCTCAGAGATGGTTTCCTCATCTGAAAATGGACTTCCTACTAATCACAATACTTGCCTTAGGGGCTTGTTGCCAGAAAAGTGCTTCATACACCTTAAATACTCTAGAAGATGAGTAGTTATTCTTATCAGAAGGACAGGTAGTTAAGGGAGAATGAAAAGTCAGACAGGAGACCTTGAAGAGGGCTGGGCTCCCTAGAGTAGGGGCTCTGGTCAGCTCTGGTGGCTCTCTCTGAGATGCTATTGGCCAAGATTTAGCAGCCCCTCCCCCATGGACATGCCCTAACCAATAAGAATCTACCTAATCACCTCCTTCCATCAAAACTTACATGTTTAGGGATCCAGTCCTTCAGGTTCAACCTAAGTGATTGGAGTTAATGTGATAAATGAATTCACGATAAACTGTTAATGGCTGATAATAGCTCAATGTATTACCTTCCCATTAATAAGTTTCCCTTTTGCCCCTGAGATGACTAATGGGAGGGATGCCCTCTTAGAGCTGCCTGCACTCTGGGTCTAAGCTCTCATGGTGACTCCTTTTTTGCTCCTGTGGAAGGTACCTGGGGAGGAGCCTTTGGGGTGAGAACATAATTTGGTACCTCTCAAACCACAGCAGCAAGGCTGGTGCTTATAGATGAGTGTGTTTTGTAAATTGTGAGGCAGGCAGGATTTATAGGGTGCAACACATCTAATGCCATTAGTGTCTCTCATGTCTTGAAGTCCCTGCCTTATCATTATGGATACAGCAGTTATTCGTGTGAAGATTGTGTCTATGAACTGTGTATGTATGTAGGCTGTGTGTGTATGTGTGTGTATGCTCTTGATGACATATTGCTGTAAATGAGATGACTTTGCTTTGAAGAATGGGGATGAGGGACTCAAGCTGGGACCCTGGACAGACTGGCATCAGCACTGACTTATATAGTATATATTTTCCCCTCTGTTCTGCCTAGCTCCAGAATGAGATGGGGAACAGCTGGGTCGGAAGTCTAAATTCTTAAGAAATGGCTAAAATGGAGGATGCTCGTGGGTCAACAGCAGAGAAAATTTTGCCGCAGTCTAGGGGGTGGGGTTCAGAGAGAGGAGGGGCCATGAAGGCTCCGCCAACCAAGCCCCCTAGTGGAGCAGATGTTATTGGCATCAGCATTGCCATCTGCAATGCGGCACCTAGCTTCAATGGATTCTCATTTGGTGGTCATGGACTGCAATGGTAAAAAATAATAAAATCAAATTCAGCCTCAGAGAGCTGGAAAACCAACAAACTGACAATAATTATGTTTAGCTAAGGTTATTGAGCTTAACAAACACAAAACATTTTCTTTACCCATTTGCCAAAGTCTAGCGTAACATGAACAGGGTGGGAATGGTGGGGAGAGAGGAAATCTTTTTATGAGACACTCTTGCACAAGACAGAAAAAATCCTAGGATCTTAACGCTATCACCCTATGATAGGAAGACAATGTCTTGCCTATTACTTAAGGTTGGTAGCCATTTTGCCCCTCTGGGGCAGAATTGAGGTTGCTCTTTCCCCGAGAAGCCACAGAAAAGGTTCAAGAGGCTACAGAGGTCCATGGAGGCTGGTTTTGTTGGTGGTTCTAGGAACCATCACAGATGTAGGTAGGATCCTAGAGCTATCTTAAAAGAAAGTCACAGTAGAGTGGGGGACACAGAGAAAAAATGACAACAGCAACCACAGCAGTGTGCCTAGTCTTGTGTTAGGCATAGGGTGAGAATGGGGGAGAAAGATACAAAGAATGCAAAGTGCAAGTTAGACCCAATAGCTGTTCTGGGTGGAGGTGTAATAGCATGAATGCATGAGTGTAATCCGAAGCTGACTAGGAGGACTTAATCAAAAAGGTGCGACCCAATCCCTATGGGACTCCAGAGGAGGCAGACAGAGATCTCTTGAAGCTGAGGACAAACATGCTATGCCTCCCAAATGTGTGTGGCATCCTAGCATGGAGGGCTAGAGAAAGGCAAGACCACTTTGACAAAGAACCCTTGGCCCCTGCAGTACCTGTTAGAAATGGTTTTCTAAGTCTTTCTCCATCCCTTGCTAATACCCCTGTTCTCCTCCTTCTCTGCCCTTTAGTCTTGTGTTCTCTCCCTCTTGCCACCCCTGGAAATCTGCTCTCAATATGGGATCTAGCCATTTTGGTGTGAGAAATCACACTTCTCTTCCCTCAGAGATGGGGTGGGGGGAAGCTGTCCACATAAGCTGTCTGCCCCCAGTGGTGGTGGTGGTGGTGGGGATCTGGAAATGACTCCAGTCTTAACAAATCACTATATTTTAAGGCTCTGATCAACTCTACCACGGTGGTAAAAATGACCTACAAGCCTTAATGACCTTGAGCAAAGCAAAGCAAAACACACAAAACTTCTTCAAACCTTCCATTTTCTCCCTTTGTGAAACTAGATGACTACTGAGGTACTTTGAATCTTTGGGATTTGATGTTTTATAACTGCAGACCTGATCCCGGGTGTGTGGAGAATGGCTGCTATTTTTGGTGAGTTGAGGCAACGGGATCGATAGCGATTTATGAATTATTTTGCACCAATTTTTATACCTCCATGATAGCACTGGAAAAATCTTCCACAGGCATCTGAGGGAAGGAAAATTGGACCCTTTGGTCTTTTTGCTATGAGAGCCACAGTCAAACAAATCTACACCATCAAATTCAACTCCAATTCATTAGTCCTGATCAGCGGCTCTCGCTATCCCCCTTCACCCCCAGCTCAGCTGTGAATGCTGGTTTACTCTCTGTGCTAAGAATTATCCCAAATGCTGCCTTTCTGTTTTTCTTTCTTTTCTAGTCAACCACTAATGTGGAGCCAACTGTTATGCACATAGAGAAGCAAACACAAGTCATAGGAGGCAATGGTATGGATTGCCAAAAAGTTTCTCTAAGTTATGAGGTTCTCATATCCATCCCCACACTTTTCTGAGGGATGGGACATGAATAAATTGATTTTAAAAGCTGTGGAGGGAAGCAATATAGGTTTTTTGCCTAATTTTAGGCAAATAAACATGTTTCATTCATCATACGTAAAAGCTATCCCCTGTCCTGGAATTTGCTGTGACTTGTTTTTTTTAAAGGGCACATTCAAAAGGAAGAAAGCAAGGTTTCACCCAAGTGCCTGCCTCTACAGTTTGAAAAAGGCTGAAGCCAGCAGCTTACTGCAAAATGCTGGCTTCTGTGCATGAAGTCGGAGCAGTGATCACCAAGTTCCTAAGGCAGCCTGCACATCAGCCTCTATGAGACCAGATGCGTTGCAGGCAAATAAGGGCAGAAGGTATACATTTGCTGTTATTCTATGTCAGATGTAAAGTGTGGTGGCCTCTAAGAGGACCCTTAGCTACCTTGCCTTGCTAATAGTTGGGGCCCAGCACAGGTGTTCTTAGGTAGCAGGGGAAGACAAAACTGATCCGTAGCACAGCCGAAGTCAAGCCCCACCTTAGAAAGCTAAGGGGATTGCATTTTTCTAGCTTGGGTTAAATTAGAGCCACACCTTTAAGACTTTGAAATGTAGCCTTCACTTTAGAGGAAAGACAGGAGAAATGGTCCCTAAAATTCGAGCCCCTCCCAAATGCCCCCAAGCATTCTTTGTTACCACAGAGCCGAAGGCAGAAGGGCTGGAGCTTAATTTTCAGTTACAAAAGATGGGGGGGGGGTAGGGAAAGATTGCTGTTCCCTAAATTTGGTCCTGAAGATTTTGCTTAGCCAAATCTTACACCTGTCATTTTCTCCCCCTATCTGTTGGGGAGTCAGCAGCACCAGCAATGAGCCCAAATCTATTTATGATACCAAAAGGTTACATTCCTCAAAATGGCATGTTTTGAGAAATGAGGGGTTAAATGCCCTCTGCCTGCTAGCACATAACTAAGAAATTAGTCTTAGGTCAGTCGATGCAAAGCAGCTCCATGATGCTAAACAGTTAATTCAAGATGTGACATTTATTAAGAGCAAACAAAACCCGAAGTCCCAAATGCAAAAGCCCCCTCCCTCCTCAGAGCAGCTCCCAAGGGCTGCGGGTAAACTGAGGCACACCATGGCTAAGTGTATCACATCTCTCCATACTGCATTCAGCCAAAATGTATTCACTTTAATCATTGCGGATGAAGAAAGAAGGCGCCAAGGTATGAGAGTGCTGGACTCATGCCAGCCCAGCCAAAAATGTCGGCATCAGCTCCTTCACTAGTGGCAGAGTGCCCGAGTGAGGGACCAGAGATAT